>NC_087491.1:5179772-5482803 GCF_036417665.1 Passer domesticus
CTGGGGAATTACAAATGAATTTTGCTCTTAAGATGAATGAGTCTGTGATTTAGAAGCTTTGACATCAATAGCACTGATGCTTTCATAGTAAAAAGGGCTGCAGTTGTCAGATTTTCCTTCTACTTTGGAAGTTTTAGCGCAATTTTTAGAAAGTAAGTTTTGGTGAGATTCTTATTAATCCTTTTCCCAAAAGTTCAGCTAGCTATGAAATAAGAGTGGCTTTGTACTTTTTCATCCTTGCTTATTTTCCCTGTTCTAGATCTAACATTTTTTTATGAAGTCAACTTTTTTCTACCTCTGCTTCTTCCTCCCACACCCCACCTCTCATGGATGAAATTCTACAGACCCCTGGGACCCTGTTGCCCATCAATTCCCTTGGCACAAACTCCTTTGTCCAAGGAAGCTCCATTTTTGTGTGTGTCACATCATAAAAAAACCTATTTGAGTTATGCAAAACTGTCACAGCTCAGGAGCCAAGTAATTCCTTTCAAATTCACACTGCAAAACAATAGGGTGGGTTTTTATTTAAATATTTCAGACAATGCTTTTATCAAAATGGGTCATTCTTCTGTCCAATCAGCGTGTGCTCCTGGCCACGACTGGTTCTAGGTGCAAGAACTGCTGCAGTGGGCAGTAATGGATTAAATTTGTCCACTGTGAAAGATTCTTCCTTAATTGCATTAGTTTGAGGTTTATTTTATGCTTGAAATGTGGCGCTGAGCCAAAGAGACCACAATCCACCTTCCTTTCCAAGGTCCGAGCACCAAGCAGTATCCCTTTACAAGAAGGGTGCTTAAGTGCTTTTCTGAATCAAAGCCTGAGTCAGTGCTTTAATGTACTCTGTTCATGCTTGGAAATGGCTTATATTCCACTGAGCAAATTTCCTTTAAAGAAGCTAAGCCTACTACAGTGTCTGAAGAATTCAATGTCACACTGAAAACTTATCCCCCAGATCTGTGTCCAAAGAGATCCTGCTTAATGGATGCTGCCTATTGCTTACTGCCATGCAGCATTCCTGCTCCAAGCACTGAAACAGTCTGTTCTCTCTCCAAGCAATGTGACAAATTTTTCTCTGGTCACCTCTGGTGTTTTACATTTATATTCAGGGTTCTAGGGAAGGTCACTCCAGTGGAGCACCAGTAGCACCTCCATATCTGTGATCTCATGAATAGATTTTTGAGCCTGGCTTTAAGGCAGGAGCATGGTAGGACTCAGATTATCCAGCAGGAAGTTTAGGCAGCTGTTTCATGGAGGAGTAATAGAATATGTGGAGTTGGAAGAACCCATTAAGATCATTCAGTCCAACTTTCTGCTCCTCCCAGGACTGCCTAGGGGAGTCATAGAATAATTTAATAATTTGGGTTGGAAAGACCCTCCAAGACCATCTTGTTCCAGCCTCTGCCACAGTCAGGGACACCTTCCTCTATCTCAGGCTGCTCCAACCCTATCCAGCCTGGCCTTGGACACTTGCAGGGATGGGATAGCCACAGCTTCTCTGGGCACCCTCTGTCAGGGCCTCACCACCCTCACAGGAAAGAATTTATTCCTAATTCCTAATCTAAACCTCCCCTCTGTCAGTTTTGAAGCCATTTCCCTTGTCTTGTCACTACATGCTCTCATCAGTAGTCTTTCTCCATCTTTCTTGTTGGCTTCCTTCAGGTAACAGCGTCATCCAAGATGCTTCTTGACCCTTGGGCAGGGCTAGTGCTGTGGGGACCCTGTTCCAGGGACCAACCACTTTTTCCCTAATGTCTGCTCTGAACTTCCCCAGACGCAGCTCCACTGCCTTTCCTCTTGCTGGTCCCCAGAGGGGGGATCAGCAGCTCCTGCTCTGCCCTCGAGGGAGGTGTGGGCTGCCCTGAGACACCCCTTGCCCTTTGTCACTTCTCTTTCAGAGCCCTGGGCCTTGTTTTCCTTTCCCCAAGTCAGAAGCAGGTGCCTGACCTGCCTATATACTTTCTTGTGGTTCATTTCCAGCCTTACTGCTGACTGCTGCTTCCCTGTCAGAGCTCGAAGAAGATTCATCCCAGGCTGGCTGGGCTATTTTAAGGCAGGCTTCTATGTATCTGCACGAGCCCGTGTGCTTCAATTAGCTTTTGTCTGGCCTGAGCTGTTTTTGTTATCACCCTCGTTTTGCTGATAAAGCAGGAACATTTTTAGAGGTGATTTTTTTCCCCCTCTGCAGGAGCCCTGGGATGGATGGGAATGAACTTTGTCAGGTGCTCAGAGTAAAAGAAATTGTCTGGATACCTGGCTTCTCTGTCCTGACAAACCACTCAGGGGCCTTGTGTCTCGGGTTGTTCCCTCTGCAAAGCAAGGCTAATATTTATTTCCATTATATATATTAATAGCACTTAGTAACTTTGAACAAGGTCAGGCCTTCGCTGCATTACACACTGTGCTAAGACATGCATAAATTAGTGCCTCTCTGTGCCTCCTTCGAAGGAGAGATGTCAGAATGCAGTGCCTGAGAGGCAAGAAATGATCCATAATGCCTGATGTATTCTAGGGCTCTGTCCTGACACTGTGGCTCATCCCAAGGAGTGCATTATGGGCAAGAGATAACTTGGGCTGGCCTTTCATAATTTGATTATCCTATTTCAGGTTTAATACCCCAGATAAGTATCTGTGACTAAAGGGAGGCAATGGCTGAGAAACCTCTGTAAAGTTTTGCTGCTGGAGTCATAAAGAGAGAATAAAGCAGGACTGCCAAAGTATGGGCACCTCCAGCACAGCTGACACAGGTTTTGTCTAGATTTAGGCCTCTCATTTTCATCAGTGCCTTAGTCAGAGGAACCACTCTCCAGATGATCCCACACTCCTTCAAGTTCAGAGCAGCATCTCTCTGAATTGACAGATCAGCAGACAACAACTCTGTGAACTTCCAGTATGAATTCATAAATAGTCTGTCTCCAACCACCATTAATGCATCCCAGATTTAGGGCTGCCTGACAAATCATGTTCTCCCATTGCCACCATGACTTTGTTCTACACTTCAACTTTGAAAACCATGAAAAATAAATAATAGTTTGGAACGTCTGGTTGTTAAATCATCGCAAGCTCCTACTGGGGATTCACAGTGACACCATGATTGCCAATGTTTATTAAACTGCTTTACAGGGCTCAGTTATTCTGGTGGGACCCAGTCATGTGAGTGCAGCAGGGATATGTTGGGGTAGCATTGCTGAGGTTCTGGAGATGGGAGTTTGGGTATTATTTTTTTGGATTTTTCTGCAAATGAATCTTACTGAGTGCGTCCTGCTACTACCATGCCCATATATTTTGGTTTCATACTTGGAAGCAGGAGTTAAGGGTCAGGGTGGGGAATGATGGTGGTTAGATAACTGTTGGTGACAACCAGAGTGCATTTTGTCCCGGGCTAACCTGAGCTGGAGTGGGATGGGTGCTTGTCTCTGAAGTATTAAAGCAGGAATTGTTAGCACTTGGTGAAAAAAGTGACATCGGAGCAAAACTGTGGTACATTCTCATCCTCTCTAAGGTGTAGAGGTGGAGCTGCAAAAACCAGTGTAGCAGCAGATCTAAAGCCTTGTGTCAGCAGGACTCAGAGAGACTGACACCAACACCAAAGGGTGTTGTAAGTAGAACTGAAGTGGTTGTCAGGGGCAAGCTCTAAAACAATGAATTTGAGAATAGCAGCACCGTGTGGAGAGTTACATCTTAATCCTATATGAAAAGGTACAAAATCATTCATGAAACAAAGGCCAATTTGTGAGAGGGCAGCCAGTTGCTGAATGGTGATATTCTCAAAGTAGGTTTAATGTAAAATTAGTCAGAAGTCTAAAATCTGTGGTGATTTAAATATTCTACTGGTTTTCCATACATCTTTTTGTTCTAGAACCCCATTTTATAAAGTTTGAACATGAGAAAGCACTGAGTACATTTTGAGAGAGGCTGGCTCATCATACAGGGCAATACTTGGGGAGAAAAAAAGGAAAATCATCCACAGCCTTCATTCCAAGAGAGTCTAGACATTAAGCCACTGCATAGAAAGCTATTGGAAATTCAAGGATTTCCTTACAAGTACTTGCATCTTTCTTTCCTGGCTTCTTCTGGAAGCTGCAAGGAGGTCCATTGACTTTTTGGAGATCCGTAGTGCCACATAAATTAGGTGGAGAGACTCCATGGGAAGTAGGCCAAAGAGAAAGATAGTCCTTAAATACATTATCTCTTTCACTCTTCTGCTTTATACTCTTCTCCCCATGGCAACTGTATTTAGTCAAATATGCTTTGAAATAAGTTGGATTGCCAAAAAAAGTAGGATTAACTGCCAGAAAATAGTTATGTTTTCATTCTCCATTCTGTGTGAAATAATACAGCAGAGTTAGTAAATATGAGCATCATGTTATTTCCAGTGTTGTTGCAGTGACTTCAGAAACCACCTCAAATTGTTTTGCCTATCTCTGTAAATTATGAGGTGACAACAACACCAAAGAAACAGCGAAGCAGGCAGAAGGTCCTGTGGAGCAGTTGGAATACTCAGTCTATTTTAGAGCTGGTGATTGTTTGGATGCAGGAACACATGGAAATAAACCCTGACTGTACAGCTGGTACCCATGGAAAGTGCTGTGGAACAGAAATAGGAGAGTCACAAGTGAGGTGTCCATGGCTGGTGTAGAGCAAGGACTGTCCATGCCTGAGAGGAATGTCACTGCAAAGGTGATTTTCCTGTCTCCCATTTCAGGGTTTAGGGGTGTCGAGTATGGCTGTCTGATTGTTCATGTTGGCCAGCTCCCAGCTGCTTTTTGAAGATATTTATTTTTGTAACTGTTGCATTTATCAGGGTGGATTAGCCAAGTCTGTTGACTTCAGTTTTTTGGCACAGGCTGTCAGAAATTATTTTAGCAATGCTCTGCCCTGAACAAAGTGCATTTACTTTTCAACCTCTGCTCTTACTTCCAAGCAATGAGCTACTGAGGGTTTCATTTATAGTCAAACATTCAGTGGAGTTCCTATCCACGGCTCTTTGTTGTACATTGGATTTCTGTTTGTGGAAACCAAAGGGAAGGAGAAAGGAACATCTCCACCTAATGGCTTCTGGCTACCAGTAAATGGTGGCAATTCCACAAGGAGGTATAAAGCACAGGAGGATGTTTTCAGAGAAGTAATAAATTTGCTGGGATAGTCACAAGGAGTGCCAGCATCACTTGAGAGAGGAACTTGTGGGCATTTCTTTTGTTCCATCTCAGGCATCATCTTCACAAAGGCTTGAATACACAGGCCAAATGCTCTGCCCAGCAGATTTACCATTTTCCAGCACCAAAGGGTTGGATCCTTCCTCTGCAAAGTGTTTATGGTGATATCATGCTTTATTTTCAGTGGTTTAGGGTACTAAAATATCATACCTTTTGTTGGATAAGCTCATTGGCCTTTGAGAGTACCTTCAGGGCTGTGAAGAAGTTTTAATGGAATGTATTGCCCTTCATGTTGGACAAGGTAAGGAAGAATTGATTCTGAATTGAATGCTCGGTGTTTAAGAGACTTTAATCAGAAACTGAATATCCAGCAAAAAGTTCCTTAATTTTCTCTCCCAGAACTCGGACTAACCTTTGTATCCATATGTAGCTTTAAAGGAAAGGCAACAACTAACAGCAGAGAGGTTTTTCACTCACCTGAATTAGTTTGCTCATTCCCATAATATTCTTCTTGAATGTCACCGCAACCTCTGTGCTGCCACCCCCAAACCTGATCTCGTCACTCACTTCAAAGATGCAATTCCCTGCCAAATGCCTCACCTTCATCCATCTCAATCTAAACTCAGCAAAATGACCTCTCAAAAAGTACTCTACAGAGGCACTCTTTAATCAACATCTGTTTAGAGCTTTCCCCGTTAACTTCACATAGGCAGATTGTTTTCCATAATTAGGCACAGATAGGCTGTGATATAACCAGCTGACATATAGAATACATATTCATTTCTCCCGCTGACTCCTTGAAGGATCTGAGTAATGCACAAGAAACACCTAGTGCATTTAATACTAGTCTCAAGAGCTTCAGACTTGTCTAAGAGAGTCGCTGAAGCACTCCAGGTAAAACTCATGTCTTGTTAAATGAGAGGCTTAGGACAGTGTGATGCTCTTGATGAACTGAGAGGCTGTATTTAGATAAGAAATGGAGAGCAACTGGGAGCTCGTGTCTCCTTATTTTCCTTTGCTGAGTGGGCTATAAGGGGCAGAAATGTTCTTTCGGGGCAAGAAGATGGTGACATTAATAGAGCTGGCCGTGCAAAGAGTTTGCAGTTACAGCCCTGAACAGCTATTTAGAGCTCTGTGCTGTGGGCTTTGCCTGGTCTCTATTGTCTGAGGCCCTTTGCAGAGACTGGTTCAGACAAACACTTAACCAAACGATTTAAGTTCTTCATATGTAAAATACCCGTTAAGCTCTTTCTACTAAACGTGACCTTGATCTCTTGGTGCTGCAGCTCCCCAGTGAAAAATGGAAATCCGATAACAGCTTTATCAGTCTGAAAACTCCCAGCAGTCCCGTGCTACTATTTCTCATGTAACATAACAAAACATATCTATAAACGTGATAGTATTTACTGGCTTGATTCTGCCCTTTTCTCTTCGGTGAAATTAAATAACAGCCAGCTCCAGGGGCAGCCTGATTGATTTCAGTGAAACTAATGCTACTACTCAACAAGACTGAGGGCAGAAGGAGCCGAGTCAGGCACCGAGCAGGTTTTGTTATTCTCCTGTTACTGCCACAGAGCTCTGGTTATTTTGAGAGAGCCTGTCCATATTTTCTCTTTCGCTGTCTCCTCCTGATCTTTTTGCCTTTTCTCAGCTTCACACAATAGTCTCAAATCTTATCAATTGACTGCCAGCTTTAAAAATCTCCTACTTCTGGAATTTTCAGGTTCCCCTCAAGTGAGCATTTAATGCCACTGTGTCTCCAAACCATCTGCTATTACTGGGGAAAAAAACACCACAAAACACTTTAAAAACTGACAGCTGACTTTCAGAAGTCTTTAGTAATTGCAGCCCCAGCTGAAATTATTGAGACTAAATAGCCTGAATTGTTTTAGAAAGTCAGGGCACAAGCTGCATTCTGCTACCTCCAGCCCCATAATTTTCTACTCTTTTCAATGTGTTATTGTTGAAGGTATCAGAGTTTGAAGGTGATTAAAACTCAATAGTTGATTTGGTCCTTAGCATATTGTTTTCAAACATTTCCAGCAGAAGTAAATGCTTAAATCCCATTAAATTGGAGGCTAAGTGCCTTAGGTTTCTTTACAAATCCTTCTGGTAGGCATCAGATATCAAACAGACAAAACAAAAAAATTAAGTTGAAGCCAGGGTATTTTTCTTTCCCTATGGGGAAAAGGGCATCTATTATGCAATGAATCTTTTGTAATGGTTTGGTGGCTTTAACAAAATCCATTTTACTTCATTGTCCTTTTATTTTACATAATATCCATAAAATGGCAATGCAGAAGAAGTTATTACTGATCAAAACAATTAGGATAAAGCTCTTGAGTTAGAATAATGTTACACAAAAAAATGACCTTTTTGGGCCAGAACAACTTTCTCAGGGACTGCATTCTACATGAAAGGGTAGGACTTGTCTTGCAGCCCTTTAAAACAGATTTTGTCTGTTGTCTCTGTAGAAGAAACAAAAATAATTTAAAAAATATTAGAAAAAAGGAACTGGTTTATTTCCCCTCACACTGTAATTAATGCCCATCGTGTTGCAAAATAGCAGAGCAAATGTTACAAGACAGGTAAAGCTTAATCCTACCATGATCATAGGGGATGCTGGGAACTCTAGTAAAGTGAAATTTTATGAAATTCCAACAACTGAATAATCTTTTTTGACATTAGGCCAAGGAAGACCTGAAACAGGATCTGTTTGGGAGACCCTGTTCTCTGAATTTCAGAGAGGACTTCCAGCCAGGTGCAGGTGTGTACCCAAATATACCAAGTCGCAAGGAGGCTTAAAGTTTTCCAGAGTGAAGAAAGAACTTATAAACCTGTAGATCATATAACTGGTTTTATCTTGTAGTGGACAAGCCTTCCATAGGTCAGTCTCTGTGCTGCAGAGGGCACATTTAAGGTCAACAAAGTCCGTGCCACAGTTCTCATGGATTTCTACTGGGAGCCTGACATTCATTTGCCTTTGATTGCTGGCCCTCAGTTTCCAGTGACTGTAACCACCCCTCTTCACTAAAATCCCTGCAGTGTCCCCTGTGGGCTGTCCTGTTCCCTGCTAAAACTCTACATTTGCAAGTAATTTAATCTTCTAAAAATTATACCTCTGATGAGGAGGATTCTTGTTCTCCCTCCTAAGCTGAAACACAAAAGAGCATTAGATAATCCAGGTTAAAGTGACAGTTAGTGAACAACTTCTTAAAAAAAATTGCAGACCTAGAAAGGAGATGCTGTTGTTTCTACTAGAAATATTAGTGAAAACTATTTGCTAATTTCACACAGCCCTTAGGTGCTGAAGAGCTGCACTTGATGATTGTGTGACCCCATGGCCCTGGGACAGAGGCACTGGCAGGGAGCTTTGGCTGCCTTAGCATGCAGAACTGCAGCAGCAGAGACAGGAGATGCTGAAATTGTTACAGGAGGCCTTGCAATCAGCACACGATTCTGTAGGTGGGTATTTCTTTGGAGAGCAGTCCTTAATTAATCCCGAGCCTCCAGAGCACACTTTCTCATCTTCCTTCCCCTCACATAGGTGTCTCTGCTCATTAATCAAATCATTTTTTTGTTCCGGCCATGGTTTGAACACTGGATTTCTTGCCAGCCTGTGCTGGAGTGAAAGCCAAGGTATTTGGTGTGTGAGAGCTGCTGAGTGCTGCACTGCAGCTCCCTCCTTCTCCCCATCCCCGAGCCCTCACTCCCTCTGATCTCATCACTCCAATTTAAACACAGGGGCCACACTGAAAGGGCAGAGATTTGTTTGGCTTTTGGCAGCAGCGAGCTCGGGCCTGTCTGGACATGTCCACTGACCATTCGAGAAGAGGGAGTTTCTCTCTGAACACGGATTTTTCCTGCCCCCCTTCCCAGCACAAAACTCCTTGGCATGAGCTCACCCTCCAGAAACCTCAGTATTTACACAGGCTCCGTGGCTGGGATTTACTCAGGGCCCAGCTGCTGGTGCTTATCTTCAGTTTTCTGAAGTAAAAGGTTGAAATCCAGAAATACAGGAGAGCGCTTCTGCTGGTTGTGCAATCCCCCTGCTTGCTCCACAATGGGTCTCCCTAAACCACCTCCAGCAGCTTGCAATGGGATAAAGTGCCCTGAAGAGGGAAAGAAGGGTGTTTGGAAAGGCCATCTCTGTGCAAACAGGACCATTCAATCTTTAGGAGATCTGGGAACATTATAATTGAAACACTGATCTGGGATTCTTTCCCTTAAGGTTCCCTTAAGAATGAGAGAGCAATGGAGAAGTTTGTAAGATACAGATGGCCCTGAAAATCATCAAGTGCAGCTCTTCAGCACCAAAGGGCTGTGTGAAATTAGCAAATAGTTTTCATTAATATTTCTAGTAGAGATAACAATATCTCCTTTCTGGGCCTGTAATTTTCTTTTTTTTTTAAGAAGTCATTCATTAACTATCACTTTAACCCTGAATGTCTAAGGCTCTTTTGTGTTTCAGCTTAGGAGGGAGAACAAGGATCCTCCTCATAAGAAGTATAATTTTTAGAAGATTAAATTACTTAAAAACGTTGAGTTTTAACCAAAAATATTGAGTGCTTTTGTTCAGGACTCTTTAATATTGCAAATCTTCCAGACAAATAAGAAATCCTATTTTTAGGTGATAGTCTGGAAAAACCCCACCATATTTTAATTAAATTAAATCACAATGAAATGCAGAAGACTTAAATAGATTGGCTGTCTGGTGTAGCTGCTAATCTGGCCCATGTTCAGTTCACCCTGCATAATCATCATCTATTCTGTGTGTGTTTTTCCAGACCCACTACATCCCAAAATATTTTGCAGAGTTAATCAAATTCAAAGAAGAGAACAGTTAAGATGTTCATGCAGGAGATAAATGTATTTATTACAGGTACAGCTTGGAAACAGGGGAAAAAAATCATCAGATCCATGAGGGAATTTTCTCAGTGGTGCTGTAGCACATCCAGTAACTCCTGTGAGAGCTGCAGCCATTTCAGGGGCTCCTAAGTTTGGTTCCTGAACCTGAGGTCTGTGAGTTAAAAAAGAGGAGATAGAAGATGTTCCATCACCCTGCTGCAGGCCAGCAAAGTTCAGTTGCCAGATTTCTTCCATGCCTAGGATACAGGCTGTCTGAAGGAATTAGCAGTGCTGCCTTGGAAATCAGCAGGGTCTCTCTTGCCTCCGTTCCAGCAACATTCATCGGCACCACTTTGGAGGAGTTCAGCCTGAAGACCTCCAAAGTGAGGCACCTCACTTGTTTTGAGAATCTGGGATTTTTTCCCAGATGTTTTTCAGAGCTTTTGTGATTGCCTGACTCTTTTCCATTTCTCAAATTCCATGTTTTCCCCCCTGGCCTCCTCTGACCCAGCCTCATCCTTCTTTCCTTTCTCGGTGCCTCTAACCTGCTTCTTGAACCATTTACCTGTTTTTCTGATCAAAGAATATTTCAGTCTGAGTTTGGGAAGAAATTATTTTTAGTCAGTCTGTATCAGAAACACGTGGCCCTCTGCTACCAGACCACTTCACCATCATCATTCTTAGCCAGGTTTATTCAAATTTGCACACAAGCCTGTTTAAAGTAGGAAATCAGGCAGAAACAAACCTTCTGTTTCCAGCCAGACACAGTGTTCAGAAGTCCTCAGTTCAAATTTCAGCCATTTCTAATTAAGAGCTCATCAAACCTCATAAAACCCTCAAGGTTTCCAAGGATCTCTTGCTAATGGCCACGCTTGGAAAAAAAGAAAAGTACTTTAAGTTATTTTGCTTTCCAAGTGCACTGTGTACTTTTTTCCTCATCTTCCTTTGCTTTCTGTGACATCTGTGGACAAAATGTGTTTGGAGATGATTTGGTCAGTTAGATGAGAAATTATATATTGAGTACATTAGCGTGTAAATTTGAGTTTCCAAATGCTTTGGGTCATCAGCTCATACAGAGATGCAAACACACACATGGGCTTGTGTACACTGGTTAAAACAGCATGATAAACTTTCTTAAAGAACACAAAAACTTTTGCTTTTGTATTTATATTATTTAAACTTCTGTTAATTTCTAAGGAAATGTTGTCCTTTTTTTTAAATTTAAATGGCTCTGAGTTAATTTTGAAGCCAAAAATCGAGCATAAACTCATCTGCTCACAGTATCTGAGTTTCAAGATAATACACATCCTGCTCTCGCATTACATTACCCCCCATAAATCTGTCTCTGAGTCAAAACCCCTTAAAAACATAAATGTAAATATAAAAACAATGAGAGTTAAGAAAGTTAGCCTGTGACTTAAAAAGGAAGGAGAGGAAATAACAAATGCAGAGAATGAAGTATTCAATGCCATTTTTGGTTGCTTCTTCCAGAAATTAAAAAAAAAAAAAAGGTTGATTGTGGCTGTGTACTAATGCATTAAGTTTTAACAAGGGGGTCATCTGAAATAGCTAAAGACTATGCTGGCTAAAATTTGGGTAATTTAGATGTTCTGCAATTCAGCAGGACCTGATGAAATCGACCCTGGGGTACTTCAGGCTCTAGCTGCAACAATCCCAGAGTGATTAGAGATTATCTTTCAGAGTTCAAGATGACCAAGGTAGAGCCAGAGGCCCAGAGAAGGGTAATCACAAGGTCTATTTTTAAATAGGGGGAAAATGAGAACCAGGGGGATTATGGAACAGTAAAACTGACTTCAATACCCAAAAAGTTCCTAGAATTAGCTGTTACAAGCACTCAGAGAATTAGAAGTTAATAAGAAACAGCAAATACAGATTTGTCAAGAGCAAATCACGTCAAACCAGTACAATTTCTGTGCAGGGGAGATGAACTGGTAAATAAAAACCAAGAGGTGCATATAATGTTTGTTGGTATTTTAGTAAGAGTTTGAATTCATGGCATCCTCATAGTCTGAGGTACATACTCTCTTTCAAACTGAGAACACAGCCAGGTGTAAATTAAGGCTCAAAAAGTAGATGTAGATTGTTTCCTGTCAAGGTGGGAGGGCACAGCAAAGGTCCCTCAGGGGTCTGCCCTGGGCTGGGAAGAGCTCAGGATTTTAGTGGCTGTCTTGTGTGGCATTACAAAGTGCACATTAATAAAACTACATGAGGTCATGCTGGGTGGCATTTCAGCCTTTTGGAAAAGAGAAGCAGAGCTGTGAATAATTTTTATACCTGGTTATATAAAATTTGCAACCTGAAATGGGATAAAATCTTAGTAGTTAGTGAAATAAATGCAAGTGCAGAATAGAATGCAAACTAGAAAATACTTTGCAAGAGAAGCAGTGTTTAACAATCAAGACAGTGCAGTGATGGAAAATGCTGAACTGAATATAACATCATAAAACTGCTTCAGAAATGACAATTAATGCAACAGAGAGTTTGAGTGGGGCTTGTGGGTTAAAGAAGAGAGGTAAATTTTACTTTTCAGGCAACCTTCATATAGCCTTGGCTACACTCTCCTTTGGTTGTGCAGTTCAAGAAAAATCTTGACAAATTGGAGAGGGACTAAAGGAGAGCCATAGGAATGATAAGAGGTTTGGAAAATGCAACCTATGAGGAAAGATTGAAGGAATTGGATTTGTTTAGTCTAGAGAAGGGAAGACTGACAGGATGTGAGAACATTCCTCCAATATGTAAAACATTGCTAGAAAGAGAATGGTGATGAATTGTGTCTTCAGAGCAGCAGTGAGGAGAGAATTCATATAATTTTCAGCAGAAAAGATTTAGTTCAGATATTAGTAAAAGCTTCCCAGCTTCAAGGCCATTTCAGCACTAAAATAAGCTGTGTGAGAAGGTTACTGGAGTTGCTTCCTTGGAGGTCTTTAAAAACAAGTTACTCATCTGTCAGGGATGGCCTGGGAGGATTTGGTGTTGCCCTCTGTATGAAGGAACAGGCTGCAGCTTTGGCTATCTGCTGGCTCGTATATCTTAGTTTGTAAATGCATTTAAAGATCAGCCTGAATGTAATATTAGTAACTGACAGGTAGCTGGAGGGTTGATTGTTTGGCACTCTGCTTTCCAGGGACATGATGCTGTAGCTGCAGCTGAGTTCATACAATCATGAAAAGTTTTATTCAACCAGCATCTGTGCAAGGGGAATTCTACACTTCTCACAGCGGGTGAGGAACAAGGCAGAGTAAGTGGTTTCATCAAGGTTAATGTGTATTATATCATCTCACTGGTTTGTGTAACCCAGCCACGTGCCTTTTGATCTACATATCCTCAGGTTTGTGAGAAGAGCTCTGCTCTTTATCTCTGGTTATTTGGACAGTAGATAATTGGGGATAGTTCTTCATAGTCTTCCTTTACAGTTGTAGTTTCCTTATGCTTCTCTACCTTTGTTTTACTTCTTCACGTTGCTGTGATTGGTAATTAACATGCTTATGTTTTTAAATAGCTTAATTTGTTATTTAAAGTTGACTGTGAGATAACCATGGAAAGTGGAAGGGGTGCAGTGACACATAAACAGAGAGCTACAACTTCCTGAGATGGATGAACAGCTCATTGCTGAAAGGAGGATAATTTAGGATGTAGCTGTGTTTTAGAACTGTAGGACTGTGACTAGAATACATATGTTCTGGTATGGGATTTGTTGTTCATGCCCCAAAGTCTAAAACGGGCACAAATGAAATGTGGGCAGTTGTTGCACATGGTTTTGAGTCAAACCACAGGAGCAGCCTCTAGAAAGGTCAGATACCTAAAACCATCGGCATTTGAAATTCCATGATGCTGTTGAGAAAACAAACAAGAAAACACAGTTGTGACCTTTCAACATGACATGTTTGTGTGGTGTTTCCTCAGGCCTGTGCTGCTGTGGTGGGGAGGATCTCCAGGTGAGCTGGAGCCGAGCAGGGCTGGCAGGCTGGCACGGTCATCCCACTCCAAACTGCCTTTCCCCGGGGATCTCATGGCTCTGTGAGGCAGAACCTGTGCAGTTATGGGAAACTGAGACACATCAAGGCTTCAAACTCCACAAAATGCCTGTGGTCATGTTGGCACAGCCCTGGGAGGGTACTGGATACCTGGATATTGGAGTTTTTTTGTTGAGAGATCACCCTAAGGACAATTTGGGAGAAGCAGCAGAGGTTTGCAGCTCCTCTGCTTTCACAGCACCCTGTCTCCCCTCGGTGTTATTTGTGTGTCTGAGCAGCAGGAAGCATTTGTCTGAAGAGCAAGAGCCGAGTGCTCAGCCCTGATGTGTGTGTTTAGCCCTGGGATTGCTGGTTTTGTGCCTGGGGAGCTGGGATGTAGCCTTAGGTAGCCTGATGGTGGCTTGGAGAGAGGTGGTGCAACATTTCTGGCTGCCCCAGCACGACCCTCGCTAGGGGTGGACCAGCAGAGTCCAGGCAGGACCTTTTCCAGCTGTGCTGACCAGCTCCCAAATTCCAGCTTTAAACCTGGGAGCAGCGATATCCAGCAGCCTCCTGGTTTAGAGGGGGTAGCACTGAGTGTTCATGGGTGTTTTGCTGCACAGCTGCATCATCCCGGAATAACCTACCCTAACTAGAGACAGGGACTGTGGACAGAGTTGATCTCTGGATCCCTGCATTGGTGTTCCCAAGCTGAAAGACTCTCTGAAATAATCCCACCTTCACGCTTTGCCTGGGAACACAAGAGGTTAAAAGCCAAAGCTGTGTGTTACTTCCCTGCAGTGATTTACTGCTTTTCGGATAAAGATAACAGGCGAGATGTTCCCCCTCCCCACATACACCTTTTTTTATTTTTTTTATTTTTTCATTCCTCCCTGCTGATCCCTCCTTCTCACCCCGCTGCTGCACACATCACTTCTGCACTTCACGTTGTAAGTGGGGGAGATTTCTTGAACCAGGGGCCTCCTTCTTAATGCACTGAGGATTCAGCCAGGCCAAAAACGCCTATAGCACATGGGGAAGGGAAGGGCCAGCAGTGAGCAAGCTTGGACAGATGTGCTAGAGGGGGAGCGTGGTGCTAGTGGGGGTGGAGAGAGCTGTGCC
This sequence comes from Passer domesticus, assembly GCF_036417665.1. NCBI lineage: Eukaryota > Metazoa > Chordata > Aves > Passeriformes > Passeridae > Passer > Passer domesticus. The sequence goes on from NC_087491.1 coordinate 5,194,870, forward strand.
CCCCTCCCAGCCGGTTCAGGGGGTGGCCAATCGGGAGAAATGGACCCTTTTTAGGACCCCAACAGTTAGGGAGAGCCCCTGAGGCATTTTTGGCCGGGAGGTTGTGTGCACACACACACTCACACACGGAACAGTTCAGCAGCAGTCCAATCCCCAGTGACATGGAGCTTTTTCTTAATTCAGAGCATATTTCAGGCTTCAGTTTAAAAGGGGGGGGGGGGGGGTGGGGTGGGGGGAAGCAACACCAAAAACTAACCCATAAACCATAAAGAATCTATTGAAACAATTGTAAAGGGGAAAAAATAGAATGTGGCTGCAGCCAAGGTTGTTAGGGAGGAGATGTATGGGAGAGATGAAATACAAAAGGAACAATTACCATGTTCCTCACTGCCCTCAGATCAGCCTGGCAAAGTGAGGACCTGGGAAGGTACTTTCCGAAAAAACAGAGAGGTGGAGGTGTCTCCCCCAGCAACATCACTGCTCTCAGGGGAGCTCCTGGTTGAACAGGGCTTTGTGGTGGATGTGCCTCTGCTCCTTCCCTCTCCCTCACATGGCAGCATCTGCTGTGCTCCTCAGGGTTGGCTTACAAGCAGAAAGTTAAAGCTGGTGAGCAGTGATTTACCCTCTTGTTTGTTTGTGCACTCTGAGCCCCTTTATTTGGGGATCTCAAAGCACATTGGAGCAAAATTCTCCCAAGATTTCCAGTGAAGTGGGGCCATCTGATGAGACTGCACAAAAACATCCTGTTCAGAGTGTTCAAGTGATTTTTAAAGGGTGCCTGGCAGGACTGGGAATGGCACCTCCAAAACCCCAACCCTCCTTCACAGAATGTCTCTACAATGGGATCTTTTCTGATACCAATTTGTTTGTTTGTTTGTTTGCAATTAGGAATTAATGTCTGGACATCAGCATCCTCATACAAAGAGCAATTGAGTCAGTCCCTGCTCCAAATATCTTCCAGTCTTCACTCTCAGGGATAATTTTCCTCTAAAGGCAATTTAGATGCGCAAGACTCTTAGCACAGCTTGTTCATTACTGCCAAGGACCTGCAGTGCAGGATGCGTCTCCTCAGTTAACATCTGTTTTTTTGACCAAATTGCCTTAGTTGCTGCATGGGCCCACAGCTGATATAAAATGCTGAGAAATTATGACTATTTTTGTTGTTTGGGTGTTTTGATTTTATTTATTTATATATTTTCTTAAACCTGCAGTTCATTTTGGCATACCAAGCTGGATTTACTCAGAGTTGTACCCAGGCAATTATGATGTTTAAAAAATTACTCCCAGCTTACCCCAGTGCAGGGAGGTGAAAAGCAGGGGAGGGTTGTGTGTGTGTGTCTCCTGAGGGAGTTTCTGGCATCAGACCAACAGGAGCAATCGGCATTTGGAGGGAAAAGATGCATGTGCACATTAGGAGGCAACATCTGGTCCTAGGGCCACATGTTCCTGCCACAGAAGAGAAATGCTGCCTCTGCACTGTCCTCCTGCATGGGGGGTTGGGTCTCTGTGGGCAAATAGGGGTCTCTGGGGAGGTTTAGGTACCCTGACCCAGATTTTAGTTGTTATTCTCTGTCAAATAAGTCAAGAAGAAAGAAGGCAGGCAAACAAAATGCAGTTTGGGCAGGGAATTGGGCACCTGAGATTTTTCTGTCCCCATGTTTGAAATGTTCATTATGCACTTGAAGCTGAAGGGACTCTTTGGCTGCTCCCTGGGCTTTGATTCCAATTCAGATCAGTGAGAAATCAATAGGGGTGAGATGCCTGGAAATTGCACTCCTACTGAGGGCTCGAAGAGGCTCGTGTGCCATTGACAATGCAGAAGCATTTTGTCACTCAGCATTAATTGTCCCATCAACCCTACATCTCTGTTCCAGGGAGCTCCTGGTATGGTTGTTTCTGACCACATTTTACTGTTTTGCTGTTCTGGGTCTCTTTCTAATCCTGACAAGGGTTGTCCAAGACAGACAGGAAGAAATTTGAATTAAAAGCAGTAGCAGTAATTTCCTTTATTTTAGTGGCAGCCTTTGGGGGATCTAACATGGGTTGTTTCATCTGCAGTTAAACTTTGGATCTGATGGCCCTGATTTAGGAATCTAGACTCAGCTTTGAGTCACCTAAGGCAATAAAAGGCCTGGAAGACTAATTGTTGAGATTAAAAGGAGACAATGTGGCTTGCTGCCTTTTCCAGGGGATGCAAGACATGCAACCTCAAACCAAAACATCATTTATTGTCAGAGTCTCTCTCTAGTGAATTTGGAAAGCTTGAAGGCAGGACAGAAAGAGAGCAAAGTGCAAGAACAGGGGATCTCTTTTCCTTGCCCCTTATTTCATACTATAGAAAGAGTTGTTAACTTTTATACTCTACATTTCCTCACACCTTTGGGCATATTATGCTGCTTTGTGTAGCTCCCCTCAGACCAAATCTGAATTACCTGCCAGACCTCCTCGGTTTAGATTTAACTCTGTGTTGTGTTTGTAGCCTTAAGCTGAACTCTAACTTTTGTTTTGCTTCAGCCCTGCCTATTTTTTCGCTGTAAAGCATTGAGACAGTCTGCCCAGAGAGGTTTGGAGTCCCCATCCCTGGAGGTGTCCCAGGCCTGGATGTGGCACTCAGAGCTCTGGGCTGGTGACAAGGTGGGGATCAGTCACAGGTTGGATTTGATGCTCTGGGAGGTCTTTTCCAACCTCATCGACTCTGGGATTCCATGACTCCACCCATGCACAGAAGCCCAGACCATGAGGTGAGCAGTGCTGGCTCTTCCTGGGCCGTGGTGCTGGATGGGAGGGTTGAATGTGCACTGCAGGTGGAGGGGAGGCAGCACAGCGGGGAAAAACCAATGGGAAAATGTCAACACCTTCTGGTCCTGTGCTATGAACAGTCCAGCCATCCTTCCACCACCTGGCCGTGGTGGAGACCTGTTGGGCAGGATATGGTGCTCCCTTTGAGCACCATAAGCCTTGAGCCCCCATCTCCTTTGGCAGGAGAAGAGCCGAGCCCACGGAGCTGCCAGCCCAGCCCTGCAGTCACGCTGATCTTTATAGGAGTATCTCCATTTTCTTGGCCAAATATACAAGTGGGTAACTCCAAACTTCTTTGCTAAATTCCTCTTGGAGTTTTGTTTTGATTTGTGTCTGCTCCTCATATGATATAAAGTTTTAGTTAGTCTTAAACCGCACTTGCTGAAAATCCATTTTTTTCCTCACTGTTGTAAAAACCTGAATTTGGAGTGGGAGATTTTGGAGAAAATGTTGCAGAATATTTCCTTGTTCTCAATGTGTTTAATTTTCATCCACTGTCAGAGAAGGGGTTGAGGAGCAGACTAAATGGGCCCTGTGGAGTTTAGAAAATGCAAAGGGAGTTAAAAAGCCACTCCTTTTCCAAAGGGTGAATTTGGGTAGCCACGTATCTGGATATGCTGGTGAAATCAAAGAGCTGTAAGTTCAAGTGAGTGTTTACAGCTCCCAAATTCAGTTAATTTATGACATGTTTAATATGTTTTCACAAATGTTTGTTGTACTCATGTAGTGACGATGCTGTATTTGGTCAGTAAAATTCCATCCTGCCTGCAGTACGCAAAGACCTGAATGTCACAAGGATGTTCTGTGTCTGAGGAAAAATATTCACTTTCATTTTAAACACTCCAAATTCCTCTGCTTTTTTTTTTTTTTTTTAATAGAAGCTTAAACCTGTCACTGAAACCACCAACAGGACTTTCCAATTCTTGCTAACATTATGGGATATTTCTGGTTTTTCTGGTCTGCATTCTTACTCTTTACCTTTTTTACTTTTTTTTCCCCCTTCACCCTCTTTCTTCAGCATAACAAGATTGGGAATTAGTGCTGGCTTGAGGCCATGGCTGCATCTATGAGGCCATTTAAAGTTATTGCTCTCTAGTCCCCCTGGGCCAGTAGGAAGTTCAGCTGCGATCACAGAGAAAGAAACCACCCCAAAATTCTACAAATAATTTAAAAAGAAAGAAAACACAGAAGAATATGAAATTGCTTTTATTCATTTCAAGTTTGGGATGAAAAGACTTGTGAAAACAGATAGAAATACTGAAAGGCAGCTTTTTGTGCTGAGGTGATGGGATTGCTCTGGAAAGATTTGTGGTCAGAGCCAGAAGGGAAAGTCTGTTTTACTTTGGTCTGAGTTTAGGCTTCTGGTCTTGGACTTTTACCTGGGTAGAATCAGGAGCTGTCCCCACTGAAGCTGCTGGGGTTCAGCTGCTGTGCAGTTGGGGTGAGGGAACGCTCTGAACATCCCAGCAGATGGGGAAGGATTTGCAGCTTCATTCCCATTCTAGCTCTGAATTTTACAAATCATCTTATGCAAGGACCTGGTCTCAAACAAGACTTTTAATGCAGCAGCGTGGCCTGGGCTGGGATTTGGGAAGGTGGATGTAGGATAGGTTCATATGGGTTAGAATTTTAGTGAAAGCTCCTGCCTTCTTAGAAAATATTCTCTTGCCCATGGAAAGTTTTTCGCTTGCTAACAGGGGCTGAAGGTGAAGAAACAACAGCATAAATAACATTTTTCACATACAAGTTGGTGGCTTTTCAAACATTTTGTGCACACCTCTCAAAGCATCTGGCTTGATCTAGTTGGTAGAAAAAAGCAGACCCCGGCTTATATGAGTGACAAACTCCCAGCCTCTTTTTCTTGTTTTTTTTCCTGAAGTTGAGTGAGCTGGTCCTGTGAAATCTGTCCACACAAACTTTATTTTCACTTCTGTACAGCAGAAGCTGCTGAGCAATATTTGGACTAGTTCCTCTTGGGATACAAAGGAGAATTTTTTGTTTTTACAGACAGACGTTTTCTAGGTGGGAATGAAAGGAAACCTCAGGCACATTGACTTGCAGTGAAATGGGGAAGAGATTTTTGGATGCTATGGGTGAAGAGGGAGAAGTGTTTTTTAATGGATTTAAATCTTCTCCAAGCACCAAATGTACAAATTATGGCCCAGATCCATGAAACAGGTTGTGTGCCATGGGAATTATGAAAGTTTTAAAGAAATTAACCACTAGAATACTTTGAATCCTCCTGATTCTTTCCTTGTAGTAGCTCTGGATTTCTATTCCTTTAAAAGTTTCAGCTTTCCATCCAATTCTGAAATGACTAAACACTGATGGAGCTACTAGAGGACTTATGTGACATTGCCCATCCAAAAGGCTCCACAACTGGAACGCAGATCAGGACAGTATGTGGTGATTTAGTATTATTTTGCTGTTATTTACTCCACAGAGCCCCCACAGACTTTACCTTGATGACAGTCTTATTCTTGATGCTGTGCACATGAAGTTGATGCTCCTTGCTCCACAAACTTACAGTCAATACAGGTAAGGCAAATTTATTACATGTCCTTGGTTAATAGAAAATTCTAGCTGTTCTGCTCTAAGGCCATTTATCTGACAACTCAAACCATTGCCACATCCTACAGCTCAGCTTGGTGCCATACCCATTTCTCAGAGAATTTTAAATGAATGCAGGTCCTTCCCTTCTCTGAAGACAGATATTAACACAGTGATTGTTACCATTTAGGAGAATTCCTTGAATTTCCACCCTAGGTTTCCCATTTCTCCTGTGGTCATTCCTTGGCAGATCCTGCACAAGAAACTCCCTGCTCCCCTGTTTTTCATAAAGGGTTAAAGCACAAACAGCAGCGTTATGTCCTGGGGTGCCAAACTTTTTCTTCTGCTCCGTCTCCTTTTGATTTAAAAGCTTTGTTTATCTCTCTGTAAAGTCACTGGCAGGCCATAAAGAGATATATTGCCTTGGTGCAGACAGCACAGACTCCGCTCCTGGGAAAGCAACGGGCTGTGAAGTTGAGTGTGTGTGTGTGTGTGTGGGCCCTCATAATTCAGGAAGGGTTCTCTTTTGGGAAGCTCCCAGTGGACACTGCCTGCAGCGGCCTGTGGCTCCTTGTAGGAGAAGCCTGCGTGTATCCAGGAGGCTTGGTCAGGCTCAGTGCTTTTGATGTCCTCATAAAGCCATCACTCCAGAGCTTGGAATCACAGAGCTATTGAACTCGGTCATAATAGAGTGGGTAAAGTGCTCCCAGTGGTTTTGATTTTATTATATTTTTATTTTTTGATAGACAATATAATGTCATGTCAGATCTCAGCTTGCTTGGGCATTCCCTGTCATTGCACAGTGAGATACAACATCAGAATTATTGCTGGCTTCTAAGTCGCTGCCAGGGGTTGAACCTCCAAGTGAACATTCCTTGATAGAAGCTGTATTTTGTTGAGTGTTTGCAAACTCTATATCCTCCTGCACACCCCATGGCTGCTCCCAGGAGTGCAGGGAGCAGCAATTCTGGCTGGGATGAAAGGTAGGGTGTTCTAGTGGAAAAGATGGAATAGGGAAATTATTTCTGGCTGGCATTTAGACTGAAGAAATTGCTGATTTAGCTGAGCTGAGGGTGATTGGGTTTAATCTGCAATGGAATTGACTTGTAATGTCCTTTTTACTTATCACCAGAGGAGGAATCTACCGAAAAAGAGGGCAGAGCACGAAACTGAGCTGAACCACTGCCAGCAGAAAGGTTATTGATTCCCTGCAGGAGCAGAGAGGGAGCTGCTTTCATAGAATCACAGGATGGTTTGGGTTGGAAGGGACATTAAAGCTCATCTCATCCTCCCCCCTGACATGGGCAGGGACACTTTCCACTGTCCCAGGCTGCTCCAAGCCCCAGTGTCCAGCCTGGCCTTGGGCACTGCCAGGGATCCAGGAGCAGCCACAGCTCCTCTGGGCAAACCCTTTGAACAGCAAGTCATACTTTATGGGAATCCCTGACCTGGAATCACAGATTTCTGGAGATCTCAGTCCAAACCTTGAGAAATGGAGCTGGGAAGCAGCAGAACCCTCTTTTGGAGAGTTTTCTCACATGGAGGATTGGCATGAGAACAGCAGATCATTGCAATCTGCTGCTCTCAATACATCAAGTGACACACAGCCCCCTGGAAATTAATGCTTTCCACAGATTCAGTTTGTTTTGGGAAACTCTACCAAGATGAACATGGCCCCTCAGCCTGGCACCTCCTCATCCCTGGCAGGCTGCACCCACCCTGTTTTTCCTCTTGGTTGGGCCAGAGGAGATCCAGAGCCCAGTGTCGTGTGCAGGGCTGGGTGGCTGCTCTGCAAAGGCTGTTGACTACAGCCTCTGTGTGAGCTCCTTTGCCTGGGGAGAAATCATTGATACCTTTTTACAGCAAGGATAAATCTGAGAATGGCCTGAAAATCTGCAGGAAATTACTTTTCAAGTGACCGATGATATGACCTCTAATTTCCTAATGATCTAGGAAGAGTTCAAGCCCAAGTGCTTGTATATGCAGAATGCCAAATTTATATATACAAAACATCATAATTACTGTCATGGAGATTTACAGTGCTTTACAACTCATTAATAACCATAATAATAATATTTACCATAACTCTTTCTGGCAGATTAATTGCAATTCTCTTTGACCATTCTCAAACTACTCTTCTCACAACATCTTTCCCATCGGCATGAGAATGAAGTACACAAAATGTAATTTATTGACATTAAGAGTGGCTTTATTTCCATGTGTTTATTTGAGACAAAAGGAGATATTTGCTATTGAAGGGAAAGCATAAGCATTAATGAATCAGAAAATCTTTTAAGACAGAGCTGTGTATTGCTCCACTTCAATCTGGCATTAGCAGGTGATGTGTTGGTGACAGACAGGTGGGATTCTTGCTGCTCAGTTAAGGTACTATTTTCAAAATTAAGTGTATAAAAGAAAGATGTAGCCATTTGCATGAGAATCTTTTAGGTCCTTCACATCTGTTTTAGGAGGGGGAAACATCCACAGATGAAAAATGTCAAGTTTAGGCTACATTGACTGTTGTTTAGCTGATGAGCTGAGGTGATAGAAATTTCCCATTCTTCTAAATACCATCAAAATGATGAGATCTGGAGAAAATAAAAAAGTAAGAAAATATTTTCCCATTTTCTCTGCTTTCCTACTCCTCAGTGTACAAAATTTGTGAGCAGTGTCAGATGGGATAGAAAGTGTTGGTGTGCAATGGAATTTTTTAGCATTAACTTTTGTATGCTGTTTTAATTTCTTAAATTTCCTTGTATTTTTATAAGATAACAGTCTTTAAAACTGCTGCAATAACATAGCTTATTTCAACACCCTGTACTATTCCTGCCAATGCCATGGGTTCCTCTTTAATGAATTGTTCTGTCTAGGTCTGATTTTATCCAGTACTAGAAATTTGGGGTTAATAGACCTTTGTTACATGGCAGATTCATAGAAACATAGAATTCTAGAGTGGTTTGGGTTGGAAGGGACATTAAAGCTCATCTCATCCCCACCTCTGCCGTGGGCAGGGACTCCTCCCACTGTCCCATGTTGTTGCAAACCCCATCCAGCCCGGCCTTGGACACTTCCAGGGATCCAGGGGCAGCCACAGCTGCTCTGGGCACCCTGTGCCAGGGCCTGCCCACCCTCCCAGGAAGTAGTTTTTCCCTATTACCTAATCTAAACCTATTATTTTTGATTAATTCATTAATTTGAAATGGCAGTTAAATTAGTGTTTATACTTATTGGCATTGTTCTGTTGTCTGTTAAAACGAAAAAAAAGAAAAAAAGTCAGACAATATTAACATTTTGTATCTTAGTTTCATGCTTCTCTTTGTTTACTCTTCCAAAGCACATTTTGGGTATAAAATGACCATTCCATTTATTGTGTTGGCATGACTGGGGGGTAGAAGAAATGATCTGCTGTTGTTCATAAGAATATCACCCACTGAGTGATGGTTTAAAAAAGTCTGGCTCCAAGACACATCAACCACTCACATCTCTGGTTGAACTCATCGTGAGCTGGGAGCACCATGTGTGAGTCAAAGTCACAAAAACACGTAACCTCATGTTGAAATCCTGCTTCAAATGTATTATACAATAATTGAATAATTTGTCAGGCCAACACAACCTTTAACTGCATCCAGTGTTGCGGAATCAGACTCCCCACTGTGATACAACAACCTGGATATTAAGAAAACTTCCACAGGATGACAGGCAGAAACCTCAAACACCCCCAGCCTCGGCTCTGTCTCATCAGACTTTCATCTCTGGGAGACAATTACGAAAGCTCATGTGTTATAATATAAAACACTGAACTATTAGTGCCTGCTGACATGGAGAAAAATGGTAATAGTATTTCTCTCCCACCTGCCTGTCCTTCAATTTAATTTTATAGCAGTTGTCTCATAATTTTTCGAAGTTTCCAAAAAAAAGACTTAATGAACCTTTTCTAAAAGAAAGTGCCAAGCAAGCTAAATGGAGAAGTTGCTGCCAATTCTGCTTTTTTAATACTTTTAAAACAAATACAGATTTAGAGGCACACTCATAGCAAAGCTGTGTGCCAAAGGCCATCGGAACTGAAGACATGTTTTAGAATATATACATATAAAGTGGGTCTGATGAGTCACATAATTTGTTGCCTGGAGACAGAATACATTTACACCATGTTCTTTAATCTATTTCTAATTTATATGATGTTCCTTGGTCTAATGGGTTGGTTCCCTGTGCCGAGTGTCCAGCAATAGACTCCTAACAAGGACCAGTCTATGTTTATTCATATATTCTCCGTTACGTTCTCCGTAATTCCAGAGAGATAATTACCCATGACTGTATTCTCCTTTCCCAAGTAAATTAAAGGGTTTCCCATGCAGGGTGTCCTCCTGGGACCACAAGGAGTTTTCTGAGGGTCTGTGACGGTTCAGGTACAAGGAGACTCCCAGCTTAGCTGTAATTTTTGAGGTCCTTCCTATTTTCAAACTGACACCTATGTCATCACTCCCATTACAGAAAAATTCCTCTAATCTGAAAAACCCCACTGGTGGAAAACCTGCCCTCATCCCATGAAAAGCAAGAGGTACCATGGGGATGTTTTTGTTGTCAGTGAATCATATCTGGTAGGAGTTGTTTCTTTTCCTTGTGCCACAGCTCCAGCCCTCTCTGAGCCTCCCAGCCAATTGCTTTGGCTGCAGAAGCCCTTGGAAGCCCAGAGTACAGTAATTGCTTCATTGTGTTGCTTTAAGAGGAAAGGAAAATAGTTATTACTGTGAGCAAGTGCTTCTGGTTTTTTTCCTCTATAGCAGTTGTGTGTTTTGGTTACGAAACGTACCCTACTCTGAAACTGGTGTTTTGAGACTTTCTCTTCTTGAGGTGGAAGGTTGAGAATGGGCATCTGATTATAATGCAGCCACTGGTAATGACAGAAAGCATTGGCTTGGAGAAATGCTCTCCATTTATAAAATGGGAGAGAAACTACTGCTGATTAATTTTTGTCCTGATTTGTTTATGGAAGGTAACAAAAAGCAGCACAGTTGTGTTCCTGGAAAGCGTGCTGAGACTTGATGCTGATGTACTTCCATCTCATCTTCAGTTATAGAAAATTTAATGGAGATTAGACTTTTCAAATGACTGCACTTACTTGTTTACTCATCTGGATATAGGTGTAAATATGAAATTTATGGTTGGTCAGTGGCTGAGATAAAGCTCCCCTAAATTCTTGGTGCTGTCTGTGAAGAAGTTGTTTTTCCATAAGACTGTTCTGAAAAAAACTAACAGACAAAAGCCCAGCTCCAGTAAACTGAGATAACCCATTATTAGACATATCTAGAAATTTATGACTGGAAAAGGTATTAGGTTGTGACCTGATGGTCTCCTGCTGCTGAGGCTCCAACAGTGATTAGGAAGTGATTTCATCTCCATGGGAAGGCTGCTGCCCTCATCCCTGTTTTATTTCTCATTGAGAAGCTGAACATGGTATTAAGGACTAAGAGGAAAAAATGCCTCCCCACACATCCACACAGAGTGTTATCACTGCCAACTTCTCTCTTCAAAGACCCTTGACTGAAGCTCTGTGTGACTAAGTCCGCTTAATTCCCCCCTAAGAGAAAAAAAAGTAGAGTTCAGAAGTTCAAGGAGCTCTCCTGAAAACCACACGCTTGTGGTTGTCTGGGCTGCAGGCGGAAGAGTTCGGCTGAATCGCTTGGTGTTTGGAACGTGGTCACACTCAGTGATGTCTTCATTCCAGACAAGCAATGGCCAAAAAGGTGGAAAGTGACACACACTGCTGGTGGGACATGACCAGTCTTGGAAATGTTGCCTTAGATGTCACCTTGGGAGCTGTTTGAGATGAAGTATCTGGAAGCCTCATCCCAAGTTCTGGGAACATTTAGCATAAGATTGTACATTCATGGCCTTGACAGGCTCATATATAACCCTGAATAGCATCTCCCTTTCCTCCCAACTTGTGGAACTGTTAATAGTAGTAGTCTCCTGTAAAGCTTAAAGTACATAGAGCATTTAAAGCTTGTAACATTTATAGATTGCTACAGAAGCAGGAGAATCAAGCTAATGAAAGGATTGGGTGGGTGCCCTGAATTAATATGACCATAATCTAATTCATTTTAACTTCTTTCTGCTGCATATAAAACCTTCCTCTCTCCTCCAGCAGCACAATTAGGACCCAATTCACAGGCTCACGGCAGATAATGGGAGGGCTCCTGCACACTGGGGCTGAGAGGGCTTGAACAGCAGGCCCTGGGCAAGGGCAGAGGGGTGATAGTAGAGGTGGTAGAGGTCCTCTCTGGAAGGTAGTAGGATATCTAGGAAAGAGGGACTTAAAGTTTGAGGAGTCAGTAGGAGAATCAGAGCCAGGGAGTAAAGATAAAATGCTGGGTTTTGAAAGGGGTGCACTGCTATCATTTGAATTAGAGATTTTATTTTCTTTTCCTTTAAATGTCCATAGTATAGAGCCTACCTGTACTCTGATAGAGGCTGCTCCTTTCCATATGGCATTTTACCCTCCCTTCACTGCCCTTACTATTCCCTGGAGAAATTGTGTTTGGAGAATACTTCTTGTAGTTTTTAAGTGCACTGAAACATATTTGACTGTGCTGTCTCCTTTTGTTCTCTGTTTCATCTCCATCTCCCACCCGTTTTGCTTTGTTTCAGCCCAAAAGGAAGGGTTATTGCATGCTCTGTAGCTCATCCCTGGGAAGCTCAGAGGGTGGAGCAGGAGCTGAGGACCTGCAAGCAGTCAGGTGGAGATGCTGGAGGGGAAAGCAGGATTTAGAGAGCGAGCAACGCATTGTGGATTGTTCAGACAGAGTTTGTTGAACGGTGTTACTGGATCACTGAGGCCAAGAAAATATTACAACACATGTCAGTGTAACAGCCAGTTCATACTTCTGACCTTTTCATTTGCTTCTCAGAAGAGGAGTGTGACACTGGTTTCTATGTACGTGCTCTGACAGCCTTCCTTGTCTACTGGAGAGTTATGGAAAATAATACAATAACGTAATAAAGGACTATCAAATCCTTTTCCTTAAACCAAAACCCATGCATTCCATGTTAGGGCTTCAAAGCTTCTGAGTGCTCATAAGTTAAGGGATGGGCCTGTTCTAAGATGTGGAAAATTCAGTGAAAAACAAGGCGTTAAAGAGGGTAATAGCTGGACACGATTGAATGGGGAGCACTGTTCTTCACGGACCTGTCCTGAACCCGTGAACCAGCACAGTTTGAGGGCTGCTGTTGTGCTTGGAGTAAACCTAAAACCAAAGCTGAAGCCACTTGCACTCATTAAAGAACTCGTGGCTGCTTTCACTGTGCTGGATGAGCAAATCTTGCCCTGGTCAGACACATATTCAAGTGAGTCTCTCCTATGTGTTGATGGCAGCTATTTATAACACCTTATTTAGGAGGCTCTCTCCATCACTTTCTTTCTCCATTGAGTCTGTGAAGGCATAGTACATCTAAATTAAGCTTCTTTTCTTACTTCTCTCCTGGAAGTTTGGTTTTTTTCCTGATCAGTAAATGTAAAAGAGTCTCACAATGTAGGCTAAGGTAGGTGTCTAAATGTAACTGGTGTTTACACCCAGTTCTCTAATTGTGTCCTGCATCCTTATTCAGATAAGATACATCTTGTCCCTTCCTTCTCAATTGCTATGCCTTGTTAAAGTGTTTCCAAGGTGGCTGCACATCCATCCTGATTCCATGTGCTCCGTGAACACCTGGATATGCATGGGGGATGATAAAATCTGATTTATCTGAAGGAGCAGGAAAATACTGCCTTAAATAGAGAAACGCTTGCAGGGATTTGTGTGTATAACAGGTGAAGAAATAGCTGCAGTTGAGAAAAATTGTGGATTCCCTCCAGGTAATACAAGGAACAACCAGTACCTGTAGATTAAGGGCTGAATTAAAGTTTAGGTGGATGAATGCAGTTCTGCTACCCAGAGCTCCTGCTTCCATCAAGCCAAGATCTGGATGATGGGCTCTGCAGGGACAGAGGTGTTTCCCTGCAAACAAGGGCACTACAGACATACAGCTCGCAGAATCACAGAATCATTGAGGTTGAAAAAATGTTCATGATCAAGTCCAGCCTCTCCTTGCTGCTTGTCCATTTCCAGGCTCCTTCTGCTCCATCCTTGGTCCCACTGTGAGGTGCCCATGTCAGATTATGGCATCATCTCCCAGAGGGCTCTGTGTGCTGCCTCAGGGGTGCTGCTGCTCCCAGCCAGCCTGCAGAGCAGAGGTGCTCCCGTGCCTGTCTGCCTGCTCCACCTGGTTGGAAAGGATGTGGTTTAGGATGCAAACAGTGCATCCCACAATCAACATGTGCTTTCTCAGCCCCTGGTGTAATCCTCCAGATAATGCAGAGACCTCACTTGGTGCCTGCAGGGGAAAGGAAACCACAGTGCTGAAAAGGGCAGTGTCAGGATTCATGGAAGATTCCCTATGAAAACTCAATGTGCTGTGGTGAAATACACCCGTACGGGGCTAAAACCTGCTCACATTCCTTGTGGAAGTAATGTATTTCAGAGCCTTCCCTTAAACAAAATATCTGCAGGCAAAGCTGATGAGATCCCATCCCTGAGGAGCACCTGCAGGGCCAGGCTTTTGCTCTCCAAACCACTTTGGGATGAATGGCAGAGCAAAGCTGGGCAGCCTGTAAATACAATTATTTGTTTATTTACACAGAAACTCCCTCCTGTTCCTTGCAGAGCTCTGAAGCAGAGCTTCCCTGGGGTCTGTGCTTGCTGATTTGGGCAGGAATCATGGCACAGGGGGCACCTGACCTGGTTGAAAGACAGCTCCTCTGACTCATCAGCTGAAAGCAAAATGAGCTGTATATATTTAAAGCAAAGCCCTATTTTAAAAATTAATGATCTGCAAGGGAGAGAGGAGAAACTGCTTCTCTGTAATGCAGAAAAAGGCCCTGATGACCACAGCCTGGGTCCCTTTCCAGATGATGTCATCATCAGTCTAAATAATAAATTTTTAACGATGTGGAAAAAAAAAAAGAAGGAGGAAGAAATAAAAAAAAAAAGAGGGGGACTCTGTTTCAATGAGGAGTAAAAGTAGCTGGTGGCAACAGGGTCTAAGGAAAATATATGGTTGTGTGAGGTTTCTGCCCTGTGTAATTAGATTATCCCAAGTGTAGGAGTGTGCTGCAAAAGGCACATTGAAATGCCACTAATTGAGTGCTCTGTGTCTTCCCCTGCCACGTGCCCATGGAAAACTGGGGTACTTGGGATATATAAGGCAAAGGGGTATTCTATAAATGGGGCTGCTAATAATAGGCAGTCAAGATTAGAAGGGAAAGCAGAGGCTCTCATCAGCCCAGAGAATGGGGGAGACTTTCCCCTCATAAATAAAAGGCCACAAGAATTCCACTCAAATGGATTTGTGTTGGGTTGACAAATGTGAGCAGTGTGTTACCAGTGGAGTACTCACACGGGCTCTTTAACGCAGTTTACACTCCTAGCAACACATTCATCTGAAATGTGCTGGGTGGTTTCCTTGGACCCCCTGGAAAGGTGCTGCCCCTGGCTCTGGGTGTGTTGTGCAGGTGAGAGGGCTCAGGGAGGCACAGTGGCATTGGAGGGGCTGAGGCACCACTGTGGGCTCAGTGATGATGTTTTTTCACTTCACACTGGCTCCTCATCGTGGGGAGCCCTCAGGCATTTTCTGTGAGACTCCAGCCAGAATTTTCACCAAAAAAAACCCCTGATCCAAACCTTAGCTAACACTGGAATTCTGTGGGATATCAGAATGTGTCTGAGGTAATTTCAAGCTGTATTTTAAGTGACCTGACTCCCAGATCCTCCCATTCAGGGTTTGAGCCCCGGTGCCTGTGTATTCCTGCAGGGATGAACCTCTCCATGAAGAACTTAGGAGCTAAGGAGACAAGACAGCAGCTATTCCAACCTGGCAGGAGAGAGGGATCACTTGGCCAAAAGCAACACAAGAATCATGCCAAAACTGTGGACCAAAGCTGCATTTCTTGAATCTCAGTCTTGTATTTTCTAAATGTATTAATTCAAATTAAGTTTTGTGTGGACCTCAGAGATTTGAAAGTCAGGCTCTGAGAGGAACAGATGGGTTTCATGAGGCTTGGGGGTCTCTAATGGGAGATTTCAATGATTTTAATACCCAAATCCACACCTTCTCCTCAGACTGTAGGGGACAGATTTATGCTATGTTTTGTAGTGGGCTGATCTTAATACCCTTGTCATGAGACAGATTTACTGGAGTTGTCAGGGCTGATTTGCTGTAGAAGTCAATACCTCAGCACACCAGTGCCTGAAGGAAAAAAGGCCTGGGCGTTTAACACCGTAAATATTTTATTCTTGCTCTGCCATACAGACCTTGCACGGCCTTTCAAAAACAACTTCTATTATGCCCCAGTTTCTCACGAGTTAAGTGGGGATAACAGCATTTCTGAGAGTGAGTAAGGCCAATGAAATAAGGAGACTTCTGCTCAGGAAGATGGAAAAAATTGTATTTTCTCTCCTAGGCCCTGTTATTTTGTTTAAATGAATTTGTTCCTTTTTGCTGTTTTCGTTGCTCCTGAAATAGTGACTGAATTTCCTTTCAGTTGTGTTCTGGTATGCAAGGGCACACACCTAGTAGACAACCTCCAGCTTTGTGGGTTGTTTAGTGGCTCTCTGTGTTCATGCTACTGTTCCCATAGTGAGGGGAAAAGTCACCTGGGACAGTGTTTGTTGGGGGTTGAGGGTGACATTTCTAGGGTCAAGAGGAGATGTTGAATTTAACAAGTATGACACGGGTCTTTACCTGGTGGTGATGCTGAGGAAGACAACAAATATTCAGTTCTTACTGTCAAGGGTTTTTCTCTGCTCTGGACCCCGGTAAGAAGAGCAGACACTGCTGGGTTTTTCTTTTCTGCCGGCCAGGATCAAGTAGAATCTGAATTCTCAGGTCGCTGATACATCCTGTGTATTCCCACAGTCCTTCCACCAGTGGGAAAGAGGCATTGAGTGTGCTACAATCTAAACAAAACTCACATTTTACTACTCTAATACAGGTATTTAAGGGCTCTTTTTTGTTATTAGCTTGCCCAGAGTGTGCCATGGGTGGACAGCTTGTTAAACTTTGGCTCATCTTGTGTGTGCTGAGCCTTTTGTCTGGTTTTGTCCCCATCACAGGGCACACGTGTTTCCCTCTGTACAGGGTGACATGGGCTGATGACAAAGATAAGCAATTTGGATAGAAAAAGGACACCAAACTGGCCCTGAAAGCTGACACTCCAAGATGCCCCTGTTTGGTGGAAACAAATAATGCTGCTGGGAGGACTGGAGTCACCTCACCATTTCTTCTGTGCATGGCACTGCCTGCAGTGGAGATTTTTTGGCAGCACACAGGATGCAGAGCTGGGAGAAAAAAATGGAAGGAGCTGCCAGGGGTTGTGTGGAGGGGCTGAGTCCTCACAGGAAGTGTAAGCCATCACACTCATCTGCAGGAACCAGGCCTGCTCTAAAATGTGAGTTACACCGTTTCTCAAATGCTGGATATAGCAAGAAATGACTGGGAGGCCAGTGATTCATTCTGGGTTAATGTAAAGGTACCAGAGGGGCTAATAGAGGGGATGAAAATTGATACTGGCTTTGCAGTGTTTGTGGTGCAGAAACGTGTACAAATGCTTCCCAGGGAAAGAGTGAAACAACCTGATGCAATATTAAAGCCAAAAAGTACCCACCCAACAACAAACAAACAGCCATGGGGATGCAGGGGCTGGTAACAGTTGTTTGCAGGGCTGTAAATCACAGCAGACTGCACAGGTATTTGTGCTTAGTGCTACATTTCACTGCAGCTGAGAGGAAAGGACCCTTGTGAGATGGTAGGAATTGTATGGGAAAATTTTGTTTGAATTATAACAACATGATTATTGTGTCAAATACACTTTGGTGTTCATCTGTTGAGTCACAGGAGGGACAGATTTGACCCTTTGGGATGAATACTCTGGGCAAATTAAAACTGGCTATTAAAGCTATATATAGTTGAAAAGGCAATGGTAACATTTTATATACTATGAACATGTTCTATTTGTTACAGAAACCCATATCTGTAAAAAAGCAATTAGAAGTGCTTCCCTTAAAAAAAAAAGGCAATTGAACACACTGAATGAACTGCAGGAATTGTACAGTTTCCAGAAAATGGTGGTAGTGAAGCATTTGTGGGATCCATAAAGTCACCATAAATTCCTAACTGAATATGGATTCACTCTCCAACTCTAAAACCACAAGATTTATTTCCTGCTGGCAGGGGAGGTGAAGTTCTCGGAGCTGGATCTGCCTGGAGCATGCCAGCAGGTGGGGGAAGCACCAATCTGCTCCCAAACCTTCAGTATTCCCAACACCACCTTGACTGGCCACGTCCTTTCAAGATGAGAAGACAGGACTGGGGTTTGGTTCTGTTGGAAAATCTGTCTGTGCTCTCAGAACTTACATGGGAAGTTTGTTAATGCTCAACATGTGCTATTGGGAAAGAGGATGAGGTAGTAGGACACCACTGGTTTCATTCAGGAAGATCAAGTTTTGGCACAAGAGCTTACTTTGAAGTCACAAAAGCCCTGTTTGCACATGGGCATGCTTGAAGGTTCTTTCTTTGTTGTTTGGTATAAACCTGAGCAGTGGACAAGGACACACAAGGACATGGAGTGACAGGACAAGGGGGAATGGCCTCCAGCTGATGGAGGGCAGGGTTAGATGGGATATTAGGAACAAATAGGAGGTGAGGCCCTGGCACGGGTTGCCCAGAGCAACCTGGTCTGGTGGAAGGTTTCCCTGCCTGTGGCAGGGGTTGGAACCAGATGATCTTTAAGGTTCCTTCCTACCCAAACCATTCTGTGATTCCATGATGCTTTGTTTCCTTTCCATGTAATCCCTTTGTTTCCAAGATTGGAAATTTCATGCTCTCAGGAGGGGATATTGCTGTGGAAAGTGGAGGCTTTCCTTGGTGCTTTTTCCCCCTCTCTGCACATTCCCACTGGGCCTTGGTTCCAGTTAATTTCTGACTCCTCTTCCAACTGTGCTGTGCTTCCACTACAGAAGGTAAGAAGGACAGCAGCTGTGACAAAGCTTTGAGTCCCTGACTGCATGCAATGGTGATGAAAATATGCATATTCCTGTGGACTGGGGTGGAGAAACTGGAGAATAAGTCACCACTTCAGGCTGGATGAAGTAAGACAGGGAGATACAGACTAAGAGTTTCTGGATTGCAGTGGAGAATTCTGGGGCTGCAGAAATATGTAATTATTTGCTCCCTGTCAGAGATGAATGGCTGTGTCTCTCTCTGAAGTCATTTGCATAGTTGGGTGAATGAGATTGCACTGATTTAATGTGTCTTCATGAGTCTTTTTACAACCACAGGAGCCAGAAATGGCTTTTGTTGTTGTTGCTTTTTTTAATGAAAGCTGACGTTCTGGAGCACAAGTCAGCAGGAAGTGAGGGTAAGTTTATTGGCTGTTTTGGTGGGGCCTGGAGAATAATTTTGCTTTTCTCCTGCCTTTTGTCTATTCAGACTGTAAATTCATTGAAGCAAGGACTGCTTTCTACTGTGCCTTTATAGCACTTGCTGCAATGGATCTGTGCTCTCAGCTAAATCCCCTAAGGCTTAACAAAATATAAATTAGGATAATGGTATAATAAGTTAAAAGTTAAATGGTCATGAGGGGTGGTTTATTTACATGAATTATCACGTTAAAAAAAACAAACAAAGTCCTTCTGAAATCCTGATGGGAGTTTTAGCGTTGTGGCAAAAACTGTTCATTATTCTACAGCATTGAGAAGACAGCAGTCCTAGAAAGGTTGTGCCCTGTTATAAGGGAGAGTTTATGGGCTGGTTTCTTATACCTTGGAGCACTTTTCAGTACTTAAAAGGGCTACAGGAGAGCCTGAAAGAGATGTTTAACAAGGATATGGAGTGATGGGACAAGGAGGAATGGCTTCAAATTGACAGAGGGCACATTTAGATTGGATATCAGGAAGAAACCCTTCCCTGTGAGGGTGGGAAGCTTTCATCCTGGTTGCCCAGAGCAGCTGTGGCTGCCCCTGGATCCCTGGAAGTGTCCAAGGCCAGGCTGGACAGGCCTTGGAGCAGCCTAGGATAGTGGAAGGTGTCCCTGCCCATGGCAGGGGGGGTTGGAATGAGATGACCTCTAAGGTTCCTTCAAAACTAAACCATTCTGTGATTCCATGATGATTTCAGACTTCCTGTACTCCAAAATTCTCTGAGTTTGCTGCTAGCAGTGGGAAATCACTCCTTGCAATTCTTTTCCACAGACTTGAGTGATTGCTTTGTCTTTAACAGTGCCTTGGGCAGAGCTTTGACACCCAGGAATATATCCTGGAAACATAAAATAAATTCTCCCTCCTTCAGGCTCCTATGCAGAGTAATCTTCCATCTGTTTTATTAAGAGACAATGCAATACTCATCTGGGCAGATGTGACAGAGATGTGCAAGAGAGCTGCAGCAAGTCCCCAAAGATCTAGAGCAGACTTGCTCATTTACATTGTGTGAAAAATAATAATCCTAATCCTGTTCCACAATCTGACAAATCTGAGCCTCCACCAGCAGCTTGTTCTCCTGCAGGCAAACCCAGAGTCTGTCGGGTGCAGCCCCTCAGGTGCTTTGCTTGGGGCAGTTCTCACACCTGTGGGCCCATCCATAGTTCAAGGAAAATTGGTCCCTAGCTTTTGTTTTTAGTGTAATTAAGGTCTTAAAGGAGATGGTCAAGAAGAGATGACTGGGATGGGACCTCATCAATGTCTCAGTGTCTGCAGGGAGGGCTCAGAGCAGGGACCTGGTTCTGCTCTGTGGAGCCCAGCAGCAGGACAAGAGGAGCCAGCAGCAAATTACACCCAGGAAGTTCCACCTGAACAAGAGGCAGAACTTCTTCCCTGTGCAGTGTCTGAGCCCTGAACAGGCTGCCCAGACAGGGTGTGGAGTCTCCTTCACTGGAGATATTCCAGAACCATCTGGACTCAACCCTGTGCCCTGTGCTCTGAGATGACCCTACCTGCATGGGGTGTTGAGGCCAGATGACCCCATTAGGGTCCCTTCCAGACTGACCCATCCTGGGATTCTGTGATCAGCAGCACACCTTTCTCCTATTCCCAGATATTCTAAGTCAGCGTATGAATCAGTGGCCTGTCTGTCTGTCAGTGCTGCTGTCCCTGGCAGCACTGGCTGCTTCAAGGAGACCTGCCAGCTGTGTTGTCAGGGCAGCTGGAGGCCTGCTTGAGGCTTTACAGAGTGAAGCAGCCCTAAAGTTTGTGAATTTTCCTACCACAAACCAGCCTTATTTGCAGGTTTCTCAGTGATAGGGTGCACATCCCGCATCCCTCCCCGCTCCCTGATGGTTCCTGGAGGCCAGAATACCCCAGCTGCTTTCTAGCACTCTTTGATTCCAACATTTGTGTACCTGCCCCTCCAAAGCACCCGTTTCTGTGATAGATCACCCTTGTTTTTCCATTTCCAGAGCAGACAGCACAGTTCAGACATGCCAGAGAGCCTCGCTCCAAATATAGACCAGTGTAAGAGAGCCAGACTGAGGCCAGGGGTCTGTCAACAGATAGTCCAGCCTGGGAGGAGGCAGGAACAGGATTTGCTGTCAGCTCCATGCCAGTGACAGCACCACGACGTTACTTGTTGTAGATTAATGTGGGAGAAGGTCTTTGCCGACAACCCCTGCAAAACAGCTCAGCTTCAAGTGGAATTACAGTGGTCCTTTTAGATCAGTGTACTTTTGCCAGCTGATCCCCAACAGCACTCCCAGCGGTGGGGAAAGCTGAGACTATTACTGTAAATACAAAAGGAAGACATACTTGGCATCCCTTTACATTAGAGCTGGCTCAGAAGAACGTCTGCGTAGCTGCTCCACTGCCAAGATGGATTGTAGTCAGATAGTACACATTGCAAAGGAACCAGAGCACACACTGAGATCTGTTGGGGTTTTTTAACAATAGTTTATTTGTGTTTCAAAGGGATAGTTACAGGAATCCAGATCAATATGCTTGTCCAGAACTGTGCCTTCCTATTTTAGGGCCTGGATGAATAGGAGGTTACTTGAGTTCACATGCATATTGAGGGACCCGTGCCTGCGGTAATGCAGCTTCCCAGGCTTGTTACTTTTCCTTTTTGAAAGTGAACGTGAAAGAGCTGCAAGGCTGAAGTTGACATTGTTCTGGTTCCCGAAGTTTTATTTTTTTTCCAGCAAAGTCCGTGTGGCATTGCATG
The DNA here is from genome assembly GCF_036417665.1 of Passer domesticus. Lineage (NCBI taxonomy): Eukaryota > Metazoa > Chordata > Aves > Passeriformes > Passeridae > Passer > Passer domesticus. The sequence continues at coordinate 5,216,458 of NC_087491.1, forward strand.
TTAGAGGCTCTTTATGAACGTGAGGTCATGTCTCAACAGGAGGTGGCAGGAGCTGAGCCGGCCGATTTGGACCGGATCAAACACTTCTGAAAGGGAAGGAAGATGGGGGGCTTCCGTTTAAAGTTCTGATTATTTCTTTCTTTTTTTTTTAAAGGGAAAATTATAAAAGTTCAACTGCTTTGATGAAAATAACTTTGGCGTTTCCCAGCCCTATGTTCTGAAACCATCTGTATGTTTTCATGGTTTCAGCACTCTACACTATTTGCTGGGACAAGAAAAATGGTTGACTAATGGAGTTGGTTGCATGGAACCAAAAAAAAAAGTCTGGTTGTTTCCGAGATCTTTCGAAAAAACAAGCAATGAGTTATAACTTCTTGAAATTAGATCAGGAAGAGCTTTGAAAATCTTGGTTTGTGCACTGTTTTTTCTCTTCTCATCTTGGTATATTTTTAAGGGACACAGGCAAAACAGGAATTTTAATAGACAGAGGTTCTTAGATGCTCAGTGTAAGAGTGGGATATTTTCCTATCTAGAATTTCAAGCCCTGATTTATAGCAAGCAGTACATTTTTGAAACTTTTAAGCAAGCGTGTGCCACTGCTGCACCTGGGTTTGTGAGGGTAAAATCATCTCCTTTACTCAGGCATATGCTAAGGATGGATTATTCTGCTCATGCTTTGAATGGTGCCACTGCATATTTTGTGAAGTGTAGACTCAACAAAGGCTATCAGCAGACGGAGCCAGTTTCTTCTGAATTTCAACCTATGACAACTTTCTCAGCACACACTGAGCTACGTTGATCCAAGGGACTGTCTTGACGGGTGCCTGCCAGTGCTTCAGAGGTCAAATTCTGGTGTCATCTGGCACATTTCTGGTGTCTCTGGCCTTACTGATGACACCCCGTTACATGAAGAATTTTGGCCGGTGCATGGTGTTCTCCTTTCAGCTGTTTTGCATAGCTGAGGAAGACACCATCCTGACTAAGTGCAGTTGGCAGCAGCGTGTCTGGTCTTTGTGTGAGAAGGGTTTCTTGGCTCCTGGCTTATTTTTCTGCATTTTTTCCCTCCTTCCCCCATGTGTTTGTGCATTGCTGATGGATGATGGGGCAGTCACTGGTGGTGACACCCTTGGAGGAGCTAGAAGCACCGTGGCAGTTCCAGGGGAAAGCAAGAGAAAGGAGATGTGGTTCAACAGCCCTCACTGTTAATAGCATTAAAAGGTGAATGGTTGGGAAAGTTATGAAAAGGATGTGGATTGCTTTTTTCAGTTTGGCACTAATTTTATTGATCTGTTTTTACCTGAGCTGATGGGATGGGGGGAGTGTGGAAGTCTTCTTAGTTACCCCGGCACTGTGAGGGAAAGAAATGGCATTACTGGCTTTAAAGTAGCAAGGGAAGATTTCCAGATATGCAGGAATTAGGCATAACTGTGGGAGATGAGAGAGGAGCTCTTCCCAGATCCAGGTCACTTTAAAAAGAAACTTTTAGCATATTTCTGACCCCAGAGAAATAAGAGGCTGGTCCACCGGTGCTGTGATGAGAGGGACAAAGTGAGCACGGGCCAGAGGACTCTTGCACAATCCTTCCTGGCCCTGGCTTAGGACTTGAAGTCCCTTGCTGTCCTGAGCACAGTAGAAAACTTTGTGCACTGACATTGCCTCTTAGATAACTGGCTGGGAAAGGATTTCTTTAGGGCTTATTCTCCACCTCCACCCACACTTGCAGTCCCAGAGTCACCAAAGAAAGTTTTAAAATACTCTGCCAAATGTTTTCTCAGTTAATTTCTTTAGGCCTTTTGGTATTTAACCCCTGTTTTGATTATTGATTTGTTTTGTCCCTTAAGAAAATTTCCCTTTTGGGGGATTTAGGATTTCTGGGGGATCCTTAGGCATTGGATGTGTGGGAGACTGGTACAGAGACTGCTTTAGCAGTTGTCGCCTTGCAAGTACTCTCAGGCAGTGCTTTTCTCTGTGCACATTTGTGATCTGGGAGTTCTATTTAGCACTTCTTTATGGGAATCAAGTCAGGTTGGATTTCAACACTTCTTGAAGAGAGGGAAGGCACGGCACTGACTGCATTGCAGGGAAAAATCCCAGCACGTCATGTGCCTACTCACTGCTTGTTCCTCACTTTGTTTTTACTGTTCCTTGAGTCAAAGGACTCTGCTCCTGTTCAGGAGTAACATCACTGAACCACAGCAGTGACTAAAAGTCAGAGGACTTCTTGCTTTGCTGTAACAAGAAGCCTTTTGCTCTTTCTTTCTTGTGCTTTGCATAACTTTTGGAATAAATTGTAACTCGAGATTTGTGTGTCGAGTCCACCTTTGTGGAGCAAAACTCCTCCTGGGCTTACAGCTGAAGAATGGAAGAGAGGACATTGTGCCACTTAAGGCTCAGCCCAAGTCACTTAATCAGCCCCTCACCCTCACCCTGCTTGGGACATGCTTCCAGCCCCTCCTGGCTTTTGGATGTAGAGGATCATGGTCTGTCCCAACAGTGGCTCCCCCACCCTGGGGTGATGGAAGTCCAGTAACTTTGATGTACAGGCAGCAGTTCTTGCAGGAAGTTTACAACAACATGTTCATTTATCAAGATTTCCTATGTGTGTGTGGCTGGAGAAGGATAAATGCAAATTCCTTTGGGATGTGGGTTAATCTTGCCTCAGCAGTTCCTGGGCTGGGGGAAAGCAGGAGAGCTGTTCCTGCACACCCAGGGCAGCTTGCTGTGAGGTGCATTCCAATAAGCTTCACCTCAGCACTGCAAAGCCTTGGCTTCCTTAGCAGCTCTGCTCTCCAGCATCCCAGGGGAACCCCCAAATAAATTACCAATTACATTTTGTGCCTTAATTAAACAGAAAGGTGGGCATATGCTCCAGCTTCACTGGGAACCACAGCATTAACTAATCTGAATGATGTCAGAGTCAGCAAACTGGGCCACTGCTCTCTGCTTCTCTTCACTCAGCAGTGATTTCCCTCACAGATCCCCCTGCAACTGGGAAGTTATGTGTTCTCCTAACCTGCCCAAGAGAAGTTTAGAGACTTGAGGATGATATGAAGAGCCTTGAGCACCTGGTGAAGTCACAGGGTGCCCTGTGCCATTAAGGGTTGTCTTGAAGGTGCTCAGAATGCTATGGCATCTGAGCCCTGTGTGTAAGGCCTGATATTAAAGCAAGGAGTGTATCCAAAATTTGTGCCACAGAGGGAAGCATTGGCAACATGACAGGAGCCCAAAGGTTGTCTTTCATTTGCATGTGTATTTGCATAATTGCAAATGCATGAGATGCACGTTAATAATCACTCCTGCATCTTTATCATTCTCAATAAGTACAGAGAAAATTTCTTGCTCTTGGAGTGCATCAGCAATAAAAACCTGCAGTGTCCTCATTCTGTAATCGCAGGGAATTAGGGACACCTTGGGAGGGACATGTTTTATCATTCTGTTGATGTGTTTGCCCTTAAATCTGTAGTCCATAAAATTTAACTCCGCACTAATTTTGGATAAGAGAAATTAACAGTGGAGGAAAAAGTACATTGACTTTTTTATACTTAGAGGGGGTATTTTTAAGGTGCCTGAAGAGGTTGGGACCTGGATCCTATTGAATTTTAGAGGAAGTTCCACTGTCTCTGTTCAACGCCTCAGCAAAACCTCATGGGGCATGACCAAGGATATGTGTGTATTGTTTTGGCATATAAAGACTTCTTGGGGCAGACTTGGAGTCTTGAGCTGGATGGAGCTGTTTGCTCCAGATGTATGGTCTGATACTGCCCCTGCCACAAAGACTTTATTTCTCAAGTAGGCAGAACCCAAAAAAGATTGGAAGAGGGAATGCAAAGTCAGAGGGTTTTGCATATTGGAAAAAGCTCTTTTTAACAGCTTGCCTTTTTTTTTAATCTTATCAACTAAATTTCTCTAATTCTTGAGCTCTGCAGTCATTCCTTCTGACACCTCTGCTCTGCATTTCACTGTGACGGCATCACTTAGCTGCTGAAAATCACAGTGGCTGTTGTTTGGAGAAGGATATATTTCTGCAGGTGAGTACATGATGCAGGTGTTGCAGGAGAGACTGGACTCTGATGGCCTGGATTTGATGGACCAGTGATGAGTTCCAGCCTGAAAAGCCTGGGCTTTGCTTATGCACTTCTACAATGTTTTTGTTACAGTTGGCCCAAAAATAAGAACTCAGTTTAACAGAAAACATTTTTTGACTTTCTAATGTTTGTTTTCATTTTTTCTCAGATTTAAATCTTTCAACATTTTTCAGGTTGGGGGAGATGGAAGGATCCAATTACATCCATCCAAAACCATCACTGTCCAGTGCCTTGGATTCAGATGACTCAAATTCAGAGTCTTCTTTTCTTTATCTGGGCCTTGAGTCAAATCTAGGTGGGTACCTTAATCATATTAGAGGGCATTCTGGAATAGATTTATGAATTCCATCTTGATCTTCTTTGAAAACAATAGTGTAGCTGAAACTTATCACTGCAGTGTTTTTATTTCAGGAAATCAGGATTTTCTCTGAAAAACAAATAAATATCAACAGGAATCATTGATATTCTTCCTTTATCTTCTCTGCTGTAGATGTTGTAATTATGGAATATCAGCTTAATTGGTAGAGACAGGATAGGTTATGAATTCACTGCTGCAGCATCTCAGTCTAATTTCTCCCTTGGGAGATTGGCTCCAGAGTTTTCTCAGTGAAAAAGGAAATCTTCATTAATTTGTCCAAGGAAGCAACAGCCTGCGCAGAAGGAGACAAGCCACTCTCAAGCCTTGTTCTGCATGAGAGGAGTCCCATGATTTTTCAACAAGCTAAGCCATGTTTCAGGCACCTGCTTTTCCTCAGGAAGATGAATTCACTGCTGTTGATCGACTGCTCCACTGCACCGTCTCTCAGGGATCTGGGAAATTGCTGAGCTTTGGCAGCTTTGTCTTTGCACTTCCATTTCAGATGTCTTCAAATGTTTCTAAACTTAACACATAGGAGACTGAGAAGGAATTGATTGGTTTCTGTGAGGCAGAGATCTCTCATTTTCCTTCAACGGGATTTCGCTTTACCCTTCAAATAATGTTTGTGCCCTCAGAGTCATTGTGGCTTCCGTGCTTACTTTGAAACTGTATTGATCATGTAATTAAAGTGTCTTCTGCCCACCTCAGGAATCCAGAAAGATTGAGACCTAGGCTTCCTTGTCTGGTTTCAGAAACCTCAATCTGTCCTTCATTTTAATCTTAACTCCCAACATGACTCTTGCAGTTACTTGCAGGTCTTGCAGCCTCCTCAGAGTCTACAACCACGCAGAATTTAGTCAGATTTAGATGGAGCTGTCTGCTCTGTGTTAATTCCAGTCTTGCATTGCAACTGCCTCCTTTTAGTGTTAGTAGACTGCTGTCCAAGGGAGATTTGAAGAATCACTGTGCCAAATGCATGGAGATACATTCCCTTGGCTTTCACTCACTTCCAGCAATGCAATGAGAATGGTTCTAGTACTTTTAATTTAAAATTATTCATCTGATGGAAAGATGAATGCAATAATCATCATTCACTGTTCAAACCCATCATTGGGTCACTTTATATGGTCTGTGGATGATGCCAAAGGTGTTTGGACAAAAAGCTCTATGGATAGATGTCTGGTTGATTGACTAAATTAAGTACAAAGTGGGCCAATAAAAAAAAAAAAGGCAAGACAGTCAATCATACAATCTCTTTTCATCTCTGCAATATCTCTCACAGCTGCTACTTCAAAGCCCTTCACCAAGTTATCAATATTTCTAAGAGCTGTTAGGGATAGATAGCACAACTCCAGATGCAACTAAATTATTTTGGGAAACAAAGGGTTTAAAAAAGATGTTTTAAGGAATAAAATACATGCTAGGAACTAGAGGAGGCAAGTCCAGAGTGAATGTGAGTACACTCTGGCAGAGAGCTGAGGAATATAATGCAAAAAGCCTATTGGCCAAAAGTTTTTTGTCCAAGACTTCCAAAGTCCAGCATTACCTATAATCATGTCCAATCTCTTGCTGATCCAAAAGTCAATTTTTCAACTCAATTCTGAGTGAAATTAGAAACCCATGTAGAGATCTCAGATTGGTGAAAAAAGCCTGTTACCATGCATGCCAGAGATCATTTCTGCTGCCACATTCTGGACCAAGTGCAATTTCTTCTAATAAAAACATTTCTGGCAAAGCTGTGCATTAAGAGTTAGTGTAATCGAATCTGGATGTGAGGAAAGCATGCAAACTTGCTTCCAAGTCAGCAAGAGTTAGGCAGGATTTAATACTCCATGTATTTTTATTATGATATAAAAAGCTGTTATATTGGTATTTTTAATACATTTATCAAAAGGAAACTGCAAATCCAAAGTCACTTCCAAATTTCCCACTGATACAGGAATGAGTAGCTGAGACAATTCTGAAGTGAACTGAGGCAATGGGATTTTGTAATCCGTGTTCAGCTGCCAGGAGAGCAGTACTTGGGTTTGACTTTTAACCAGTTCTCATTAGACCTGTGCAAACATTTTCACTGAGCATTTGCTGTAGCGTGAAGCTGATTTTTTCCCCCTGTCTGCTCCATCCGTGCACATTTTTGTTGGGTTTTTTTTTCATGAACGTTTCAGCAGCCCAGGAGAGCTCCTGGGATGACAAAGCCAGTCACCAGTCATGCACCAGCAGCTCCCACCACAGCCAGCACCACTTACTTAGGGGCCTAAGAATAGGAGGCGGCAGACATTTCTATTAAACCCTCTTTTTAAAAAAGAGCTTGGCTCTCATTTACTCGTCTAAATAAGGTCCAGATTTTCAGAAGAGCTCCACAGATTGCGTGCTGAACACTTGTGAAAATAGAGTCTACATTTCACATCTACTCTGGGGCTCAAGGCTCTCAGAAAACTGGCCTCAAATTTCTTGTTCTTGGACAAACAGGAATGTTTGGGGATACCTCGGGGTTGGTTCTGACTGCCTGTGTTGTGGGGTTTCCACCATTGTGACGCCATCCAGGGCGAGTGGCGGGGCTGGCGTGGCATCCCATGGGATGCTGTGGGAGGAAGTGGTGAGGGGCCTCCAATATGGGAGACGAGCATTTCCTTCCCTGCTCTGTTTTCGGGGTGTTTGGCAGGGAGTTTCAGGTTGCTCAAGGGATGTTTGAAGGTCAAAAAGGAATAGATGCAGCTTTTGAGTCCTAAAAGTAAGATGCTCTGAAAGGACGTGTCTTTGAGACCTCCCTCTGCTCTTTGATGTATCTCTCAAATGAGGTGGGGGAAGTGAAGGCACACAGGCGTTTCTCAGTCACTTCTCAGTTGGTTTATTCTGACTTCCTGGGGTGTTTGTTTAGCTTCTAAAATTCTTGCCTCTGATGGATTTCTGAGGGCAAATGCATTAATGCTATAAATGGAATTTGGGAACTAGGCTAATAGAGAGTGTAAATCTCCTGCATCCACTTCAGCGCAGCCATGGGGTATCTCCAGCTTTCTATTCCTCCTTAGTGCCAACTACTTTTGGGTGCTAAACTACCTGTCCAAAAAGGCTGACTGTACTCCAGTAACTTTCTTCCTGAAAACCCTAAAACTACACAGCAAATATGTTACATAAACCATAGAGGGATCATTTTACCCATCTTTAGAAAGCAGCTTTTGTGGGTTTGGAAACTGTGAGCTGAGAACAGCAGTGTTATGCAGGAAGCATCATTTTTAATCAAGATGTTTCATCTACAAAGTGAAAGTCCCTTGCCAAAAGCACTCTCATCTCTGACCCCTTGTGCAGTGATATAATGTAGTTCCTCCAGGGGTATGAGAGATGCTGAAGTCAGTCTTGCCATGTAGTCTGAATTACTGATATTAAAGAGGATTAAATGGTATTTCTACCACCTGGTACAGTTAATAAGACAGCATCCAGATCAACTGTCTTGAGCCCTGTAAAATAATCATAAGGAGTATACAGTTCTTTAATGGCAATAAAAGTATAATAAGGTCTCCTAAATAGAGCAACAAAAGTTGAACAAACACAGTATTAAAACCCTACATATTATTAGATTTTTTTTAGAAGTCCATAACAAGGAGATCCTTTGGCACACAAGTACAAAATCAAATTTAACAAGCAAGTTAAATAAGCAATTAGGAGTGGGGATTTTAAACTCCTTTCCAGTCTCCGTTGCTCTAATTCAGCACAAGTGGAAATCTGCCTTGTGTTTTGCAAACTCTCACTGGTCATGGCTGTACCTGAACAGTTACCAGAGGCTGGTATTTTTACAAAAGAAGAGAAGACCTGACTCTCATGGTGGGTCAGATCCCCCAAAGTGACCCTTCCTTCCATACCACCCTTGTGACTGAGTGCTTACCCAGGATGCTGGAGACCCCCATTCAGCTTTCTTTTCTGCCTGGGAGAATTCAGACCTAAATCTTTTTTCTAGAAAGATCTTTGACCAGAGAGCTGGTTCCTCTGCACTGGGTGAGTTTTCCAGTATGGCAGTGGGTTTTACTGGTCCCTGAATCAGAATGAAGGAGCCATTGGATAAGGAGGAGGGGAAAAAACCAAAACCTGATACGTTGTAAAATTGTCTTTGCCAGTGACAGGAGACCTGAGTTCCATCTGTAACTCCAAGGTTGTTAAAGCATTTTCCATGGCAGAGCTGAGCAAGCAAAGAAGCAAAACCAAAAGGAACTTGGGGAGTTCAAAGGAACTGAGTAAGGTGCCCTTAGGGTTGGCAGAAATGTTTTGGCATAAGGATCAAAATTCAGAATCTAAATTTGAAGATCCAAGTCCTATTTTGGCTTGTCCTGATGCACTCAAAAAAATTGCCATGGTCTTAAAAAATGCATATACAGCAAGACATATTTTCTGTTGGATGAGCTCTCCCAGGAAACCATAGTATCTCCCTAGCTCAGCCACTGGGATTTTATTGGCAAATTGCGACTCAGTGTGTGAGGTCCTCAGATGCTGCACGTTGGAGGAGCTCCATGAGTGATACTGCTGCTATTTGTATTTGCACCACTGCCATCTGAAGAATTTGGTCGCTTATAGCCATAAAGAAGACGAGCCGTCTTCTCAGCTTTTCTAGCTGTTGAATTTGTTGTGGACGTCCTTAAAATAAGGTGGGAGTTTTAAACCATTCTCTTCAAATGTTGTTACAAGAGGGATTTTAGAGGGATTTTGCAAAGCTGGACTGGTGTGCTGCCATCCCTGGCAATTCTTTGTTGATAATGGACTCCGCCACCTCTAAAGTCTCTGTTTCTGCAATTATTGGAAATGTCATGGATGGCAAATGACAGACAAAGTAAAGACGACCAACTGTTTTGGAGGAGTGTGGTGCTTCAGATGCAAAAATGCCACATTTTTGCTTTGCCATTTTCATACAGCATCTGTCTTGCTCAGGAGCAAGTCCTCATTTAACTCTCTGCTCAACAGCAGCATAGCAGCAACGCTGGCCCTGCACTCAGCATTAGATGTGTCCCTTTTCATTCTCCTTTGTATGACCGAATACTTGCCTTCAGTTATTTTATTTTTCCCAAAGAAACTTTTATCTGTAGCCACATGTGCAAAACTCTGAAATGAACTGTTTCAAATCTACTCAAGGTCACTGAAAAAAGATATTTTTAAAGTGGCTAGGGCTCTTAAAAGTCCTTTTGGATTCCCCAGAAGCAAAAAAGGCAGCATTTACCCTGTAAGCCTTATAGATCAAGGACTTGAGTATCTTTCAACATCCTAAGGCCCGTGCAGACTTTAAACTGGTATTCCCAGCTCATTTGCCAAAAGAAGAAGAGGAAAATGAAATTAACTGAAAGCTTTTGCCTTGAGGTCTGCTGCAATGGGCCTTCTGAAGTCTGGAGTCGGAATTGTTTCAATCTATGTAAATATCGGGAAATTAAATTCCATATGTCCCATGCCAGATGCTCCCAGCTGCTGCTGCTGTGTGGGGAACGGTAAGTAGACAGTTTAGCCTTGTCAAGGAAGGGGGGGATGAAAAATAAAAGGGGGAGGGGGGTTTGTTATTTTGGGGTCGGGAGGGTAATGTGCACAAGTGGCTATGCCAGTGAGCTGACAAGCCAAATCACTGCACAGTTGTAAGTGCTGTGTGAGCCTTAAAACTGGGAGATCCCAGTGAGAACGTCGCAGTTCTTGGCGTGAGAGCTTGGGCCTAATGTACATTGTTTATTTCAAAGTGTACAGAAATCGTGTGCATATGGGAAACAGTCAGGTTTGGACCATGAGTGGCTTGAGTGGGTAAATCTGACTTTGTTGTGACCTGGAAAAAACAGGCCAGAGCAGGGAAAGGTCCATCACTGAACCAACCAGCCATGGCCAGGAACTGCTCATACCATTCATCATCAGCGACTGCCACCCTGTCCCTCTGCCAGGCCATACCCCACTTTCACCCTTGTTCTTCACCCTGGTTTTAGCTTTAGGCCAGGCCTTATCCCTGCTCTATGCTGGGCTCACACATTGATTTCATCAGTTTGTTATTTCTATTCCGAGCCTCGCGCCGAGGAAGGGAAAGAAGTAGAACGGCGCAACCACAACTTTAAATGACCTGTTCTTAAAAAAGCCCCACACAGCCTAATGAAACTAGAGATTTAGGAATCCTCGTGGAAACTCCAGCTGCCTAAAAATAGGCAGTACCCCTCTTGAGTCCACAGGGATCCTTTGCTGTGCTCCTGGCTGGCAGTGCCGCCGTGCCCCATCGCGGCTGCAGGCGTGTGGAAGGGGTGGGCTCTGGCTGGCTGCTCCTGCCTCCCTCCCCCTTTTTGTGTTTTTTCTAAGGTGGTGACAAAGTGGAACGGGCTCCAAGAGAGAGCAGCCTTGTGGCTTTGCCCCGCCATCGCTGCAGACATTCAGTAAACACGAGAGAAGTCAGATCCCCACGGCCGGGGCGCGGGAGGGAGCAGGAGAGGAGGGCTGAGCGGTTACTCAGCATTTGCTGTCTGAGGTGAGAGTTACTGTGGAAAAACCCGACCGTTTTATTGTTCTAACCTTTATTTAAACGTAGAATCTCTAGCCTGTTTTTCCACAGAATTTAAAATAGCAGGGTTTTTCTGCCTTGCAATCTCCCCATCCAAATTCTGAGGTATCGCATACTCATGTATTACTTTATGGAGGTGACAGAGGGGGAGTCTAGGGGAAAAAAATAGCCAAAACAGCCAACAGCAACATGTGGAATAAACCCATATGTGTGTAGGTCTCACAAGGAAGGTCAGCTGCCACGAGCCTGCCAAAGTCTGCACTGGCTTTTGACTTTTCCGTCCATCTTCCTCCCAGCATCAGGGGTTCAGGCCTTGGGGCTGCCAACAAAAACCACTGCTTGCCCACACAGTGCCTGTGAGAAGAGGTTGGGGTGGCCACTGTCCCACCTGAAAGAATTATTTGTAACATTCTGTAGGAGGGGAATATAATTTGAAGTGATGTTTTGTAATGGTGTGCCTGGAAAAAGAAATGTGTGTGACAGGACAGAGAATGTTGAGTGAGAGGTTTTCCTCAGTGGTGTTGGAGCTGATGGGCCTGGCGTGGCTGTGCTGCTCTGTGTGGGCTTTGCTGTGTTCAGGGATGCAGAACCTCCCCCCCACTGCCCTACCTGAGACAGGCAGCAGAGCTCTGGCTTCTGGCACACCAGTGGGAACTGATGTCTTGGTGTAAAATAGCAAGGGAAGGGAAAATCAAGGTAAAATTACCAATCCTTTGGCAGTCTGTTTGATGGATGAGGTTGAGCAAGAGGGTTATTCATGTTTATTATTCACTGACCTCTTTTATTGCATAGTAAGAAAATAAAATTTCTTCGATGTTCCCGGAGCAAAACTTTCAAACTGTTTCAAATAGAGACCGAGGCAGCAGGTTAATCAATATGTTCTGGTACAGGTTCTTAGATCAATCATGATTTATGATGGGAATATACAGAAGGATTAAGAGAGTATTGTGTGCTTTCTGAGGGACAACAACCAGGCAGAGAATCAAAGGAGATTGCTAAGGACCTGAACTGAACAGAAATAGAGAGATGGGAATGATATTTGAAGATCTCTCCCTCTGCGTGTCCTCTGCTGTGTCCAATATGGCATCTAATGTATTCACAGGAAAAAGTGACTTTTTTTTAGGTGTCCTTGTGTGAACATAAGTTGCTCCAAATGTGAATGTCTTCCTGACCAAGGTCTCTAAACTTGTGGAATGTTAACTGAGCTTTTTTCAACCTCTGTAATCACACGGTATTTAGGTTTCCTTTGAAGTCCTCAGTGAAAGTTCAGTTTGGTTTTTATTTACCATAATTTATTTACCTACTTTTAACTGCGAAAAAAGGGCACTTCTACCATGATGTCAGGGGCCCAGCCTTCCTCTCTGCTCCCCTCCCACAATGTGACCATTATATCAACATATGGCAAACATTTCTCCTATTCTGTGTTTACTCCCAGCAGTAAAAATTCAGTAAAAAGCCAAGGGCCTTCCATAGAGAGAGGAAAACTCAGCTACAACCTTCAGGACAGGAAAGGCAAATACACTTTTAACAAGAAAGTTATTGGGACGTTGCTAAATATTTCCAAGAAATAAAATAACAAAGGAGCTTGTATCCAAGAGGAGTCACATATCTTCAGAAAGCATAAGCATCATGGAAAAAAAATCCTGAAGGATTATTATTGAAAGGTTAGCTGAAATTAAAAGCACGTTTATGCAGCCAAAGGAGTTTTTGGGCTTTAATTCATTAGCTCAGGTTTCATCTACCAGGATTCCGCCCCCGGCACGTGTAATAAGATTAGTTCATTAATCGTTGAGTCCTTGGGAATTAACATACTAGAGGTGCTTTGCTCCCCCTCTGAAAAGTCCCCCTGGATATATAAACACAGCAGAGATTTTGTTGAACGTGGGATCAGAGTTAGTCGTGCCAGGTTTGGCTTGATGAGAATGACTGAATCCTATAAACAAGTGAACAGTGGGAGAAATGTATTAAGAAAAAAAAAACCCTTGTTTTGTCTTTAGAGTTGTACTGCAATGTTTGGCTGATGGCAGACGGAAATCCAGTGAATTAACTCTTTAAAAAGGGAGGAGGTGGAGGGAAAAGGAAGGATAGAGTGGTTTGTTTTACTAAATAATTACCCTGGGAACTCAGCTCCCTACCTGCCATCCCAGAAGAGAAGTGAGGATGAAAGGTGGGAAGGGACCCAAGCAGCAGTGGGACCAGTGTGTGGTGTGGGGGTGTGTGGATACCTGGGTCTGGGATCAGGCAGAGCAATACAGAAGAATTTCTGCCTCCCAGATGTGTTGTGGACACTGGTGGAAGGGGCAGAGTCCTGGGGCAGCACTGGCCTCGCTCCAGGGGCAGGACAGAGCCGGATCCTGCAGCAAAGCCCAGGGTAGGTGGAGGCAGCACATGGTCAGCAATGTGAACAAAAGACTTGGGGAGTTTACTTTCTTTCCCTCCCTCAGACCCTAAACAAGGTCGAGGCAAGATGTGGCCCAATCCATCTCACCAACCCAGAGGGAAAGAGCCACCTTTGTAACAAGGCTTTTAAAAAATCCCCTGGGCCGGGTGCCCATTCACACTGTGCCATGTTTTCATGCAATTTAAGCAGATTAAAAACACATTTAACAAAGTGCAAGGAAGGAAGTGCCCTGATCTCAAGTGGCAAGGGTCAGAAGTAACATGAATGATTAGGTGCCTTATTGTGTATTTTGAGATGCCGGTGCTTAGTTCTGAGGTTCTTTAAGGATTTTGAAGCAGGGAACATAACGCATGAAGCTCTGGGCTCCTGGGAATTTTACCTGCCAGAGGATATTCGGCTTTCCTTTTCTTGTAATTTCTGAATTGATTTTTTCTTCTTGCTGCAATCAGATATAAGCTGTTTTGTAACAGGGGCATATTTCTCTCCTGGAAGTGTAGGAAAACATTCCTGACATTGGCAAAGGAGACCAGGGAGGGATGATTTATGAGTAGGAGATTAAAAAGAGTTAAATATTGTTAAATTTGGTTTAAAATGACTAAGTAGGTATATGATAACTATCTTCAAACACATAAATACTAGAGAGAAACAGAAATGTCTCATTTGAGCCAACAGAAGCAAATCTGTAGGCAGCGGAAGGAAAATAAGTGAACCTCAGGCCAAATATCAAGAGAAAATTCCTTGTAGTGAGACCTCTCTAAAAAAATCTCAAGGTACAACAATGCTCCAGTTGTAATAATGTCATAAAAGTGTCCCAGTGCTACAAATATTGTAAAGAGAGCTGGGGATTTCCCATTTATTATGCCCAGGTGGGATTAAATAACCCAGGCAAAGGAAGGCTTGGTTCAGTCATTAGCCCCCACAAGGATCTGGAAGCGGTGCAAGAGAAAACTGGGTAAAACCTCTCAGTGCCAATAACTGGAGGGAGACGATGACCAAAGGAAAGGTGAATGTGAAATTATCCTATTTGGGCTCCAAGTGCTGCGTGAATGGTGAATGCTCTTAATGAAAGCGTGCCTGCTTTAGTAACCTGATCCCTCCATTACTATTTTAGGCTGTAATTGTAGCTAATAGGAGGAAATGGATTTATATTTTGCTGGAATGCATTATTTATCAGTCAGAGTTTGAGGATTCATACAGCCTTGTAGTGTGAAGTGCTTGATAAAGTGCCTGAGGAAGCTGCACTATGTGCACTGCCCTTTGGGTGTGAACTCAAAATCCAGAGGGGAAGAAAAAAAAATAATTTGGGAATGACATGACCAAAGGAGGCTCTGTAAAGTAAAGACACCAAGAAATCCAAGGTGAAAGTGTAATGTCCCTGTGGGATATGGATATATAGGGAAGAGAGGGAAAAGCTCCTGACCATTCTTAAGATCAAGGGGGAAAGGTGTTGAGTAGGACTGAAAAAAACTATTGCATCAACTTTTTCCAGAGCTGTTGAGCTGATGACCAAGCTCTCCTAAGATCATAAAATTTCAGGGGACATCTGATTTTCTGGAGCAAAATCCTGTACATATTTCCTTAAAAGAGAAACTTAGTCTTGCCATGGGATAAAACACTGCCATCCCAACCAGGTGACTTCTGAAGGATTTTCATTCTGTGCCATGACCATGCCAGAAAGGGGAGTCAAGAAAGGAGAAAAAGTAGGGGAGAAACCCAGTTTTGGTTATTGGGAAATGTTTACAAGCAAAGGGTGCTGGGCTATGAAGCTGACACTGCAGCAGGCTGGTGGAATCCCATTGTTTGGGACTTCTTTAGAGCAGCTGGACAAAATCCTAGAAAACGTCCTTAAAGACAAACCTGCGCTGGCAGGGAAGCAAGCTGGATGCTTGTCCAGCTCCAGGAAGGGAGCTGAGGCCCCGTTCCCTGCCGGAGCTGGGGCAGACCCAGAGCTCCCCACGCTCCTGGCGGGTTCCCCAGCCCTGCTGAGGGGACAGGGATGTGCTGGGAATTCTTCCCTGGGTAAGGAATCATTGCACAACCTGGCCCTCCCCTTCGGAAGTGAGCCACCCTCATGAACAATCAGCCCTGCACACACTGGATGTGATTTCTACACCATCACTGCGGGTTTATCATCCCTACCTACGTGTTTGTGGCTGCTGCTTCTTTCAGAAAACAAAGCGAGCTATTCTATATTTTGTTTTTCTTAGTAATTTATGATTAATAGGGTAAATCTTGGAACCCCTGCTCAGGGGTTTTCACATTGCATTACCCAGGCCTTCTGTTTATACATGTTTTGTAACAGAAATAAAAAGTATTTCCTTTTAGCCCAAGGCACCTAATCAGGATTAGGCCTGGAGCGGAATATTTGGCATTCTTGCGTTCCAGAAGTACCTTGATGTGGAGTTATCTTTTGTTAACTGTAGATTGAATATTCAATTACACTAGTCCTTTTTTTAAAAGTTATTTTAGGGCCTATCTGATCAACTGATACTGAATACAGTTATTCTCTGCTCTGCATTTTGTGGAGATGCTATGAGTTCTCTAGCTGAAAGTTGATAATTGTAGAATTTGGTTTGTGAAGCTGTCTTGCTAAGGGACTGAGGGATTTGGTGTGTATAGTACAAGCTGTGCAGCATTCTGCTCATGTCTGGCACTTAAGTTCTGAGTCTCAGTCCTGCACTGAGATCAGACTAACAAGTCAAGATTTTAGTCCCTGGTTTAGCCAGTATCTGCAGCATAACAATGTCCTTATCCCTTCCTACCTGTTGGCACTGATTCCCTCTCTGCAGACCAAAGGGCAATAAAATATTGACAAGGAGGTGTGATTTTTGTCCAAAATCAAAGCTCTCTTTTGCAACTGCTTGAAATAGCAGTCTTGCTCTTATGTGAAGGGGCTACAATGAAGCTGGAGAGGAATACTGCATCAGGAATTGCAGTGACAGGACAAGGAGTGATGGGCTCAGAAGGAAGAGGGGAAATTGATGTTAGATATTAGGAAAGAATTCTCCCCTGTGAGGGTGGGCAGGCCCTGGCACAGGGTGCCCAGAGCAGCTGTGGCTGCCCCTGGATCCCTGGCAGTGTCCAAGGCCAGGCTGGACAGGACTTGGAGCAGCCTGGGACAGTGGGAGGTGTCCCTGCCCATGGCAGGGGTGGGACTGGATCATCTTTAAGGTCTTTTCCAACCCAAACCATTTTATGATTCTGTTCTCCAGTGAGTGAAGATGAGTGACTGGGAGCAAGACAGATGTCAAATCATGGCAGTGCGTCCTGAATGCTTCTCAGGCAGAGCCTCTTCATCAAAGCCAAGCTGCATTATAGAGCTTTTCTGCAATTACAATAATAAGCAGCTTTATTTAAGTGTAATTGCCTTAACTGAAAATATCTTAATGTGAGGTTCTTTGTTCCATCTGGTGTTTGGAAAATTCTCCATAGCTTTGAGTCACCTATTTTGAATTTTTAAAAGGTTTATGTCTAGTTACAGTACAGACATATTATTAGACATCAGAGTCTTAGTCATTTTGTTCTGCTCTTGCATCCTGGTGTGCTTATTCACTTTGGTTTATCTGAATAGAGAGGGAGGGAACCTGGAGGGAGTGGGAAGGGTACACAGATTGAAGGGAAGGACCTGCTTATGTTTAGAAACAGTTGAACTTTACTTTTTTAGATTCTTACTTCATGGACTTATTTTAAATAGTGATATGATTGTGAATTGATGAAAAGTCCAGAAAAACCCCATTTTTCCTTAGAAGTTTTGTGAGCTCTACACTGGTCTGGAGGATCCCACTGAGTTGTAACATCAGATCTCACCTCACCAAATAGTTTCTACAGTGCATTATTTGCTGTTATTTTTATATGAAGGGATTCCTTGTTTCTGTTTTATTAATATTGGTTTCCCTTTTGCGTTACTGTGCCTGCAACATCCTCAGAAAGCAACGTTGTTACAGAAGTGCTTGGCAGACCTCAGGAGGAGCTGAGCAAAACTTCCAATCCCTTGACCTTTGGGTTTCCAAAATTAAAATTTGCAGCAGAAATGTGTACCTTGGGCTTATCGCCTAAAAACCCAGGCTGGTGCTGCTGGGTCTGGGCTGCAGTGAAACTCCTTCTTTTCTGCTCCCCACCCTTCCTGTTTGAGCTGTGGTCTGGTCAGCCACACAAGAGATCTTGAATCAGGGCTCTTGAACCTCCCTTTGACCCTGTGCAGGACTCTCTGTACAATATGAGTCACTTCACCATCAGCAAAGTTTGGCCTCATTTTGTCTGAATATTGGGCAAATTACATCAGATGACATCACTGGGCTCTTGATGGGATTGCTGCAGTCTCTGGGTCTTGCTGGCCTGGTGAGGGGACATGGAGGTGACTCAGCACAGCAGTGGCCCTGAGGCAGCCTGTGTACCTGAGTGCTCCTTGTCATGTCATCTGCAGGCAGTGGCTAAATTACAAAGTTCAGAAAAAATGATTATTAAACAAATCTCATGTGTCAGGAGAGCAACTTAAGTGTACTGTATGGAGGAAAAGCATTGGCCAGGTACAAGGATAGGGCATAGGAAAATGGGGAGGACACACTGTAAATTAATATGAAGAAAGGAAGCTGGAATTCCTCTCAGCCTGTCCTGAACACAGCTCTGTGTTTGCTTGTTGTTGCTTTTACCAACCGAGAAGTCAGCCTTTTAAATCTCTCTGCTGCGCAGGTGGCAGTGTGAGTAGAATAAAACAGAACTTGTCAAATCCAGGAATCTGGCTTGTGGAGAGCAGATCCCAGAAAGAGTGAAAAAAACCCAAACCCCTCAACCCCAAAACAAAACAAAAACACGATACCTAAACCAGACTTCCACTTCTGGGATCAGATCAAAACAACAAAAAGCCCAGAAAGATTACACTAAGCTCAACTCAAATTAGTTTATTGTGTTGCATGTTTCTCGAGGCAAAAGAGTTTACTTTGGAATTAAAGCACACCCAGAGAACACAGCCTCGACTGGACATTCAGAGCTAATAGCTTGCAGAGGAGTTCAGGCCAGTTGACTCTAAAAAACAGATGGGTGTCGAGAGGCACCGTCGAGGTCTCTGCATTCCTCCCCGCGCATTGACTTGGAGCTGCTATGCTGAGATGGTCAGAAACTCTGCAGCTGTTTGATTGCTCTGCCTGAGCAGCTCTGACACCCCAAGGGCCCTACAGACTGTGCAATGCAGCCTCTGCCAGGGCCCATCCCGCTGCAAACGGGGGCACAGGAGAGGGAGGGCACTCCATGGGCTGGGGACCTGCTTTGGAGAGGTGTCCAAGAAGTGGGTGGCTCCTTCAAAGTGTGTCTGTGTCCATTGTTCCTTGTGGCTGTGGGGCTGTTATGTGAGAATTCCCCCCGAAGATTTCTCTCCTAGCATCAGTTGGTAGCATTTTGTAATGCCTTGGCAGGCAGGATCCTGGCCACAAGCAATTAGTGGAGAGGTGGTATGAAACTGAAAAATGAATTCTGAAAATATTTGCTTTTAAACTTTCAGTGGGAGCCTTGGTGTCGTGTTTGGGAATAGTTCCTGGTTTATCCCAGCTGGGCTGAATTTTTTGTGCTTTTCTGGGTCATTCCTCTTTCAAGGTGAGAGAAGGGCATTTCTTTATGCTTGGGGTGTCCCCAGAAGTCCTGCCCCCTATGTCCTTTGTGAACAGGGAATGGCATGCCATGATAAGAAAGGGTCACTGTGAACTCCCTGGGCACTGGTCCCAGGGGAGGTTGGTGTGTTCTCAGTAGATCTGGCGCAGTGGGTGCTCATAAATCTGGGATAAGTTTACATGAAATGATGCTTCCAGGTAGAAGTGAAGTCAGTGGCAAAACATCTGGAATCTGCTGCCCCGGCAACCCTCTTCTACAGTGTGGAATCCCTCTGTTACTCTGAGGACTGGCCAAGGAATGGAGATATGGCCAGTCTCAGGCCATATTTTATTTACTTATTTGTCAGGCTGCAGCCCTGGTGATAGGAAAATGCCAATGGCTATTTGTGCAGGATCTGCTGAGCTCCCTTCCAGAGCATCTCTAGGCTGTCTGCCCTGAGAAGAGCATTTCTTTCCAGGCCATCTCCTGAGGGCCAAGGATTGCTGTGTTCAGATGAGGACAGACTCTTCTCTTTCCTCCTCCAAGGCTGCTTGGCTGGAGGCAGTGCACTGAGAGCTTCCCAGTTTGGCTTACTGGTAGGGCTGGGACATGATGGATGTGAACTCAAGGACACTTTGAGGAGCTGGAAGAGTGGCTGATATGGAGAACCAGCTCTTTCCTACTACTTCTACTCCAAGCTCCTCCTTTACCCCCTATTATCACCCATCACACAGCTGTGATCCCCTTGGAGAAGGCACAGGAAGGATTACAGGGCTCTCTGGGAGCAATTAGAGGCCACCCTGAAGTCTCTGACACCCTTCCATGTTGCCTGCAGCAGCAAATCTCCTTGCTGTTCCAGCTTCTCCAGGTCTGGGGGTACCTGGGCAGCTGTCTGTGCTGGCTGGCAGCTGGAAGGAAGGTAAGAACCAGGGGGTGAGCAGAGGGTTGCTGGGAGAAGAGTAGTTGAGAAAAAGAGCAGTTTAGAGTCCAAGAAGAAGGTGTCAGAGGACTGGGATGCTTGAGGAAAGGACAGCCTGGTTTTCCTTAGTTTATTTTCACATTTGACCTTTTGGTTAAGGAATCTAGTCAGTCCAACTCGTTCCAGCATAAAGAAAAAACGCTGAATTTAATTGATGACTGGCAGTGGAAAGTCACATTTTTGGGCTGGGGTTGTACACTGAGGGAACCTATTCATTAGCTCTCCTAATATTTTGCCTATTAGCTGCTGCTGCTGCTGCTGCTCTCTGATTCTGGTTTCGTGTGAGCAGTGTTTATGTGAGCTCTCTGCTTTGATGGCACTGGATGTATTCCCCAGGAGCAGCCCCTGAGGTGCAGTGAAACAAGGTGGAACAAGCACATGATAAACACAACCACCTGACTCTGCTCTGGCCTCACATGCCCTCGCCTCTCTTTGCAGTCAGATGAGGTGTGAGGTGGGGTTTCCCTTGCACTAAGTCTTTGTGTCTTTATGCAGAGTTTGAGGTAAGAACGGGGAAACTGCTTGGTTGGGTTTGTTTGTGGTTTTTTGGTTTTTCTTTCTAAAGGTCTCTCTCGAAATAACACATAAGAGTCAATAGAGCTGTTAGTAGCTGCAGTGGGGATTATTAATCCCACTTTTGCAGAACAGTGGCAACTGTTAAGAATGGGTGCATGGCTGGATCCTCTCTAAACTGCAGCTGGGATAATCAAAAACTTAAATTCTCAACAGTGGTTTGCAGTGTTTTTGGTGTTTTCTCCATGGTTTTTTTCCTTGCTAGGACTTGGCTACACAAAGGGCTGTACTTACCAACTGTTGTGTCCAGTCCCAATGGAAACAGAAAATATTGAGGAATCACAATAAATCCATCCAAATCTCCATTAAATGAGAATCAAGATAATGAGGAACGAACCTACTGATTCTTCCTAATATCACATGGCTGCTGCAGAGGTGGTCCCTGAAATCAGCCAGAAGTTGATAGAAACTGGTGGACGAGAAGTTGGAAAGGGAATTTAGTAGGGCTCCAAGGAGCAAGGATGAACTGTTTCTTTCTCCTTTACATATCCCTTTGCTCTATATTCAAAATCTCTCCATAGCATGGCATCAGGGTTTTTCTAATTCCTCACTGATTTGAGGGAGGATTTCTGTTTGAAAACCTCTGGTACAGGGTGGCTTGTGAGTAACAGAGAAGGAAAACCCATTTTGTGTTTGTGTAACATTTGCTAGAATTGGTTAAACAGACACACATCAAAATAAATGCTGTAACCTTTCAATAATGTTTAGTCTCCCAGAGAATGAACATACTGTAAGTATGTGTGTTAAATACACACCATTAATAGTCTCAGTGACATTTGGGCTGGCTCCACAGGGGAGATGAAGGGCATACACTGAAAACGGTATCAAAAGGGAAAAATAATCACCTCAAGACACAGAAATAAAATTTACCAGAGGTTGCAGGAATAAAAATAGGGGGTTTTTTGGGTTTCCTTAATTAAGTTTGATCTCTGTGATGTTGCCATCAGAGGACACAGCTTTGGTCCTTTCATAGCCTGGGTTTCTTCTCTGAAGTTGTTAGAGGAATGAGTCCAGAAATTCCTGGAGGAGCATCACAGGTGATGGATAATTTTGGTTTAAGTTACTGCCATTACTTAAAGGCACTTATTTATTTATTATTTTTCATTCTGGCTCTCTCTGTTGGTCTTTTCTGTCTCTGTTTGGAATGATATAACTGCAAGAAGAAATACCAAAGGGCAAATTCCCACCCACGTGGTGGTCTTCATCCCCATATCATTCTCCATGTCAAAGCAACCCAATGGTCTGTCAGTGGAAAGAATCTTCTGCCCTAACATGAACAACAGCAGGAGGTGAGGCTGGCCTGGGTGCCAGTTGGGTAATTCCATGAAGGAAAAGCAATTTTGAAGGAAAGAATGATAAAGTCAGTGAAGGTTCTATTAACATCAATGGACTTGAATATAGTCTTTAAGCAGCATAAACAGGATTTTTGTTTTGTTTTGGTTTGGTTTTTTTTTTTTTTTTTTGTTGTTGGTTGTTTTTTTTTTTCTTTAAGAATCAGGCATTATTGTTCTCTGCAAAACATCCTCTGCTCCCATGGTTTTGGTTTTTATTAACTCAGTGACACTCAGGTTTATTTTCACTTAGACTAAAGCAGAAAAAAACATTACTTAACTGAAACTCTGAGTGGTATCAAGCTTTGCTTAGGCTCCAGAAACCCTGGTTATCCTCTTATTATCTTTCCTTGTCTCCCTTTATCTCTCAGTGATAAGAATGGTTATTATTCCTGGACTGTTGAGCTAAGAATATTTCAATTGTTTATTGGTCTATGAGGGCTGCTGTGATTTTCGTGGTGGATCACATCATCCTACAATAAACAGATAAAGAGAGATGGGAGCCCCAACGTGGTGGGTTACTGGTGAGTTTTAACAGAACAAGAGATCCACGTGATGTTTTTGGACAGTGTCTAGAG
Organism: Passer domesticus; assembly: GCF_036417665.1. Lineage (NCBI taxonomy): Eukaryota > Metazoa > Chordata > Aves > Passeriformes > Passeridae > Passer > Passer domesticus. Next base: position 5,238,842 of record NC_087491.1, read on the forward strand.
ATAAGACTATGAAGGTTTCTCCTCAGAGTGGATACACATTTAGTTTGGAGAAAAGCTGTTCTTCTCATGGTGCACTGCCCAGCCCTGGGATGTAGTTGGGGTGAATGACGTTGTTCATCACTTTATATAACTCTCTCACATCTACATCTTGCATCAGCCACAAGGTTTGATTTGATATTTTTTTCTGTGGCTCTTAACATAAACTGAACTGACAGAGAGGTGCTGCAGGTGAAATCTTAGGGCCTTTCTGGAATACCCCTGGTGACAGCAGGACTGGGGAGTCCAATGCAGATCTATTAATTTTGTATCACCTCTGCATCAGCCACAGCCTTGGGGAATGTTCCAGGGTGGACTGGAATAGGCTGAGATGGGAGCAAACCGGGGCATGGCTCAGACAGACCTCATTTGGCTGTGGCTCTGCCGACAGACAAAAATGGTTTTCTAGAAGATTTTATCATTGGTGTGACTCAGCATCATTAAACTTGAAAGCAATGGCCAAACAGGTGATCAGAAAGAACTTGAGGACCATCTCTCAAAGTTTGATGGTCTATAATAAGTCAGAGTGACATCCAGATGACTCATGTTCTCGCAAATTTTCAAGCCAATGTTTTTCAAACACAGAAGGCGTTTGGATAAGCTTCTGAATTGGACCCAACCTTCCAATGGTTTGAGGTTCACCTCTTACTATTTTCTGTCTAACTTAGGCAAATGCTTAAATTTAGGGAAAAAAAAGAACTTAGTGTGTAAACATTGAGCACTTTGTTTAAATATTAAGCATTAAAGTTACATGTTGGTTTTTTCACTTGAGCATGGAAATACGTAACTTAATTTGCAAAAGTGTGGAGGCCAAATCAATTTTGGGACTGGATTGAGCTCAGCTCTTATGCTGTGTGTGTTCTTTAGAGTTATAACTCCAATGTTTGCAATTTCACTCTGTGGCTTGAAATAGTCAATATTTGGGATGAAAGAGAAATTATTTGCAATTGTAATGCTCCAGTGGTAGGAAATGAAACTGATAATGTCTGATTGCATTTGAATAAGCACAGAAGAACACAAACCCCCAATTCTGGAAAGGCTTTTGTGTGTAAACAAAGCTCTGCACCCTGGGAATAGCTGCAAGAATCAGCAATCAGAAGGTACATATTAAGAATGTACATACACCTTTGCAAGACTGGGGATGTAGATATTCCCCCTCTGAGAACCAAAAGAGTATGAAATGAAAGTATAGAATTTGCCACTGCGATGTTTGTTTGGGGGAATGTTGGAAAACAAGGAACTATTGCATAAAACCTTTCTCCTTGTTGAGGCTTGTGGTTTATCCTCCCTCCTTCAACAATTACAGTTTCTCAAGAGCAACCTAAGAATTGTTGAGTAAAGGTCATTTATCTAGCATGGCTTTCCCGAGGATTGCTTTTCATGCTGGCTGTCACAAGGATTTGATGCCGGAAACTGCCCTAATTCATTACAGAAATGACTTGCTAACACTGAACTTGGATGTGGATGTTTGGAGGCAGCTGGTTGGAGAGAGGAAAAGCCTTCTCCTCTGTGAAGAAGCCATAGCCTGGTTCAGTTAATCACCTCTTTGCTTGTCATGTCAGTATCCAAAGAGAGAAAACATTTCTACAAATGAGAACAGGAATGACAGCAAAATGAAAAATCCCCTTCATTCAGTTGGAATATCATCCAGATCTACCCAATTTGCTTAGATGTGCTGCTTTCTTAGCCTGTTTGCTGCATGCTCTTCATGGATTCCACCTAACAGATTGCATTTTGGAGTAGAATTTGCCAAAGCAGACCTTCCAGTGCTGCCAGCAGGAGAAAATGTGATGGTGCAATTTGTAAAGAGGACTTTTCTAGCTCAATGCATTTTCCATAAATGCCTTTTACACCTTTCACCCTTAACCAAATGCTTTCTCACAAGCTGTTGTGTCTCCTGCAGGGTGATATTGTTCTCATGAATGCATCCATCTTTCAATATGTGGGAATGCCCAGGAATGAGAACTGAATGGGGAGGGAGGTTGTGAGTCAGGGACTTGGACAACTTTGGCAGCACATGCCATTAGGTTTCCTGTAACCAGTTTGTCATTCAAAGGCATCTTGGGTTGTTGGTGTCTGAGCATTGTTGCCAGCAGATGATTGTCCAGGCACCCAGGTGGTTTCAGCTCTGGATGTGTCAGAAGCAAACAAATCCCCTGTCATTTGTCTGGCTGCGGTTGGTTGTTGCACTTTTAGGCAGCTTTAACCAAAGACTCTTTTCCAACTTGTAGGCAGTTTTGACCAAAAACTGTTTTCCATGCCTTTGCCCATTCTCAGCTGCAGGTGTTTCTCGAGGCCTGGGCTTCAAGACTGGTTTGAGGTCATGGCTGTTTGCTTGCAAGTGGTGAAAGGCACAAAAGCTGTCAGTTCCCAGATGGTCAGTGAGCCACAGAGACTCCCTGTACGTCTGAGTGAGCCACGTAGATGGCTTCAGCTTTGTGAGTCTGAAGTCCTAAGGCTCCCTCAGTGGTTAAAAGGAAATGGACAAGACAAAGGTAGGCTCCTGCTGGCTTTTCTGGAGGGTGAATCATTATACAAATATATACATATATAAAAAACTGTCTGTAAAGGAAACCCAAGAAGATTAACCTGACAAAACCATGGATGCCCTGTGTGAGACCCTTCATCATCGCCCTACCAGCTGTGCCTTGAAGCCACTCTCCAGTGTTCAAGATGACTCTGCAAGGTGCAGGATCCAGAGCCTGTGGCTGGGAGGGAGCCATGTGTACACTGCAGCTGTCTGGACCGTACCTATTATGTGGATAAGCAATCAGCTCCTGTCTCCAGGGCTGTCAATCTGGAACCTTTCACCAGCACTAAATTCACTTTAGAAAAATAAAATAGAGAGACAGCGAGATTAGTCAGACTTCTAAAATGCTTCGAGAAACTTTAATGTTATTATCTAAGCAGAAAGTTATCCAGCAATTCCTCAGCTATTTAACATAATAGGCAGTTGCTGACAAACGACGTTATCGAGAATACGCTCCTGAGTGAGGAAGAATGATACGATCTTGCCTAAATTGTATTTTAACAAACATGCCTATCTAACAATTAAGCTGGAGCAATTTTACTCTAATAGATGCTTTTGCTGCTTAATATAGAAATTTACATGTTCATTTGTAGCCCCCAGAGATCACACAGCTGCCAGACTCCCAGCTGCCACCACCCCATTCCTCCCCCTCCGACTTCTCTCAGCTTTGGCTACGAGCACTTGATCTAGCGAAGCACTTTAAAATACAAATCCCACTGTTTTGTTGGCCATGGAGCTGAGCTCACTGGGCTGCATTTGAAATAGGCTGCCTGCCAGCCAGACACCCTTACTCACCTAAGCTAATTTTATTCCAGCTGATGGCAAAATAGCCATCCTCCTCCCTCCTTATCAGAATCCTGGTGTGTTACACGTAAAGCTACGAAAGCCCAGAAAGGGCAGTCCTCTTCCAGAGAGCTGTCCCTTCACCCTAACCTTCCCCCTGTGGGGTTGTAGGATCAGGACTGTCCTGCCTGGGGTCAGCTCTGATGCCATGGGGGACAGTTTTAGGTGGCATGGGCACAAGAAGGGGCAGTGGCTTGTCAGTTGAAAATCTGCCATGCGATTCATGAGGCATTTCCCAGATAAGGAGCTTACAGTGGGAGGTGGCAACAGGCAACTTGGGTGCTGGCAGCATTTTTCCATTCTCCAGTTACTGTGTAGTTCAGCCTGGGACAGGCGCGAGCCTGATGTAATACGCTGTGTGCTATTTCAAGGAGACGGAGCCCATGTCCTTCAGGCCAGGCCTCGGAATGTTTGGGAGATAAGAAATCCCACTCTGCATGTTCCTTACAGTCTCAGATGAGAGCAGTAGGTAATTCTTTCTTTTAACTCTGCCAGTGAAGTACGGTTGTTCCATCTAAGCTCCCAGAAGCGAGGGCCCATGGCATTCCATGGGCACACACACACAATTTTTAGGCATGGATCTAGCAGAAGGTGACAGGTAGGAATGGATGCATGACTGGTGAAGGAAAGTTGGTGGGGAAACATGGAATCCAGTCCCTGAGGGCTGCCAAAGTCACACTGTAGGTGTGGTTTGCAGGTACTTGGCTCGTTTTTCCTTTGGGATAAAAAGCAGAGGGCTTTGGTTTACCTTTGGTCTCACCTGTTCTGTCATGTGGATGAACCTTCTGGTCCTTGTGCTGGGCACAGCTGGATAGGGGGTGGAGACCGGCTCTGATCATGAGGTTCCTCTTATGCAGGAACCAGCAAAACTATCCCAAAGTAGCTTGTCCAGCAATGTTAAAAAAAGCCCAAACTTCTCCATTAGCTGATTTGGCATGAATAACTCTGTGAGCTACAGACAAAGGGGCATTTTCTCCAGTATAAATCAATTTATGTTTTCTAGGGATTTGGCCTAGAGCTCTTTTCTGACTTGCATACCATTGTGTCACTTTTGTAAAACATTGACAGAAATAATTCATTGTGGATTACCTTGTAGCATGATCAGCTGTCCATAGCATAACAAGGGGCATCCAAAAAAGTTATTTCCTCCCCCTCACCCTTGCTGAGTGATAAACCTACCAAAGGTGCCTGCGAGGGTTGGAAGGCGAGGGAATCTATTCCATTTGTTTTTCATTTGAAACAAAAACACTTTTATATCACCATAATCAAGGAGGGAGGGAACACCACTCCACTTGGCAAACAAACTTAATAATAAGTGCACTTGCTGGAAAAATTTATAGTTTGTCCTGAGAAAGAGACTGAGTGAATTGATAGTGGAGGACAATCTGGCCAGTGCTTCTGCATGGCAAAGGGGAGAAGCATCCTCCCTCAGTCTGGAGCTGAACTTTCTCCTGCAAGGTGACAGATGCCTTTGTTAATATATAGCTCAAATTAGAATCAGGATGATTCAATGAATTTGGGAAATTTCTCCCCTCCCAGAGAGAAAAAAAATGAAATAACTTCTGATGTATCTTTTGGAAGACAAGAGGCTACCCCTGAAAGAAAAGATTTTTGGGCTGCTCCAAAGACAGGCCAAACACCACACTGACATGTTTTTAATGAATATCTTTTCCGCAGTCTCCTGGAAGCTTCCCAGAGATGAACCAAAATGCCCTTGCAGAGAACAGTCAGTGCTGCAAGTCATGGAATGGTTTGGGTTGGAAGGGACTCTAAAGATCATCTCATTCCAGCCCCTTCCATGGGCAGAGACACCTTCCACTGTGGAAGTCAGGAGTGGAAAACTAACTTCCAGAAAGTACCTTGGACCAGCAATTCAGCCAAATATGGAGGTGTTAATGCAGACAGCAGTGCCTGCAGGATTGAGGAGGATGCCTCTGGAAAGCATCTTCCAAACCACACCCAAAGAGGGAAAGCAGAGCCTCAGATAACCAGAGTCTTAGAAATATTTCTCTCTCCCTAAGAAGTATGCAAAAAGTCCTGGAAAGGGGCTTCTGCAGATCTTGAAAAGATTTCAGCCTGCAAAATAGTTCTGCTGGTATTTGATGCAATGGTCTCTTGTCTTTGCCACCTTGTGAAGTGCCTCTCCCTCAAGATATGGAGGGCATCTGGTTAGACAACAATATTTGTGTAGCTCCAAATAAAGCATTGAATGTACATAAACTGAGGTAAATTTGGTCTCCAAACTTCATATGGAGTGAAAAACTGATTCCCATCACTGTGAAAAGTTGGAACTGAAATATTTGGACTCTTTCAAAAGCTTTTGTTTTCTCTTAATTTTCATCTCTTTTGGCCAGAACTATTAGTTTAATATTATATAGCTTCAAGAGGAATTGTGAATGATCCAGAAATCCACTTGCAGCTTAAAACTCCCAACAAAACCAAAGCAAAACCCCAAACCTACATTAAAACAAATGCCTTCAGGTGTAGCTGCTTCTGAGCACAGGCCAGGTGCAGGACAATGTCCAAGCCTATGATTTTCTAGTGCTGTCAATATAAAACTATTACTTTTTTTCAGTTACTCATGCAGGCTGAAATTTTTCCTTCTGGTTCATCTCTTAAAACATTTGAGCCAAAGTCATCTTCTCTTTCCAGGAACAAATTGGGAGGAAATTATTTTGTATTGCCCATAAAAAAAAATTAAAAAAAAAAAGCCCAAACAAGCTCACAGCTGTTTGAATGTGAAACTCTCAAACATCCACACAAAAATACTTGACATTTGTTAATAGGTTGTGGGGGCCTCACTCTTGTGATCTGCATTTCTCTCATCCTAAATCTGCAGCTAATCCTCCAACTGTGCATTGTTGCCTGGTTTTGGAGCCCCTGGTCCTGAATTATCAGTGCATGGCAGAGGAAGAGCCTCCTGTCCATGTTCATGTGCCAAAACCAGCTTCATTTGCTCTGCAGTGCACTCCTGGGTCAGGGATCTGTGGAGGGACAGGGGCAGCCCTGAGGACAATGTGATAACAGAGCACGTGGTTGTAGCGTTGGTGATGTTGCCGTAGCGTGAGGAACAAATTCTCGTCGAGCATAATTCAGAGATTTCCTAATCACTGAAATCTTGACTCTGCAGCCTTATGAATTTTCTTCCATCTGTGGTGGTGTAATTTAGTGCTGTAATTGCAACAGATGGCTGGGCTTTTAAACCATGATGAGGCAAAAAAACTGAAAGAGATAAAAATGGAGAGTCTTGGGGACTGTAACATTATGCACTGTGGGAAGTGTCAGGCTCTGGTGTAAACATACATTTGCCATTACCTGTCTGTAACTTGCAGTCCTCTTAATCACTATTGTAAAAATCTCTACTGATATTTGTAGACAGCTCACAGTTCACTAGTTTCTCTTAGGTAGTGGCCACTCATTGCTGCAATAACTCTTACAGCTCTGCCACGGCAGCTTCATGTGGATCATCATCATCCTTAACCTACACTGAGCTGACACAGAGCACAGGAGGAAGGTTTAAACTTGTCTTTCTTGCAGGCTGCCAGGTAAGGATAGGTAGCGCAAGTTTAGAGAAAGGAAATTTATCTTTTCCCCCAAATCTTTGCTTTAATTTTGTGTTTTAGAGGAGATTCATGTTACCTTTGCAGAAAGCTTCAGCTTCCATAAACAAGTGCAATTCCTGGCTTCTCAGCACCAGGAATATCAAAATGTTAGGGGATTTTGGATGATGTCAGAGATAACCAGGGGCAATTCATGAATCCTAGGGTAAGTTTCCTGACCTCCTTTGAATTCTGAAGAAGTGTGGAGAGCCTATAGCAGAGGCAGCAAAACATCTGATTTATGGGGATGGTCCTTCAAACAAAACTCTGAACTTCTGGGGATTGTAAGTGATCTAAGGAAAATGTCCTTATTCTCATATAAGGATAAGCAAACTAGAGAAAACTAGAGAAAAAAGGTGGGGAACAACTGCTTCCTCCCAAGTGTTGGGAAAAAATATTCCTGCCCCAAATTATGTCTGCTCCTCATAATTATCATTAAAATACACTTTGCATTTTACCTTTGCAGAGAAATTGCTGAGAAGTGAAAAACTGATTAAAGATTACACTTTTTCTTACCGTTAATCAATCTTCTCTCAGGCAACTAGTAATAGGACAAGGGTCTCAAGTCTCTTCCTGCACCTCTGTGGTGCAGGAAAAGGAGAGTACCAGGGAGGTTCAGGTTGCATATTAAGAAAATTTTCTTCACTGAAAAATCAGTTAAACATTGGAAAAGGCTGCTCAGGGAAGTGGTGGAGTCACCGTCTTTGAAATTATTCAAAAAATGAGTGGATGTGGCACCTTGGGACATGGTTTAGTGGGCAAGGGAGAGTTTGGTCAAAGGTTGGACTTGGAGATCTTCTCCAACCTTAATGATTCTGTGATTCTGAAAGAAACTTTGGGCTGACATTACCCATCTTCTGATATGGGTCTATCACCCTCTGCTCTCTGCCACAACTGCAGAGAATAATGTTATAAAGCCAACATCATTATTTTAAAGAGGGGAGGTTTTTTTCAGTTAATACAATCACTTGAATTTATCATCGAAGCTGCCTGTGACATGCTTTTAATCTAGTAATGGTATAACTGTCTAACAGTCTATTTGGAACATCAGCATGAGGGAAGGAGAGAGAGCTGGACAGCCAGAAAATGTGCTCATCCCTAATGCAATTATTAGTACTTCTAAATAACTCATTCAAAAAGAGGGAGAGTCAGTTGCTGACTGCATGTTCAAAGTTTTTTCCCACCTTGGGATCCATTTTCATCCCTGGTATAGGTGTGGAAGAAAGGAAGTCAAAGCAATGACCTAACTTCTGCCTTAGCCCTTTCTGGGAAAACATCCTGTTACACCTAATACCCTTCACAGCAATCCCTTCATTGGCCACAACCCAGAAAACTCCTGCTAAGGCCAGAGCCTTGTGCACAGCAGTCAGAGGCTGGGGACAGCCCCTTGTGAGGTGTGGCTCTGACTCATCCTTGGTGTTTGTGTCACTTCCTCCAGCTCCCCCATCCCAAAACACATCCATGGAGCAGTGCCCTTGGCCACCTGCTCCTGAAGAGGCCTGGGGCTTCTTCCAGCATTGTCCTCTGTTCCTGAAGCTGCTCCTGGGCTTTATTTCTTTCTCAGTGTCTTGAGTTCCTTCCTCTCCGTGATCTCTGGCCAAAAAAGTGGGTAGGTGCCACTCCAAGGTGTCCTGGTGGGAGGTTTGACTGGACACCTCTGTGGTACAGGACAAGGAGAGAGGTTGGGAGTGTTTTATCTGCTCCCTGTGTTGGGCAAGGACTGGTAACCATCAGGATGGATTCAGGAGTTGCCCTGGGGGCTCTGTTCCCCCTTTGGGCACTGCTCAGAAATTTGGGGACAGAGTGCTTCTTATATGTTGATTTTTTTATTTTTTTTAACTGGTTAAGAGGCACAGGAGGAAATCAGTAATGGGAGACAGTTGGGATTATTTTTGAACCATGTTTTATTCCCTCAGTCAACTATAATGGGACTGCAGGAGGCTTTATGAGGAGCTGTAAAAACTCACTGCTGAGTGTGGTGGTTTAATGGTCACAGGGACTTTCAAAAAAGAAGATAGTTTATTTTTATGGAGCATCCTTAAAAAAAAAAAAAAAAAAAAAAAAAAGGAAGAAAAGTTAGGAAAAATGTTACAGGGAAAAGGTAAAATAGGCAGGGAGTGCTTCCAGGGGCTGGATGCTGATTTGGAGGGAGAAAGGGCAAAGTGGTATGTAAAGAAGGACAGATACCATTTACAAGTGGGAAGGATGAAGGGGGTAGAATGGAAAGTAAGAGTAATGGAGGGTGGAAAATGAATGGAGAGGAGTTGGACAATACAAGATTTGAAGGCTGCATTTAGAGAACAGGAAAGAAGAGGAGAGGTGAATGTTAGATTTGGGGTTGGATGTGGAGGAACAATTTTTGGCAGGAGTGGAGAAGGATGGGGTAGTGGGAGGTGGCTGTGAGAGGGGAGGGAGAGAGGCAGGGATGTGAGAGAAGGGAGGGTGGCTGGGAAAGAGATTTTGCTGACAAAACTGGTGGGTTTCTCTGCTTCTTCTGAGGTGATGGCTGTACCCTGGCATGTGATTCATGAGAATTTAAGAATACACAATTCCAGTACTAAGTTTATTCATCATAGTTCTCGTTTCTGTACCAGGAATGCAGTTTCCAAAGATGATCTCTGTATGGGATTTAAATGAAAAGAAAGATTGATAAGCAGAAGAACCCTCAGATAGACCAAGCTTCCAGGTTCTTCTCTCAGAGATAAGAATACCAAAAGTTAGCACTCTCAAAGATAGTCCATTGTGGGTTTAATCCTAAGTGATGAAATGGCTTCTGCATTGTGCCTTGTGATGACAAACCTCAAAGAAAGGCAAGATCACTTTTGAGCAAACAAATTTTCTTGTATCCAGAATAAATGAGAAAGTAGCTCTTGCAATCCCACTGAGCACTCAGGCCAAGAATATCCAGACACGAAATCTTGGCATGTAGCAGGATTAGAAGGACACAGCGATGTGGTATCTCCATCTTGGTACCTCCTGCTTTTTTTATTGGATAAGAAATTTTTCCTTCTCTGTGAGGGTGGGCAGGCCCTGGCACAGGGTGCCCAGAGCAGCTGTGGCTGCCCCTGGATCCCTGGCAGTGCCCAAGGCCAGGCTGGACAGGGCTTGGAGCAGCCTGGGAGAGTGGGAGGTGTCTCTTCCATGGCAGGGGGGTCGGAATTAGATGGTCTTTAAGGTCCCTTCCAATCCAAACTCTTTTAGGATTCTGTGAATCTCTCATAATTTTAAAGTCAGCAACCAACAATTAATCTGAAATCCAGCACTGGAGTATTTCAGTTGCAATTTGTGTCCACTCCTGTTAGAAGATGGTGTTGATAATGCTGCCCCTGTCTTGCAGACTCCACAGGCCTTGAAATGATGCAGAGATAGGAAGGTCTGGGGCCATTGGCCAATTTAGGCAGGAAATAATTTCTCTTTCCCTGAAGAATGCAAGTGAATGAAATATATGCAAATTTTATATACTTGGCTTAAAAGAGCAACACAACCCCCTCAACCAACCAACCCAAATCCCCAAACAAACTTCAGGATGTCTCATGAGTGGGAAAGGAAAGAGCAAGAGAAAATACCAAGGAGACTAAAGGCTGAAGAGCTTTTCTTCCTTGCTCTGAAGAAGAGCAGTGCAGGTTTAATGGTCTCAGGAGGAGGGATAAGGAAGCTCCAGGCAGCAGAAGTAATTATAGTAAACTGTTGTGGTTTAACCCCAGCCAGCAACTCGGCCCCACACAGGCACTCCCTGCCAGCCCCATGTGTGGATGAGGGGGAGAATGGGAAGAGGAAAAGTGAGAGCAATGCCTTTTTCAGGCTACTTAAAAACAGAGGCCAGACAAAATTAAGGCAATAAAAAGAAGGTGTATTTATTGAAGGACTTTCAGGTACATTTAGGGCAGACAAAGCCCCCCAACACCTACACCCAAAATGGACAATGGGTCACGGGTTTCACACTTTTATAACTTGGGTCCATTTGCATATTGGGGGTTAATCTGCCAATTACAGCTTCAGATAATGAGGTCATTCACCTCGAGTTTCCTCCCCCCCAAACTCACTTTTATTTACATTTCTCAGGGCCTGAGACAGTGAGGTGTCCTTGATTGCCAGGCCTGGATACAGACAGTTGATAGGTAAAGCAAAAGCCATGCAGACAAGCAAAGCAAACTGAGGAATTCATTTTCATGCCAGCAGGGGTTCAGGCATTCCCAGGACAGCAGAGCCCTGGTGTGTACAAGGTGAAGACAAACTCCACTCCTCTGAGTGTTCCCCTCTTCCTCTTTCTGCCCCAGCTTTGTGTGCTGAGCATGATGCCCTGTGCTGGGGGATGTCCTCCCACCTCCCTGTGCACCCTCAGCCTTTCCTCTGGTGGGGTGAAAGGCAGAAAAGGCCTCTGTGGAAAAGAGTAAAGGTGTAAAAAGGCCTTGCTGGGCGATTGCTGTTTAGCTAGACCAAATAAAAAAGTTTTCTCTGAGTTATTAACACTGTTTCCAGCACAAATACAAAACACAGCCCCCACCAGCTACTATGAGGAAAATTAACTCCTCCCCCAGCCCAAACCACTACAACTGTGCAGAGAATCAGCAGTTCTGACACGGGTTTTGTTTTGACAAATTGTCAGTGAATGTTCTTAACTTTTCCTTTGCATCCTCCCAAGCACAATTATTTCCTACAGAGTGAAACCCTTGACAGCCCCAGGCTTTCCTTGGGGTGCCACAGGTTCCCTCCAGCTTGGTGACTCTGGGGAGCCTCATGCAGGGACACCCAGCAGGAGCCAGATGGACGAGGGGTGAGCCATGGTGTACCATGGCAGTGCCTCTCTGGATTTCCATTCCGTGTCATTTTGCCTGAGATGAACCACTGGGCAAGAAAATAAAAGGAAAATAAAAAAAACAAACTGAAAAAAAAAAAAAAAACCAAACCCAAACAATAACACCACCAAAAACCAAAACAAATAAAACCCCACAAAACCAAGCAAAACAACAACAAAAAACCCCCAAAACAAAATCAAAAACAACCCAAAAAAATCACCAAAAAATCAGAAACAAAACCAAAAACAACACCAAAAAAAAAGGGAAGAAACTGTCCAGGAGGGCAGCACTATATTCCTCTGACCTGCTTCCCACCCAGGTATGTGCCTCCTGCTACCATAGGTATTATGGCTGTAAAAGCTTATTGTCAAATCAATTCTGCTCCTACTGAGCCCAGGGAGACCAGGAGTGTGCCTTGAAATGCCTCAGATCTTGCCCCTCCCTGATGATTTGCAAAGTTTAATTTCTGTAATGGGCTCTGGTGACAGAGGCATTCACTGTTTTTCCAACAGGAATTGCTGAATGTATGAATGACTCATTCTGGAGGCGGGAGATATAATGGCAGCCTTCGATATCCTGATCTAAGGGTGGGGAGGTTGTGTGGGAGGGGAGGAATGGGATACTTTAAGTTAAATTATCCACCTTGCTTCCCCTTCATCAGGCAGCCCCTCCTTCTCTCGAAGTCCCTTCCTGGCCCAGGATCAGGATAATGCTGAAAGAAGGAAAGGGAAGGCTGAGGGACCTCCTGTGGGAGATGAAGTTTATAATATATGCATTTGCCTGGAAATGCCATAAGAAATTAATATTACAGAAACAGTGGGTCTGCATTAATATTTTAATATTAAATGAATATTTAATTTGAAAGCTTTGATTTGAAAGTGAATGAGACAGCCATGACATGAACAGTCGTGCTGTTCCTGTTAAGAAATGTTAATGATTTATTGACAATGTCGGTAGCAATAACTTTACACTGTTTCAGTTACATAATGCCTTTGAAATATTGGTAAAGTGATTACTGAGAACAAAAAGCAGGCTGGCTTCTGCAGCCCTTTTGGGAAGGGCTTCTGTTAGAGAAAAGTTGTATTTCCTGTGGAAAGAGGATCCCACCCTGTCCCTCAGAGCGGGGCTGGCTGGGGCTTTGTGTCTCCCTCTCCCCAGAATCAGCATCCAACACCAGTTTGGGGCATCCCTCTTATCTGGGGTGCCCCAAACCAACACAGTGCTCTGGCAGTGCTTCCTGAAGGTTGGGGCTGATCCTGGAGGAGCTGAGAGCTCCCCAGTGCCAGTGTTCTCAGCCAGCTTCCCACAGTCCCTCTTGCCATGCACCTTGGCACCTCTCAAAGCCAAAAACGCCTTGCTCCAGGGTTTCTTATGGCTGTTCTGGCTGAAGACAACTCAGGGCTATCTGCTAACTTTCATGTTCTCAGTGATCTTCAACATCAAAAACATCTTAATAGCTCGAGCAGGTTTATTTTGTGCATTTTAAAGGGCTGTTGAAGCTGTACTGGTAGTTTCTGGGAGCTCTCTTAGGGTTTTACTCTGGGAACAGGAACACAAACAGGTCTGATGCCTCATGAGCATCCTGAGTTTAATCTTAAATTGCAGCTGAAGTGAGAAGTCCTGGGCTAAATGGGGCTCCAGTGAACCTGAAGTAGGTGCTTACAGCCTGTAGGCAATTGTTCCAAGGAGTCTTTGCCTATATTTTTTAGACCCCTTGAAAACTCTCAGAAGAAACTCTCCTCTGCTGAATAAATAGGGATGTGGAATATTTTTGTGACATGGTCTGTTACCCATTAGCTCAGAACAAGGAAAATTCATCTAAAAAATAATTAAAGAGACACTTTGGCATGGTGTCTTGAAAGCTGTACCATGATGTAGGTTCCCAATTCCAGAAATGTGTTTCTTCTTAAGGCAAATCTTTGCAAAAAATTAAGAGAAAAATGAAACCTAAATTCACAATGTGACCCAATCTAAATAGACAGAGTGCTTTTTCTTCCTTTTTTTCCCCCCGCTTTTTTCCCCTCTCCCTCTCTTAATTTCATGCTGTTGTTACAATCAGCCTTAGTAAAAGTAAGCTGGTGGAATGAGGAAACAAAACCCCAATATAGGATGCAGTTTAAAGAAATGGTTCTTGGGTCTGCTAATGTTTCTCAGTTTTCAATCACATTTCTCTGATGGAAGCCTTGGTGAGTTTTGTGTTGGCAGAAGATGCTACACATGGGATGGAGACTTGAAATTGTGTCATAAATGTCAGTACAGGTTTTTGTCTGCTGCATCTCTGTCCTGCTCCCTCTGAATTGCAGAATGGTTTGTGTTGGCAGAGACCTTAAAGGTCGTCTACTGCACCCCCTCTGCTATGGGCAGGGACACTTTCCACTGTCCCAAATTGCTCCAAAACTTGTTTAGCCTGGCCTTGGATACTTCCAGGGATCCAGGGACAGCCACAGCTTCTCTGGGTACCCTGTGCCAGGGCTTCATTACTTTCTAAATAAATAATTTCTTCCTAATATCTGGTCTAACCCTATTCTCTGTCAGTGTGAAGCCATTCCCCCTTGTTCTGTCATTCTAGGCTCCTGTCAAAAGTCTCTCTCTGTTCCTTTTTGGCTTCTTCAGGCATTGGAAGGCCACAATGAGGTCCCCCCAAAGCTTCTCCTCTCCAGCTGAATAATGCCAGACTTTCCTTCCAGCTCCATCCCTCTGATCCCTCTGTGCCTCCTCTGGATCTCTCCAGCAGTTCCAGCTCCTTCCCATGTTCAGGTGGATTCTAGGTGGTGTTTTGAGGATTGAAGGCCTTTGATGTTTTCCAACAAATGGGGACACATGAGGCAAGCAAAAAGGATCAGATCAGCTCCATCCCCTTGTCAAGCACAGCCATGGTTAGCAAAGACCAGCTCTCACTGCAACCTGGTGGAAAATTATACAGAATATGTAAATGTCACCTCCCATTTAAATTCTTCACTTCCACTGACATAACTGGAAAAGTAGGCACCAGCATACCTTGATTTTGATTGATTTGTCCCAACCTGTGCAGCAGGACTCATCACCCCACTCACCTTTAGTGAGAAAGTTCCCCACATTCCCCATGAAGTCATTGCTGTAAATTCCACAGGCAGCCTTTCCTATTAAAAGCTGGCAATGCACTCCTTGCCACAAAGCTTGTGCTGAATTGGAGCACATGACATTTTAAGGGCTGAAATATTGTGAATACTCCTAACAAAATTGATTTCATTTGTCAATAAAAAGCCTCACTGTTTTCCATAGGAGCTGCTCAGTAAACTATTCTGACAACAACTCAAGGCTGATCAAATTAAAATCAGCCCCAGCTTTTTTTTAGAGATGAACTGATCTGAAAAGGTTTTGGTATCCTAGAAAGAGTTGCTAACCTTTCTGGGCAGGTCCTATAGCATTTAATAACAAAGGGTACCTTCTTGTATAAATATTATGAACTATGGAATTTAATGAGATTTGTATTGCACTGTAGAAATGTACTTTGGAGAATTAATTTTGAAGTCTGTAGGTTTAAATGTTTTCTAAAAATAGCACTGAATATATACAGGGCTTTGTGCTTCTATGTCTATTTAGTTGGGGAGAATGTTTTCATGTATTATTTGGTGCACTTTTCATTTTCCTCATCCTTTTTTAAAGCATTGGTGGCAAAAGAATGAAAGGAGGCTATTTTTTGCTCCAGGATAAATTTTGATATTTCAATTCCAGTTTTTGCCTCCTGAGGAATTTTCTATTTTCTTGAGATTCTTAACCAGGTCATTCACTCACTGATGGGTTTAATTACCTGCCTGAGCAGCAGAGCTGAGCTGCCTTTTCAGCAGCACAGCCCGTGCAGCGTGTCCAATTCTGCACACAGATGTGCTCGAGCAATAACCACCAGCTTGAAAAGAAGGATACAGGAGATCTCCTCCAACACAAACAAGGTTGTAGCTCTCTCAGATCCAGTTCTCTGCAGCTTTTATAGCTGTCCATATGATGCTTTCTGGTTTTCTATGCTCGTGGGCAAGCAGGGGCTGACACTCACTGGAGAGCTGGGCTGCATCAGAGGGATCTGCAATGTCTTGCTGGAGACACGGGTGTCACCTCCGAGAGCAAAGGGAATTTCTGAAAATGCTGTTAAATGCATTAACAATGAGCTGGGGATAAAGTCAAAACCCTGCTTAGACATCTCGACTAAGAGTTGCCATACAACTGCAGCCAGTGGTGGGTCTTGGCTGAAAATGTATTTATACATTTAGACAGATAGACATGGACTTCAGTTGTTTAAACTCAGCTTTAGTGCAGACGAAAGCAATAGGGGGTGGCGGGGAAAGCACAGGCTGCCACCACCCTCACATATGGCAATTGTTTCCTGTAAAGCTTGCTATATTGTATTTATGTCATCCCCTGACATATCACAGGAGGCCACAGATGCCAAACTTTTAGCCAAAAAAAACCTCAACCTGCAGCTTTTAGTGAGGGCTGTCCTCCAATTTATTTGTGTTTTGTTGTTGGTTTTCTTTTCCCTTCTGCTTTTCATCTGTCTGGTTTCTATTTCCACTCTTTCTGTTCTTCCCTCCTCCGTTTTGTTTTGTCTTGTTTTGTTTTTTTACCATGTTTGAGGAATCTCAGTTGCACTGGGAAGCCCGGGAGGTATGAGTGGAATGCTCAGATTTAATACATCCTTGCCTGAACTCTCTTTTGACAAATCAATTAATATCTGTGGGCTCTGGGGGCAGAGCATTGGGGGGCACAGGAAGATGAAGCAGCTGGGGTGCAGGGCTGGAATGAGGCTGGGGAAGCTTGGCAGGGATCAGGAAGGGAGGACTGGGGAGGGGCTGCTTCAGGTGCAAGGGGATGACACAGAAAGTTATGAGATTTTTCAGATTCTGGAGCTAAGCACATGACTGCAGAGACTGGCTATACCTTCCAGGCAGGCAACCACCTCGCTCTGCAGTGCCAGGTGCTGCCTTGCTCTGAGCTCCAGGCCTAAGGGATGATCCACAGCTGGCAGAGGTCGCTTCCCATGCCAGGAGTGCTGTTTGGTCTGAGGGAGCCTCCTGTGCCAGCCTGGGGCAGAAGCTGCTCTTGGCAGATTTATGGGGGATCTCAGGGTGCCAGGTGATGTTGGGGATCAGGTGCCTGTGAAGGTCTGGGAAGGTTTGAGGGAAGGGCTAGACTTGTGCTCTGGGTGCTGTGAATTCAGGACAGACTGCTCCCTTCAGATGTGCTGCTGAGGGCTGGGAGGGTTCCCCTCTTGGCTCCATCCCTGGTGTGCATGGGACTCTGCAGCTGTGTTTTTCAAATGCCATTCAAATGAAAGCAGAGAGGGGAAATCCCATTTCACTGGGAATAGCTCTCAAATGCTGAGCAGCTTTTCCTCAGAATTCTGTCTTTTGGCTTCCTTGCTGCAGACTGACACATGGTGTCTTTCTCTTGATCAATTTGTTTATCGTTTGCTTGATTATCATCTCCAATAGCAAGACATGGCAGGTCTCTTTTGCTAATCTTGTTAGTACTGGCTTTGAAGCAGAAATCTGGTTTAGGAAAAACATTTGGGTATGTTAAACTTTCTTGAAGATGCTGCCTGTGAATACCAAATCATGATGTATTTGAATTGTCTAGATTATTCCTGAGCCTTGCATTTCCATCTGTTTGGGTCCTGCTCCTCATCTCTCCCTGTGTGTACACACATGCCAGCACCAAACTTCCCTTCTGGCTTTCAGAGCAGCTTGTGTAGCTCTTCTGAGAGAACAGCACAAGCAGCACCCTCTTCTCCATGCCCATCTCCTGGACCCAGCTCTCCCCCAGTGATGCCACTCTGCCCAAGGGAGCCCACCCTGTGTGGGGGGCTGGAGAGCCACCCCATTGCTCCTCCTGGGTTCCTCCTCCAGGAGAGCTGCTGCTGACCTCGCTCTCATTAATGTTGTTAAAGTGATGTATGGCTCCAGGAAGATGTGAGAGCAGAGCCCTGGAAGAGTGATGACCTCCCATGTGTCTTCTGCACAGGTACCCAGACAGCAGAGGCCCCCTGTGCCTTCCCAAGGCAGCCCCCTCCTCTCTCTGTACCCTTGCAAGCTGTTTATCTTGTGGGGAAGACATTAGGAGGTCTAGGAGAAGAGTTCAGGCTCCAGAGCTCAGGCAGTCCTTGACCTTGGGGCTGAGGCTTGCTGTGGGGAGGTGACTAATGACCAGAGACTGCAGTAGTGTGGGTTGTGTGTGGATGCACAGGTAGAAATCTGCTAATGCACTCCGTGTTTACAGAGCCAGGACACCCCTGGCTTTTTTTTTTTTTTTTTTTTTTTTTTTTTTTTTTTTTTTTGTAAAAAGCAAAACCACGTTTTTTCATTTGCAGAGTTACTTGGCTGTCTGGTGCTGTCAGATATATCTTTGATTCAGTGAAACAGTCTTTTCTCTGACAAATTCTCACAATTTGGTCTTGGCTGCTGTGGGAGCCTGGCTACTCTTGTGCATTCCAGAGGTTGATTTGAGGTGGCCCCAGAAGATGTCAGGGTGGGCTTGTGGGTCCTGTCATGGGCACAGCTCTCTCAAGGGAGCTCAAACACAGTGACAGTGCTTATAAAACAATGGCTCTGTCCCTCTCCTGCCAGCCATAAACCAGCTACTAGTGTCTGCAAATCATCAAGAGATGGAAATCACCAGGGGTTGTTTCCTCCCTGGGCAGTTGGCTGCTTGTTCTCTACTCCATCCCAACCAGGTCCTCTTCTCTTCCGGCTTTTGATCCAAGCCCAGAAGTACTGGAAGATGTATAGTTTTAGGTGAGATGGTTTGGGAACCACATAGCACATCCTGCATCATGGAAAACCAGGGGATCCTCATGCACTCATCAGGGTTTTTCCTGTTTTTTCATGGTGACTCCAGAATTCCTCATGGGGCAAACAGTGCAGAAGAGATAAACACAGCATTCTGCACTTCTGGGTCTTACCATCAGGATTTCATCTGGGAAACTTAAATCTCTGGGTGAGCAGACTTTTATTAAAGAGGCATCATTTTAGGCTTCTTAACTGAGGGGGGACAGCAAGAAGGTTTTGTGTTCTTGTTGGGATTTTTAACTTGTGTGAGAGGGGCAGGTGGCTCCAAGCATTGCTTTTGATGGAGGGGCAATGCCAGGAAGGCCTGGGAGGGTGCTGAGAGCTTGTCCATGCCAAGGGCACACAGGGATGCCCCAGGCTGGGGAGTGTGGGGCTGGCTGGGCAGGGTGCTGTGGGCACTTGCTGGGACCCACAAGGTCCTTCCTCTTCTCAGCACCTTTTGCTTTAGGCTGTGATTTTGCTGCCCCCAACAGTCTGCTGGTTTTGAACCTGCCTAGTGCTCTCCCACATCGAGATGTGGCCCTGGAGAAGTGGGATGTGAAGGCTCTGGTCCAAAACTTACTCTGTGAGACTCACTGGGGCTGATCCCATAAACCTGGAGTATCCTCATGAGCATGTTTTGGGTCACAGGGACATGGCCTTGGAGTGGCACCATGCAGGTGAGGTCACAGTTTTACCCTCTTCATGCCTGAGCAAGGATTTCAATCAGGGCAGGATTTCAGTGCCAGGATTTCACCTGGACAGCCCATCCTGAGCACCTAGAATTAGAGTACTCAGTCCAAATCAAAATGAGTCAACTAATTTAATCAGCATTTATATGGTCTAATTGAAGATTGTGGCCCTTTGCTTGCATCATCTACTGTGGCTTATCACTCTCACCACAATGTAGAACAGAGATTTTTGCCCCACCCACCAGAATGTATTTCAAGAATGTGGTGAAAAAAATGCAAAGAATATATAACTTTTTCTGGAAATACAATATTTCATAAGGGAAATTCGAAGGCTAAAGTAACTGAATTCCAGGCAAACAGGCATCAGTATTGTTAGGAAATACAGCTCTCTGCAGGGCAAAAAAGAGTGGTATGCCAGGTTTAAATAGGAATTTATAGCCACTGACTGCAAATTACCTTATAAAATTACTGAAACCTTCATAAAGTCATCAATTATGCGTTTAGTCTTGATTGTCATTTATTGCACTTCTTAATTGTTCAGTAAACTTTTCTGGATTAAAGGGTGTCTTTCAAATTGACATGGGGCTGTTTTATTGATGTAAATTAACAGAGTATTTTACATAAGGGGCAGCTGAGGGACCAGCAGCAGAAGAGTCTCTTATCCACTAATAAAGGCAACACAGAGCTGGTGTTGTGATTTCCAGTGAGTGGAGTTGTGTGCAATGATGAGTGTGCAGGCAATAGTTATAAATCCTTGAAATCAGGATTGTTATCAGTACGGAGTGCGACAGTGGAGGCAGAACACAGACTTTTAATCACTCTGTTTAAAACAAGAAGAGGAATGACAGATAGAGAAAACAAAGAAAAATCTGGTGGATTTACACTGAGTCCACATTAGGTCTTCTGTTAAGTCTTTTCCAAGACAGAGCATGCCTCACATGTTTTCACTATGGTTTTTTTTCAGTTATTAGCATTTCATTCATTAGTGTTTCCTCAGGCTCACGAGGAGCTGTGGCCTCACTCCACCCACTGCAACCCCTGCACCACCACTATGTCACCGAGCAAGTAACTCTATTTCTCCTAAAAGGTGCTGGACTTCATGAGATTCACAAGCCAGGGTGCCCAAATCCCCTTTTCTTTGAAGCTTTTCTCAGCTCTTTGGGTTTCATTCCATGCTGTTCTGTGGAGGCAGCGTGATTCCGATCATACCATTGCTGATTGCATAAAATATGCCCTGAATCCAACACGTTGTGTTAAAATCTGGTGTCTGGGCCCTGTCTGATTCTGAGCAGAGTAGCTGTTGGATTGTGTTCCAGCCATCCTTAACCCAAGCCAAGTTGGGAGAGACTTGATTGGGATATCGGTGAGGGGTAAAGACTGTGAAACCTCTGCTGTGATTGATGGAGTTGTGCATGGAGAGGACAAATATGCACAAATACTTACCCAGAATAGTAGGGCCTCAATTCAGTTGTATCTGGCAGACTTTTCAGCTCAACTTTCAAGAAATATTGTTTTTAATTGACCTTCGTGTGAGTAATTTGAAGAGCCAGCGCCGCTTTTTGCAAGGAGAGTTTCAAGCATGGAAACTCCCATTGTATGTAAAATTAGTAATTTTACTGTATCATGAGTGATTAAACCTGACCCCCCAGGGAGCCAAAAATAATGCTGTGTGACTTCCTTGCCCAATTAACACAGAACAAATGTGAAAATGTGTACATTACAGCAAATTGTGTGCTAATTGGCCTCAGAGAAATACTAACGATGAGGAAGAAATGGCCATGTAATTTCAAACATATTTGAGAGGTTTCGCAGTCTACTTGCAAATAGGAGGGGAAAAAGTCGAAATTTGACAAAACCATTATTTGTTATGATTTATTCACTCAGCTCCAGTCTTGAACCTGGGAGTTATTGGCAGCTTCAGCTAAGATTCCTGCTGAGTATTTCTCCTTATAATGACTGCATACAGCATTTAGCTCAATGCTATTTTTTGGCATAGTGTCATAAATATCTATTCTAATTCTTCTCTCTATATGTGTAACTAGGGTTAGATGCTTTTTTTTTTTTCCTTTTTCTCATGAAAATACCTCTTGATGCAAGACAATCTCCCTCTCCCTTTCCTGAGGAGAATTTTGCACTCAGGTGCAGCAGTTGGATTATTCTCCTTGGGCAGGAACTTCTCTGCCAGGTCTGTACATCATTTAAGTACTGGCTTAAGCAGAGAATAAATGTCCATCTGTGCAGAGGAGAATTTCATCTGGTCAGGGAAGTTAGATTTGACCCACAGACTTAAGGAATCCAAGATTTACTCACTATTGCTAAAATCAAATCTCTTCCACTTCATTTTCTATCACATCTAGAATTTATATATTACATTTTCTCTATGCTTTCACTATGTCTTCGGAATAGAACTGCTTGAAGATGTAATTTGTGGGCTAGAGGTAAATCCCATCTTTCCATACTTTTTTTTCTGTCTTCCATAAGTACAGGAAGCAGAGCTCTGGGCTTTTCCTCTGCAGCAAGAATATCCCAGAATTTGTCACTGGAGCTGCAGGCTGATGCATTGAAGTGTGATTTGGTCACAGTGAAACCCTTTTGTAAGAGATAGAAGGTCAAGTATGTCCAAAATTAAATGGTGCAGTGCTATCAAATTGAAGTGTTTCAGTAATTTTCCTTGATGATCTCAGCCAAATCGTGATGTCCCTAAGAAACACCACGATTTCACAGAATTAGCTTTTTCTTCTGGAAAAAGTGGAACCAGCATTATTTTAAGAGCCTGCTCTTCCAGCCTTGACATATGCAGAGGTCCCAGGGACCTCAGAGGAGTCGTCATATGAAGAAAGCAGGGTCCTGGCAGCAGGATTCCTCCTGGTTTAGCTCTTGCTGAAGTTGAGCAGGTTCACTTTAAACTTCTGGATTTTTTGGTTGGTTTGCAGTGTCCTCTACGAGCTATGTTAGAGCAGTGCAGTGCAGCACTTAGCTGGGATCTTAAATTGTTTTTGCCAAACAGGCACAGAGAGAGAAGTGTCTTTTTCATATCCCTGAGAGTTCTTCAGGACATTTATAGGAGTTTGTACCGTTTATTTCCCAGTTAAACATTTCCTCTCAGCTGTTGAGAGGCTTAATGGCTTGGAGGTCTTGTATTATAAACTTTGTAGATGCTCCCAGTATTTTGTCTTTTTTGTAGGAAGAGCTGTGGTGGAGGGATGGGCTGGAGAATAGAGAGGGGCTCTAAGGCTGTGCTGCTGGTTGACTTCTGCTGGGATTTTGTGGATAAACCCAGCACCACTGAAAATGCCAGTCATGTATCATGGAGTGTTCAAATTAACAAGAAACTTAAAAATTACCTTTTTTTTGGAAGACTTGTGATCATGCAACAGCCCTTTCTCATTGGAAAAAATGATTTTCACTACTGTTATAATGTGTATTTTAAGTGGAAGTTGTCAGAACTAAGCTATGTTAACAGAAGAGCCTGCAGAAGCAGAGAGATGCCAATCCCAGGAAAACTCTGGTGCATGATTCCTATTGTAAATATATAGGAAAGTAAGATGTGAGAATCAATTTAGAGATGGAAGAAGAGGATGATGGGAGTGGTTTGTGACCGGGGTTGGTGTGATTTAACTTGCTTTTACTGGATTTCTTCAGAGGAGAGCAGTGGCCCGGACAGTCCGTGAGTGCCACTGCCAAGTCATTTCCACTGATTAAGGACTTAGAAAAATCCTTTTTGTTGCCATCAGGGGGAGCTTTTGAGATCTTTCAAGAGTGAAAAAAATATTTAAAAAAAAAGAAAAAAAAAGAAAAGAGGAAAAAAAAAGAAACGTCCCAGCTCAGAAACAGAGATCTACAACCAGCAAGCAGCCAGGAGCTTACCTGTGGCTACAACCAAGCCAAGGAAGCCAGGGACCAGAATTCATTAGGCTGAAAATTAGCAATATTGAGAGAAGATTTTTTGATTCAATCCACAAATAAAATTAAAATTTGATTTTTTTTTAAAATTATTATTTCCAAAAAATAACCCAGGAGTCTTTGGAGCACTCAAAAGCCAAATCCTACTCTGTTGCTACAGCTTCTGGAAGGCAAATGCTCTTCAAAAAGCTTCTCTCCTTTTAGCTCCTGATGATTCGATGGGGACCTTTGATGCAACATTTGGATTAGCTGCACACAACTGCACTGAGGGGGACCACAAAAGGGGGAGCCTGGCTGATTGCATAACTTTGAGAAAATAATAAGAGGAAAAGAAGGAATTAGAAAAAGAGAGAGAGAGAGAGTGGAAAAGAGAGAAAGAAAGAAAGCAATTAAAAAAAATATCTGAGACTCAAGTTTCAAGACTCTTTATGTGCTGCAGAGGAGCATAAGGTTTACCAGCAAAGTGCAACGGGGAGTCTGAGAGGAGAAATAGCTTTCTCTTTTGCCAAGAAAAAAAAAAAATAGGAATGTGTGTTTTGGACTGGACTGAGAAAGAAAGCTGGGGAGATTGCAAAAAGGGGGGTGCAGGATTTTTGTCACATTGATCCATTCATCTTGATTGTCTTCTTTAAAAAATAAATAAGGGGGGGAGAAGTGATAGGGGGATAGAGAGGAAGAGAGGAAAAGAAGGGGGGAAAAGGAAAACAGCAAAAGTGTTTGAACCTCTGGAGCTATCTGCTCCTTCAAGCTGATTGATTAGTCATGATCCCTGCAGTTTTAATGGGAATCATTCAATTGGGAAGGTGGAGCACCCTAGAGTAGATTAGCATATTCTTGTTTACTCATCTTCTGAGGGGCTTTTTCTCTTTTCTTTCATTTTGTGGAGAAGAAGGGAGGGGGGGAGGTTGGGGGAAAGGAGGGGGTTGTGGCTTATGTTATAAAGGAGGCCAAAAAAATAAATAGATTAGAGCATCTTTTGGGGGGAGGGAAATCAGTGGGTCTGAGTCTTGGAGAAAGCTGGGGGGTTGTTTTGGTTTTTTGTTTTGTTTTGAGTGTGTGTGAGAGTGTGTGTGTGTTTTTTTTAAGAAGAAAAAAAAATAAAGGGAAGAAAATTCAGCAGAGAAAAGAAGAGAGAGAGGAGTTCCAGCTGTGGAGGAATAGAGGAGAAGAAGACAGATAGAGAAGGAAGAACAGAGAAATACATTTCAACCAAGAAGGAGTTTTGATTTATTTGATTTTTATTTGTTTTAAGGAGAAAAAAAATCTATAAGCAGGAAAAAGAAAGAAAGAAAAAGAAAAAAAGAAAAGAAAAAGCAACTGAGAAGGGTTATAAAAAGAGCAAATACCAAGAAGGGTGAACAAGAGAAGAAAGTCAAGGCAAGGAGGAGCCCAAAGCTGGCAGATCGGGAGGATTTGCAGGGGAGAAGGGGGGGGAAGATTGGAAATGCAGCTCTGGAGTTTGCTGCTGCCTCTTGCGCTTCTCTGTACAGCCCTAGCCAGTGGACCCGAATGTGGGATGGACGAGCGCTCCCGCAGGGCACGAAGGGACACCAGGCACAGCCGCCAGCTCCTCCACACTGCCCCGGGCACCTGTGCCACCAGGTTAGCCCGAGGAAGGCGCTCCACTGCTGGGCTGGAGCCTGGGCATGTCCCCCGCAGGAGGCAACAGCGGGAGGTAAAGGACGAAGAGGAGTCCCTTACCCCGAGCAGGGCGCTCTATTTCAGTGGCCAAGGTGATCAGCTGCGGCTGAAGGCAGACGTTGAGCTGCCCCGAGATGCCTTCACTTTGCAAGTGTGGCTGAAAGCCGAAGGCGGACAGAGATCTCCGGCTGTCATTGCAGGTAGGTCTGGCCGTGCCTGTGGCTGCAGCATCCCCGCTCCGTGCCGGGAGCCGGCTGGAGGCGTGCGTGTGTCCGGGAGCGGGCTGAGCACACCCAGCCCCGCGGGAGTGCCCCGCGGCACACGGGGGATGGATGCATGCGTGCGTGGATGGATGGATGGATGGATGCATGGATGGCAGCGCCTCTGCCAGCACGCCGGGCTCGCCGTCGCCCCGCCAGATATTCCGGGAGATCCCGGAGCTCTGCGGACCGGCTGGAAGTGTAGGCTCGCAGGAAAAGTTATGTAAACTTTTGCATAGGGGAAATGGCAGTGCCCTGGGGTGGTTTCTGTCTCGCTGGGTGCGCGGGTTGAGGTGCAGGTAGAAGAGGCAGCTCTTACGGTGGGGTTTTGTCTAATTTTCAGGTTGGAAAACTGTAAGTAGAGCATTTGAAAGTGGTTTGTTTGTATGTATGGAAAGAAATGTATGTGACTGGTGTGTGGCTGCAAAGAAACGCATATCTAAGGTCCCCCTACGATTTCCTTGGTTTTATTGGCTTTTTAGTGTACTCCACTGTTCGCTCTTTAGATGCAGTGTTAGCATGTGGTTTCCAAAAAGCTATAAAGGAACTTTTTGGCTATTGTGAAACCTCAAATGAATCAAATGAGTTTATAAAGTTCCCAACCCCTCGACACTCAGCTACGGCTGGGACTCGCACTGCAGCTAGAGGATGTGTGGAGTATTTTTGTCTCCCCTTAGAAATGGCAAGTGTAACATCAATGATTCTAAGGTCAAACAGCCCTATAAAATCATTTAGTACTCAAAGCAGCTACCAGTCTAAGCTGTCTGAGCTGGACAATAACAAGGAGCATTGCACTTTTCTTATTTAAATTTTATGAGCCCATTCTGAATTTGGGTCCCTCTCCCCGCGTTCGCTCCCTCTCCCCCTCCCTCCCTCTACCTCCCGCCCTTTCCTCGCTTTAGTGATAAAGTGCAGCGAAGTTGTCGTGAAATCGGATACTTTTCGGAGGGTTACAAACCCTTATAAATGTCGCCACATCCATCTTTGCTCTGAAGGAAGTCATAGAAAATGGAAATGCCCTTAAAAAAAAAAAAAAAAAAAAAAAAAAAAAAGGAAACAGAAAGAGAAACGGGTATTGGGGGGCGGGGGGAAGACATGTTTTACAGTCCTTCTGGCGAGGAGATTCCCTGAAAGTACGAGGTTTCCATGTCTTAGGATGCCTTAAAGAGACAGGGAGGATTTCCCCTTTCCCTTTAAGTGGAGTCACTTCCTCGCAGGAGGCAGCGCTGCCTGTGCCGGCGGCGCCGCTGCCCCGCCAGCCCCGCTCGCTGTCCCCTGCCACCCTCCCTGCTGCCACATCCCCGGCTCCGCTGCCCCAGCCCTGACCGGCGCGGCTGCCGCCTCGCAAGAAAGTTGCTTTGTCCTAAAGAAAACAAACAAACAAAATAAAGCAACTGAGGTGAACTCAGCCGTGCTTTTCCTTAACTTTCCCTAATCGCAGCTGCTCCGCTCGCTTGTGAGGAGGGAGACGCCGCTTGTGCGGGGGTGCCGGGGTGGGCAGGAGGTGCCGGACATGGGCTGGTCCCGTGTGCCTTCAGAGCAGTGATTTCATAGGTGAACCACATCATTCCGTGATTTATTCCCCCTGGCTTTCTCATACTCTGCTCTTCTGGTTCCCAACCCTAACTTAAACCCCAGGGCTCAAAGTGCTTCCCTTTCAAGTTGGGAAAGGCAGAATTGGGGTTTACACAGATCTCATCGGTACCAAAACAGGGTCAGGGTATTTTTTAATGTGTTTAATCCAACACCTAGGTCCCCATGTCTGTCTTTGGTGCAAGTATCTCTAATTCTCACGACAGGGAACCTAGACAAACACACACAAAGATCATTTGTAGTAAAATACTTTAATTGGATGGGGGAGGTTAGGTTGTTGCCTGTATAAAACACTTGACCCATTTTATGCATGGAAATAACATTCCACTGTGAAAAATGAAGAGAAATGCCCCAGTTTTGCACCGTAGAGCTTCAGCTCAGCTCAGGAGGACTTTGTGATTTTTATTTTATTTTTAAGCTCCCCCTGCCCTCCTTGCACACACTCTTGAAGAGGAGCCAGGTTTGGCTCTGTGTGTAAACACCTGGAAGAGGTCCAAGAGGAACTCACTTGGAGTATCCTCTGCACACCACAGCCTCCCAGACCTGCAGCAAGCTTAGGGAGAGATTACGCTTCCCTCAATGAGGAAATCAAGGGTTCTGGCTGCCAAAACTCTTGGCTTTCACATTCTCACTGTTTTGGGATGTGACAGACTGAGGAGCTCAGTTCTGCTGTTGCATTTGCATCTGTGGGACCCCACTGAAATCAAGAGCCCATCTGGGTGTTTGGAGGGGAAGGGACTGGGGCACATTTGCTGGCAGTGCCAGAAGTGAATTTCCCCCCAACTTTCGTCCCAGTTGCAAATTGGGAAGCTGTGTGGCTGTAGAAATCTGAGGGAAGGGCTGGGACTGACTGGAATGCACCTCTTTTTCAGAGTTGCTCTTGTGTCTTCCCCTATTTTCTGCCCCCCCACTTTCTGCCCGTGACAACTGCTCCCATTGCACCACTCTCCTTTGGCATGTAAGAAATTACTGCAAGTGGTTCAGGAGCAGTCCCCTGTGTGCCTATAGGGGAAACCTGTTGTGTCTGTTAAAAATCTCATGTAGGACCCAAGTTGTTATCAGCTCCTGCGCCTGAGCCCTGACATAACGGAGTTCTTCTGCTAATCCAGGCTACAGGAGTTTCTGTCTGGAGCCAACTCTCCTTACGTCACCCTCTGCTGCAGTATTCAATTTGTTTTCATAAATGGCTAATTTTACAGCGCTGTTAAGTGGGTTCGTCATTGTGCCGGGCCATGCCCTGTGTCTGATGAGAGGCAGTCCTGGTGCCAGGCTCTGCCAATTTTCACGCTGCTTGGCAGCGATGTTATTGCCGCCCTGTTTGACTCCGCTGATATCTGCTCTGGCATTTGTCAGAGGGAAAGCTGTTGGGAAACTGGAAGTCTGACCCATTGATCTGCGTTACGCAAAAGCTCAGGAGCCCTGTCGGGGCTGGGCTGCGCTCCTCGGAGCGGCTCCCGCGGTGCGGCTCCCGGAGCAGCTCCCGGCTCCTGCGCACTCCCCCTCCCTCCATCCCTCCCTCCCTCCCTCCCGGGCCGCAGAGTTCTCGGACAAACCCTGCTGGGATGTGCGCACCTAGCCCGCAGCCCAGCACATCGCTCTTGTAAACACGCACATGTGCACACGGAGTCACTCCGCGCCTTCGGGCACCTTCCCCGCGCAGCCTGTGGATGCTGGGGCAGGAAAGGGTTAAGGTGGGGCTGTGCTGGGTTTAGGTAATGCACACACACCATGGAAATGAGGGGCTTCAAAGCGCTGCTGACCTTGCTGCTGTTGTAATCAAAGATGTGTCAGTTCCACTGTGAAAACTCAAGCCCATCCTAAGAAACGGGATCCTCCCGAGTCCCTGTCAGGCTGTTTTCTGGGGTGTGGGGTGGCTCATGTTTTCAAACGAGCGAGATGTTGACTCTTTACTAGCTGGGAGCTGAGAGCAGCGGGATGAATGATCGGCAGCGGGAGCCGGAGTAAGAAGGCGTGCCTGCTCTGAGGAGTGAAAGTTTTTTCTTCGTTTTGTTTTGTTTTTGTTTTGCTGTTTTTCTCCCCCCACTTCTTGGTTTCATTCCCCTCCGTCTCTCTATTCCTCAGCCTGCCAACAGGGAGCATGATCCCAACTTAATAAAGCTTCCTATGTAAGGGAGTGCCTATGTTTTCCCAACTTCAGTCCTTGATGAACATAAAACTGCAGCAGAATCCAAAGGGAAAGAAAAGCCAAAATCAGCATGGTGGAGCTCACTTAAAGCCACAGCTTTTGCATGTAAGGGACTGAGAAACATCTGTGTCAGGGTCCAATTATCAGGCAATTATAAAGATATGTAATTGACACTGCATAGGTCTAGTCCCTTGCAGAGTTAAAGAATACATGTTTGCTTTTGGGAGCTGTTTCCTTCTGAAGTTTTGGACTCTGATATTGATTTAATACACTTCAAGTAGAATTGGTGAGCTGAGTCCTATCTCCAGAGCTGATCCTCGTGCTGGGTGTGCTGGGAACTTGAGGATGTTTTCAATAGAAAGTTTACTCAGAGTTTCATTGGAGTTAAAACAATAGGCAGGTAGATAACATGGCATTTCCAACAGCCTGTTGTCTTTCAATTGTATGAACTTTCTAGTTGTGTTCTGTGATGAAGAACTACAATGAAGGAGAAGTCAAATATAAAACTTGTAGTTCTGCTGTTTAATTAGTGCTGGCATGTGCAAGGTCCCAGGGTGCTGGCCATGGTGGGCAGAGTGGAATGACAGGAGCTGGAACACCTGCCCAGATGTTCCTGCAAGGTGACAAATCTCTGAAACACCATTGCTGAGGGGTGGGGGAAGATGTGTGGGTTTGGCTTCCCTGTGGATGGGTTCAAATGATTATCCACTTCATGACTATGGATCTGGACATGGCTTGACTCATAGGTCACTGAACAAAATACCCTCACAGCTTGTCATTTACTAAGTATTTGCATTTGAACAGCATATTTCCTTCAGCCTGTGGAAGCTGAGACAAAAATTAGAAACTGATTTTTCTTTCTATAACATTTTCAATTTAGTCTGACCAGCTACACTCTAGAGTAAGAACAGCACAATTAGAAGGAAGCTGTTTGTTTGGTGTTTTTTTTTTTTTCCCTTTAAGCCCTTACACGTAGGCTGCTCTAATTAATTAAATGATAATAAAACAGAGGTCAGTTTGACTCTGTGTGTGAAGGGTGGCAAATTTAGATTCCTGAATGATGTATGGCTGTCTCCTGTAGGCAGAGGGTTGTGTCCCAGGCTGAGTTTTCCTCTCCAAGCTTCAGCCTGATTTATTTCAAGCCAGCCTGTTTCAGTTAGAACAACTCGCGTGAGGCAGAAAGCAAGCGGTGAGGATGGTGTTTGGAGAGAGAGCATAGCAGGGCTGTCCTCAGGGACTGCTGGGGATGTCTGGAGGAGCGCAGAGCAGGGCTGTGCAGGGCGGGCTCGCTGCTGAGGGCGAGGGGAAGCCCTTGGAGAGGCTTCGCACGCGAAGCCATGGCCAAAGCCAGCCCTGGGCGGGGTTGGAGCACCCTGGGAATCAGGCTGGAGCTGCTCTCCAGGCCCCCACTCCCACCCCAGTGGTGCCAGGGGGGGTTGTAGGTGGCCAAGGGGTGCTGAGGCTGTGGCTGCACTGAGCACAGCCCCTGTCAGCCCCAGCCACACATGGCGTGGGGAGGGATGAGCTTAAATCCCAAATCCCAGAGGGGCTCACTGGTGCTGGCTCCCTAGGAACCCAAACTCAGACCCTCCCCACAGGCAAGTGCCAATTTCCAATGCTGAACAAGACAGGTCTCTGCTTGCACAGCTGAGCCAGGTGTTTGCTGAGGAAGCTCCATGGTCCTTGAGTCCACTCACCTTTGCCAAGGGTGGCAGAGACCCTTGGCTGACCACATTGACCAGGAAGGATCCAAGTGCCAGCGGACATGTCGCTGGTCACTGGGGCCTGACTCAGCTTAGAGGCAGCCAGCTGAGGGGAGCAGGGAGTTTTGGTGCAGAAATGCCTTACTTGGAGCCCGGGTCTGGCTCTGACAGGACATGGGTCTGTCACAAGAGAGGTGAAGCCACAATGCATCCAGGAGCACATTTGACTCAAAAGTGTTTGGTGCCCTGGCAGCCCAGAAAGCCAGTTTTGTCCTGGGGTGTGTCAGGAGGAGTCTGGGCAGCAGGGCAGGGGGGACTGTGCCTCTGTGCCCTGGGCTCAGGTGAGACCCCACCTGCAGAGCTGCCCCAGCCCTGGCCCAGCACAGGGAGGAGCTGGAGCTGCTGCAGAGACCCAGAGGAGGCACCAGGGGGATCAGAGGATGGAGCAGCTCTGCTGGGAGGAGAGGCTGGCACAGCTGGGATTGTTCAGCTGGAGAGGAGAAGCTTTGGGGGGACCTCAGTGTGGCCTTGCAGGGCCTGGAGAGGCATAAGGCAGCTGGACAGGGACTTCTGACAAAGGCTTGGTGTGCCAGGACAAGAGGGAATGGCTTCACACTGAAAGAGAATAGGTTTGGTTCAGATCTTAGGAAGAAATTCTCCCCTATGAGGGTGGGCAGGCCCTGGCACAGGGTGCCCAGAGCAGCTGTGGCTGCCCCTGGATCCCTGGCAGTGCCCAAGGCCAGCCTGGACAGGGCTGGGAGCAGCCTGGGACAGTGGGAGGTATCCCTGCCATGGCAGGGGGTGGGATGGGATGACTTTTAAAGGTCCCTTCCAACCCAAAACATTTTATGAAAAATATTCCAGGACCAGCAGAGTTTAGGTGCTCTCAAGGCTACAGGATTAACCAAGTGCTTTCACATTGGGTTTTCATGCTGGTCTGAGCCAGGAAAAAAAAAAAAGAGCCAAAGTATAGTGTCTTTTTTCAAAAAGACATATTGAAAAAACAAAAATAAACCCTTCCATGACTGGGGTCAACTGCAATGCTCCCATATAATAGTTTTGCTTCTAATTTTATCTGTTGCTTTTTCCGCTCCTCTTTTCTTTTCCCCAGTAGAAATTACAGGAGCAGAAGCAGAGGAGGGACCACCTGGGTTGCCAAATTCAGTCCCCTGCAGTGTCAGGGATATAACAGCAGATAATTAGTCCAAACATTCACAGAAAATCCACTTTGTGGGTTCTGATATAGCACAGGCCACAGAAGATTTCCCAGTGCTCTACTATAAACCGAAGCTCTTTAGCTAAGACTGGGAGTCACCATTTTAATGTAAGACAGGAAAAGAGAAGGACAGATCGACAACATCTTAAGTACCTAAAATCCAAAACATTGTTTTAAAAAACTGTTAAGTATGAGAAAGAAAAACATTGGCTCTAAAAGGTATCAGCTTTGTTATTTTCAGAGAGTTAAAATGAATCAGGTGTTTTGACAGTTATGAAACTTCTATTGAAATTTTAAGTTGGAATATTTGCCAAAACTGATCCTTTCCCACAGATAGTCTGTTTTGATTAATTTCTCCTTTTCCTGTGAAAAATATTTTATCAAACATTTCCCACCCTTCTCTGGTCTTAGCCTGTGTGGCAGTTCCTACATCCCTACAGTTGTACTAGGAATCAATGTTTGATTGTGTTTTTACTTCTTTGCATCTTATATTCCAGATGATTGAGAAAATGCATCAGAAAATACTTGTTTGATCAAAATCCTCCATGTTTTTTCTCTCAAGTGCATCAGCAAGTCTAATATAATCTTTTTCTTAATTTACCCTCCTCTCTCAATGGTACCAATTTTTCCATCTAGTACTGTTCACATGGGCAGTATAGATTAGTCTTTCCATTTCATAAATGTGAAATATATTGGACTTTTCTGTTGCCTGGGTTCTGGGCATTTGCTTCATGCATTGTTCTGGGCATAGTTGCTGTGCTGTGCATTTTGGTTCTTTGTTTTCCCAAAAAAGAGGTTTCTGAAGATGAAGATGTATATTTTCCCTGACCTCATCCTTCAATTGCTCTGTGCCCATTTCCCCACCTGGGGGTTGTTGACATCTGGCTATGATTCTTGATTTTATTTCACCTTTCTGTGGAAAAGGAATACTTGATTGTTGTGCTATTTTCTCTGTCTCTCCACATTTCTCTTCATTTTCTCTGCTGTGAGCATGCATGCACATACACACACCATTTCCAAAGCCTCTTTGATTTTCTTCCCAGATCAATAGAGCATTTAAACTCCAATGATCAAGGAGGAGCAGCTTGTTTATTTCCCCACATATCCTGACACAAGTGGCACATCTTGTAAACTGCTTTGATTTGATGTTAGTGCCTATTATAAAGTTTACTCTCCCCAAAGCCATCCATGAAGTTAAAGTACTCTTACTCTGAGCAGGAGCAGAGCAGAACTCAAAAAGGCAAGGTAAAAACAAAACAGGAGTGAAATATCTTACCACAGAAATTTGCTGTCTGCTATCCTTGTTGACAGTGATCAGAACAATTTGAGGACTGTTGAGTTTGGCAACACTAAGTGAGGGTACATTGTGTATCTCAGTTAAAAGTGAACAAATATGAATACAGATCAATTATCCCTTGGCAGAATGGGGCTGGATTCGTGGTTACACAGGAAGCATGGACTTAATCCTAAACCTGGTCAAGATCATGAAAAATACCATTGAGCTTGGCTGAATCTGGCAAAGGCTGTGATTTCAGAGAGTTTTCCACACCCCTTCTCTACAGCCTGGACCTGTCTGTGTTCCTTGCTTCAGTATCCTTTATTTTGCAGACTTTTTTTTGCTTTAGATGTGAGAGAAGAAAAACTGTGAAGCCCTAACATCAGAGGAAGGAGACATGTTTATTTGGTTTTGCTATACTCCAAATCTCAAATTGGCCTCTGTTTTTTCAACCTTTCTTCTTTTTCTTCCCTTCTCTTTTTTCCTTTTATTTTTCAACATTAAAATATCCCCTATTCCAAACCCACTCTCCCATTTTCTGTTCTGCAGGGTGATGTAATTGTGTGTCCAATCCCTCCACCCTCTCTTATCACCATCCTAGCCTCAGTCTTTCCCCTACTATCTGGTGTCCTTGATTCCCCTGCTTTCCCTCCTTCCCTCTCTGCACTGTTGCTGCTTTCCTGCTCCTCTCCTGTCATCTGTGCCACGGGAAGGTGGTGTCCCCTCCCAGGGTGGCCACAGGTTGGTGGCTTTGGCCAGCTGCTGTTGGAAGTGCTGTGGGAACACAGGGTAAGCAGGCAGTGTGCTTGTGTGCTCAGCCAGGCTCATGGGCTCGCCTATTTTCTGGGAATTATTGATATTGTTCTGTTTAATATCCATCCTCGCCGTGCACAAACAAGGAGCGAGCGCTCGCTCTCACAGAGAGGGAGCGAGGGGGAAGCGAAACTGAGAAGCATCTGGAGTTGGCCTGGTGAAGCAGCAGCTGAGAGATATGATACCAGCTCATGAAAGCACAAGAATTGCTGTGTTAGAGAAACAAACCACTCTGTTCTGTGCTGGGCACCTCCTGGGGCCTGGTGGGCTCTCGAGTCTTCCTTTTGGGTGATATTTAAGGGTTTTTTATCTCTTCTCCTTCCTCCCCTCTGCCGTGTTTTTCCTCCTTTTCCTTATCTAATTTATTGTCTCTCTGTTTACTTTAAATCACTTTCCCATATGGATTTGTCTCTTCTGACCCATCTTCCCCTCCCTCATCTGATTCCCAGGAGTCTTCTGTCGTCATGGAATTGGGAGAAGAGCAGCCCTGTTCCTGACACCGAGCATCAGCTGCAGGCTCCTTTCCTCCTTCATTCTCTTCCTTGTCTGTTCTCTGCTGTTAGTGTTGGAAACATATTCACAAAGATCATCCACTGGATTGAGGAAACAGATTTTATCACCATTATTTTGTTTGTTTTATTTAACTCAGGGAATGAAATGGAGAGGAAAGGCCTTTGCTGTTACCAGTGTTACTTAGTTTTGAATGGAGTGTTTTTCTCCTGTACTAATGTATCCTAGTGCTGTTATTTTTCTTTATCTTTGCAGCAAGATTATGGTTTTATAGTCTTGAACTTGCCACAAAACTTCCTGCTGCTGATGGTGATAAATCTCAGGTGTGAGAGAACACATCCCTTAAAATCACAGAAGGATGCTCTGATTTGTCCTGGATGTGGCATTGTGCTGGTGACAAAGTCAGCCATCAAACCCACCAGCAGCCCTTTTGTTATTTTATTATAGGTTTTTAGGGATGATGATGGTTATTCCTCAGCTGAGATTGTTTCCCATGTGGAGTTACATGCCCTAACTCCTGTAGGATGTTTCCTTGTAGCTGTTGATGGTTCTTCAGTGGATGATGGCAGTACAGAGTGGTGGTGATGGAGTCTGTCACCTGCCAAGTGACATCCTGCTGGCGACAACACAGGGGCTGGGGGAAGAAGGCATTTGGAATTTGTGACATGAGCTCTTTGGAAATAGCAGAAAATCAGATGTTCTGGAATTCATATCTCTGAGCCAGAACACTGGTGGTGGTTGAATCCACACAAATTATTGTATTTCTCAGATGGAACAGTGTGTGCAGCCCCCAATGGGAGAGAAAAACAAATATCAGCAAAGCTCCTTAGTTCAGAGCACTCCAATTTAAATTGGAACACTTTGATATTTTTTATCCGTCTGCACATTGATTATTGTATTGACTTGCTGAAATGGCTTGTAAAACATTGAAGTTGTAACTGCTTATCTTCTTAGGAAATGCTGAAAATCTGCCTCTGTATATCTCAGGTTATTAAATTAAGGACAAAAGCAACTCCATAAAGCTTACCCCATAGTTAAATCCAGACCAGGTGAGAGGCTGCAGAAGGGGCCCCAGGGGATTTTTGGGGAGGGATCCCCACCCAGTGCACACCCTCATGGCTGAACAACCAGTGTTTCTGTCAGGAGCATCACCAGGGAGGCTGTACGTCCAATCCACGGGAGTTTTTCTGAATGCAGCAACATCTGTGCTTGTAAAGTCTGAGGTGCTAAAGTTGAAATCTGGAGCTTGCATTACTACTGTCTTACATGTCATCTGTCTTGTGGATAAACAGAGCAGCCTCTCGGAGGTCAAAGCAGCACCTTTCACCAGTGATAATTTAATGAGAATTATTTTCAGCATAAACTAGACAAGAATTGGAAGCCTCCTGTGCTGTAGCTCGTGAATGGAGATGTTCAGGGAGAAAAGGAGTACTGGGAGAAAAAGCAAATGTTAACTAAATGGATTACACACAGAGTTTTGAAACATACTTGGCAGAGAGAAGGGTGAGCAATATAAGCCAGATTCTGCTGTTGAACACACCAATGTAAACCTAGAGTAACTCCTTTGGAGAGGAAATCAGGGAGGGGGGCTGCTACAGACCTGTGAAAGTGTAGAATTTGGGGCAGAGACAGAGGGCATGCAATGGGGAAACTGACCAGGCTGAGAGGTGAATGTTGTGGAGAGCAACCTCCAACCATCGTCACCGCTGTCGGTGGTTTTATTTGGGTGTGTAATGGTTATGGTGATGCAGTGGGAAACATTTGTACAATGTGGGGTTGTTTTTTGCTTTTTGAAGTATTTTCTGCATATACCTATATCGTAATCCCTCCAGGCTGTGGAACTGGGCCATGTACCAGTGTTACAGTGAGCCCTTTGTGTTTCCGGCAACAAACACTCCTGAACTCTGCTCTCCAGGCTTGTGGCCTAAACTCCTTCACCCCCGCCCGTACTGTCCCATCTCCAGCAATAATATTCCCTCCTCTGTTTATAAACAAACACCCTCAGAGAAAGTTCACGGGAAGAAAAGTTAGTTAGTGAAAATCAACCACGCACCCAGGCCCGGCTATGGGTTGGAGCCAGCAGGGTTGCTGGATGTTTCCTGCCCTGCATCTGCTTGTAGGAGTTTCTTTGATGAGATGTTTGCCTGTCTAACTCTGTGTCTTCCTCATCTTTTCCCATCATTGTGGAAAATATAAAGAAATGGGGAAAAATTGTGGTCTAAATTTGCTTTGAAATCAGCACGGACAGCATTTGAGAACCCCAAGCAGGAAGGTTGACTTTAGTAACCCTGTAGATTTTCTTCTTGGTAAATCCACTGATTCTGTCTGTTTTGTTGCTGTTGTTGTTTTAACATCAAAATCTAGATTCTGGCTCCTGGCAAAACTGTTGCTCTTGAGTTGCGCAAAGGCTGTAAAAGGACTAAAATAGCCCAAAGGATAATTGTCCACTATAGTCTGAGCACAGGGCTGATGGTACATCTGGTGTTGCACACCATTCTCCCAGAACCGCCCCTTCAGGAGGTAGGAGTGAGCAGGACCCAGGGGAGTGGGTAATATGGGACTGTGGTCATCCTGGGCATGAGCAAAGCATGGTAATGGTGTCAGCAGCTGGAAAACATAGAATGTTTTTTGACTTGTTCCAGGGGTTCCACAAATCTCTGACAGAACAGGGGCAGCTGAGTAAATAGTCCATTTTCTTGTGGCTTCTCCTGGTTTGTGTCTTTAGCACTGCACCTTGGTCTCAGGTAGAAGATGAGTGGATTAGGTGTTTGTTTCCTTCCCGGAAATAATTGGATCCTCTAATAAATCTTTCTGGCCACTCACAATGCACAGGAAGATCATCAGATATAGAAAAGCTCTGGCAGTAAGGGAGGCAGCCTGGTCAGGCCCATGGTTCTTCACTTGGGCAGAAGTAGGGTGTCAATGCAGGGCTCGTGTCACTGTTCCAGCTCCCGCTCTTCCATAAAGAATGTGTTTGGAATTTGGGGCTAAGGGAGCTTTTACAGATATAATCAATGTGGAAGTTGTGGTCCCACTTTTAGTTCTAAAAGCCTCGAAGTTTTAGAAGTGTAATACAAAGGGTGTCCAGTGCTGGCAGAATCTCCAAACCTTACAATGGAATGGTTTAAAATAGCCTTATCTATCGATTTTTTTTATTTATTTTTTTTTTAATTAGGAAGAGAAAGTAGTAAGAGAACAAATATTTTCTGTCAAGTCTTATCTGTAAGACTACCCCAGTGTGGTCTCTCCACCTCCCATCCCAATGGGGGAAGATAATCAGAAGTGAGCATTTTGCATTGCAGCATGGACAAAGTTTATCAACTGTTGCACAATCCCTTTGCCTGTGAGCAAGTTAAATAAAGGAGCAGGGTGGAGCAGTGGTAGAAATGGACCTGGTTTATACTGGTGAACTTCCTCCAAGCATTCCAGTGTAACTATCAAAGTATCTCCTTGCAGGAAAGTTGAGCAATTCATTCTTACCCTTTGAGGAGTTCTGAATTATTGAAGAGCAGAGGATCCTCTGCTGGGAAAGGCTGGAATTCCCCACAGTCCTCTTGCTAGGGGTGGTTTAATCAAACAGATTGTTTATATTCTGTGTCTCAGCAGAGGCAATGCTCAAACAGCCGTGGTCTTCAACTGGACGCTGTAGCATGGGGGGTTTATTTTATTTTGTTTTAAACATCGGCATACCACCAGTTTTACTGGGAAATGGCCATCTGCAAACACCTGCAGGCTCCATGGAACAGGCCAGAGAGGGAAGCAACAGCAGCTGTGTCTCACAGAGGCAAAATGAGACAGCAAGGGGGCCGTGTTTCTTCTCCAGAGGTTTCTGCAGGGCTGGGATTTGGCAGCAAAGGTGGGCTGGGAGCACTTGCACTCCTGGAGGAAGAGACCTTGCAGCAGGAGGAGGCTGAATGTTGGTCCAAACTCTTCTCTGAGCTTTAAACACTGATGGTAGAGGCAGAGAAGCAAAATTCTTTTTGCCAAAACCTTGTGTTTTGCCTCACACTGTGAAGGCCAAACTGTTCTGTGAACAGTTTCTGTGCTCTCGGACTTAAGAGGGCTCAGACTGAATGAAATGGGAGTTATGTATTCCATGAGAGAGGAAAGAAGGAAATGAGATTAGGACAGTTCTTCCTACCACCTCCTAACTCTCCACTCCCTCAGGAGGAACATCTTTTGCACGTATATCAACAAACCAACAACCTACTGCACTTCTGTATGTCCAAAATTGGCCACAAAACTTGAGTCGACATTTTAATTTGTGTTCAGATACTTTATTTTTTCATTCCTCTTTGGTATATTCTGGAAGTGATGTATTTCCGCTCCCCACACGCAGGATTCTCTGTGCCTCACTGAGGAGGACGCACGCAAGTAGGCAATGTGGCCAACATTCTTCCAAACCCAGCAACCCAACCAGCTGTTCAGCAGGGCTGTTATTTATTGAGAGCTGTCAATGTGTTCAACACATGGTGTCCTTTGCCCTGTCGAGCCAACAGCCTGGCTTTTATGGGTTTCTCTGACACTTGTCACACACTGGTAACAGGACAAGCTGGAACAGGCACACGGGTTTATGTGAACATTATTCTAGCAGGGCATTACAACAAGATGTTCTATGAAGGAAGGAGGGACAGAGACCAGTTGGCAGAGGAGAAAACAGAGGCTGTTGCAAAGGGTAGAGGTTCCTTCTTGGCTGGTGCTTTCGGAAAGAGAACAGAGATTTCCTTCAGTGATAAATTAGATGCTTGGGGAGAAAGAAAGGGTGTTTGTTTCAGCAGTGATGCAACTCCTGTGTGAGAGCAGCAGATTCCTTCTCCTGCGAATTCCAGCTGCTGGTTCTGTGGCAGAATGGAAGTGCACAGGAATTGCTTTGGGGTTTTAGTTGCTGTTCTGCAATTGCTGAGAGGTGCCTTCAGCTCTGTCCTTTCCACCTCCAAAGGTGGGATAATGGCTCTCAGCAGCCTGCAGAGAGATGCTGTTTGTAAGGAAGAGGAAATGTCATTACTGCTTCATGATTGAAGCAGTGAATGACAAATGCCACTTCTTTGCACCAACAGGTTGGAATGCTCAGCCAAGAACCACTGCTGGCTAGGGTCGTGCTAGGTTCCTGTGCTGCTGTAAAGGGAAGACTGAGGTTGTGGAATGCCAAAGAGACAGAAAGACAGGGGGCACATCTTGCCAATCTCCTACTTATCTATTTGTCCCATCTTTTTTCTTTTGACTTGTGTAAGCTCGTATTCATGAGTATCACAGGTATTTATTTTCCTCTGCTGAAAAACAGACCCATTGCCTGAACAGTGTGACTCTGGCCACATTCCCTCCTATTCAGCACAATGCAATCTTGGCTCTTTACTAGTTAATATTTTCTGTCAACAACCTGCAAGGAAACAAAATCAGTGCTGATAAAATTTGCAGATGTTGCAGAGTGCAGGGAGTGGTAAACAATGACCAAAACAGGACTCTCAGTTGGGTGTTTTCAAAAGCTGAGAACATGAAAACTATGCATTAGAGTAAAGCCAAATGTGAAGTCATTCATATAGAGAGAGGGGCAGCAGGTCACACACAAAGGATGGATGGGAGAAAAGGATCTTTCACCTGGAAGCTGAATGCGGAGCAGCAACTGCCTCTTGGAATAGATAAAGCATGTAAATGTGAGCTGCCAATGTGGGGCTGTGGCCAAAGGTTTGGAGTCATTGTTGGCTGGGTAAACAAGGAGATATTGAACAGGACTGGGGAGGTTGTGTTACCCCTGTAATGATACTGGAGTGGTTGTTGCCAAAGAACTTTGTCCCATTCTGGTGTCTACAGTTTAAGAAGGATGTTGTTTGGAAGAGGATTTAGAGAGAAAACAAGTCGCAGTGACAATAATTATATTATTTGTAACAAGTCTTGAAGTGTTGGACTCAAGAAGATTAGGAGGTGACTTGGTCACCATGATCTTTAAATGAATGTTTTGGGAATATTAAACTGATAATTGTGGGTTGGAAATGAGTACCAGAGGATATGAGTAAATCCAATGGATCCAGTGGAGTCTAAACAACTTTAGAACAGAGTATTTTAGCAGTGTTTTAGACTTGAGAGTAGTCAGTAATTGAAAAACCTTTCTGAGTAGAGTGGTGGAATATCTGTCACCATAGCTTTCAATTAAGAACTAATTGTTTTTCCAAACTGCAAGGTCTTTAAAGAGGAATTAATTCAGTGATTACCCATATTGTCTAAGAACTTCTGATGTCAGATTATTCTGAGGGATTTTTTTGCTATTACTGGAAAAATGGTTGAAGCCAACACTAAGCAAGCAGCACTAATATTAATTTCAAATCTTTTAATTTCTCTTTTTTTAATTTCTATGGGGTCTCCTTGACACCAGTAGGATATTTCTGATCACCGGAATAATTCAAGCTGATTGTAGGGTTTCCTTACCATCACTGAAGTTTCATAGTAAGGCTCTGTTTTGTATGGTATTTTTAATCCTGTTTAGATATTGTTACATTTTTCTAGAATGATGTGCTGAGCAACGACTTGACTTCTCCCCTTTGAAACAGTCCAGTGCACTGTCCGAAAACCACCTGAAAAACAAGACTGAAATTTTTTCTCCTTGAAGGTTGTAAGAGCTTTATTGTTGACTTCAATGATGCCAAGAGTTTACCTCCAGAATAGATTTGGGGGAGAAAAAATTAAACAGGACCCTCTAGAAACTGGATCGTTGACAATGCCAGGAATGTGAAGCCAACACAGCAGACACATAAAAACAAAGTGGATGAGAAAGCAGAGAATAAGTTGAGGGTGACTTTAGCTTGTCATCCCCTTGCTGGGTGGTCTGCCTCAGTCTCGGGGCAGAACACCAGTCTAGGGGATGCAGGATGCTGGAATGACCTATTCCTGTGACTTTAGCTGAGTTGCAAACATTGACCAAAACCCAATTGAAGATAATTTGTGTTCTGAGACAGGATTTCATTTCATTTGGGCCATCCCCAGCTGGAGACGGTTCCTCAAAACTCAAATTTAAGCCAAGTGCTCCAAATGCCCCAGTCTGCTCCCTCCAAGCCATGTGCACATGTATACATAGGCCCCTGCACAGAGAAAATCGTGCCTGTACATGGTATTTTGTTAGTCTTCATTGCTCTGCTTCCAAATTTAACCAGAAGTAAAAGGGCTGAAATAACATAAGAAAGGTTGGACATATGATATTTCCTGCTGCTCAGCTAAATACAGGAATTGCCAAAAATCTTCCAAGGTAGCTTGTTTCTTTTACATTTTTCTCCCAGTTCTGCAGACTTGAGAAGGCCAATTACTTTCGAGAAGGATTTAGCTTTGGCAACACTTATGGAAAGCGAAGCAGAATTGTGACCTTTTGGAGGTTTGCCCATCGCTGTCCCATCTTGTCCTTTAAGAACTAAAGGCTGAATTTTCACAGCTACAGTCTTCGGTTTAATAGGTGTGAATTTGTTTCTGTGCACTTCTAAGACATCTTGAGTATCTGTGTGAGAATTTGCTTTTAGATGTCTATTTATTTGTGCTCACAGATCAAGTGATCACTGGTATTTGTAGAGCAGAAATACAGGTTCAGGTATTTCCAGGAGGAAAATCATACCAAAACAAATGAAATTGGATTCAAACTGAGCAGAATAATAAAGCTCTAAAATTCTATACTTAGGTTAGTATGTGGTGACTCCAGCCTATCTGGAATGCATACTATAATAGTTATATCATGTTAGAGAGGCAGGGTTTTTTTCAGTAGGACGTTTCCTAGAAAGCAGAAATATCTCTGTGGTTTGTGTATGGGTTTGGAACTTGTGTGCAAGTATGGAGCAGGGAATTTGAGGTATGAAATAGTCAGGATTAGCAAAGGCCCGGATCCCTTTCATAAGCGACAGCAGAAAACAGGCAGGATCAGCTCCCTTCTCCCCACTGCTATTGCAGCCTCCTCTGTGGATTGTTTTGGAGTCAGTTCTTTGAAGGTTGATAAATGCCTCAGTTGTTTCTATTAGTACAGGAAAGATGCAGTCATATGGGAAAGCCAGATGCAATAAGAGATTTGAGTCTGGATAAGATCTAAGATATTTTTACAATAAGATATTTAATTTTCACAAGGCAAAGTCCTTGCAGGGTATAAATCAGTATAAATGCACTGGAACTACTCAGTTTTGCACTCACAAAGTGTCTGCCCAAGAATGTTCTCAAAATCCAATTAAATAACTAGAACTGTTTCATGTGGAAATGCCCCTCAATTACAAAGACAAGTCTAAGCTATCATGATGTGATTTTTACAGTCTCCTCGCAGGGTGCCCTAGTTTGCATTCATGGAATTTTTTGTTTTTGTTTTGTTTCTGTAATAATGTGGATGTTGGCCATCTGTCTGATCCTGGAAAGGTTGTAAGGTTGTCCCTGCTCCCCAGGTTCTCTTCCCACTCCCTCATTGATCATAATGTTTGATTTAGGTGCCACTAGATTTCCTCCTTTGTTCTCCAGCCCTAACCTCCCCCCTGCAAACACACATGCATTGTGCAATGGTGTAAAAGCTCTCCTGGCTGCAGCTGGGAGTAGTAACTGCTCAGCTGGTTCCAGCACTGCCCTAAAGCTGCTGTAAAGGTCAGAGACAAGGGAATTCTAAAAGGCAAAACAAGCTGTGTTGTTGTCCCCCCTTTAATCCTGGCTGTGTGTTTTGATCAGCACCACAAGCCACCTCGTGTGCAAGGCTCCACTTCTCCCAGCCCTGTGTTTGTGGCCGTCCAGGGCAGTGTGTCGGGCGCTTTTCCAGCCCTGCTCCGGGCTCGGGCGCTGCCACAGCTGATTGACTTGCACTGCTTGTCAGACACAAAGCACATTTTGAAAGGAAATGCCATATTGAACTCCCCATGAGCTGATGGGTATTGTGCACGGTCATCTGATGGCACAGATGTGCCCCTAATAATCCTTCCAGGAGGATATTTCCTCCTGGGATGCTCTGGCCATCTGATCTGCTCTGAGGTATGCTGACCTATCTTGACCCAGTTTATGATCAATTCTCTCTGCTCTTTTCTGAAAGGAGCCCAGAAATATCTCTTTATCATTTAGATTGCCTGGAAGTTATGGTATTACATGTCTATTCTTTCCACAGAAGATACTCTGTGGTTGCTCTCAAGCATTAACTCTTACAAAGGGGAAGAAAGCCACTCAGTGTGAGCAAGAGTAAATTTCTCTGTAGAGCTTTGATAGCTAATCACTGTTTGGCAAACAGCACAGGGAGGAAGAGGAGATGTGGAATCAGAGGTGACTTGTGTTCCACCAAACATTCCTAGGTACCTTCATCTGTGTGAGTCCAGTGACTCTTCTGCTGCTGTGCCTTTATCTTCATGTCCTTTTTCTCAGGTTTGTGTGTGCTATGCATGTGTCTGTGAAAGATGAATGGTTTCCATGTGTTCCTCCTGATGTGTGTCCATGTGTTTTGCAACACCTGCTTTTCAAGTGGGAATGGTGCTAATGCTGGATTTCTCTGGAGGTGAATCAGCTGCCTCAGGTACAATGGGAGGGTTAATTTGTAATCTGGTTCTGCTGGGCAATTAGCAGAGATAAGACTGGGAGTTCAGAGGTGTGTGATGATCCCTTTCAGCCAAACCAACAAACTTACTCAGTGCTTTCCATTCCTGATATTTGAAGGTTATCTGGGTTTTCATAAACACTAAACTCAGCTTTTTAATAAGGCAACACCAGAGTGTCTAAATTAGCAGCCAAAATCCTGAATTCTTCTCTGAATCAAGCTGTATGCAAAGTCTCCCATATTTGTGACTAAAGCAGTGATTCCCTGATGGAACATCAGAGTTAACTTTAAGCAGGATCCAAGAGAAGCCTGTCTCTACTATTTTCACTGCTCCTATGCCCGTGTGTGTTAAAATCATCTCTGATAACATGGACATATACTGGTTTTCCAAGCTTCATCCAAAAATATTCAGTTATTGCTCAGAACAAGGCAGGAGAAATAAATAGTTTTGCAGGCATTACAATATCCTTACCCTTATCTAGAATGCTTCCGTGATCCCAGAATTCCTAGTGGGGACTGAAGGATGTGCATTTTTCTGTCCATCTAAAAGGCCACCTAAAGCTGGTTATTAGATCATAAACAGTTTATTCACAAAGCACCAGTCTCCACTGGTCCTGCAGCTTTATTGTGAAATGCTTAAGGAGATCTAGATAAGGAGCAAACCTTCCCACTAACCCTTGTTTACGTTGAGCCTGTAGATGAAGGAGCCCTGGGAAAAGCCATAACCAGCCCTGAGCTGGGCCTTTTATAGCAAGGACTGCAAGGCTCAGCTCCTTCTCTGCCCTGTGCTGTGTGTTCACTTACACCTCAAAACCCTCACAATCTGTAATTTCTCACTAAGCCCAGCCTACCAGATGTATTTGCAGTAAGCTCTTCTATACTGTTAGTGGTGTATTCCCACAATAGGCTCACTGGAGTGTCACTAATATGATTGTCCATGCCAGTGGCTGCTCTCTTGCAGCCCACATGATTTTGTTATCAACAGGGAAGTATTTATGTAATGTTCATAACTAACCAGCCACTATAAATTCATGTCTTGCTGCTGTAGTTGTTCTCACCTCCCTCTTTTC
The DNA here is from genome assembly GCF_036417665.1 of Passer domesticus. Taxonomy (NCBI): domain Eukaryota; kingdom Metazoa; phylum Chordata; class Aves; order Passeriformes; family Passeridae; genus Passer; species Passer domesticus. Next base: position 5,283,783 of record NC_087491.1, read on the forward strand.
AGACTTCAAGGTATCTCATTGAGCAAATGAGTGACTGAGAATTTGAGAAACAGTATGCAATGTATGATTAATTTGATGCTAAATTACACTGATATAAAGATTTTGATTTTAAAAAGCCTTGGGCTAAATTCTCTATCTTAATTAGGCGTGGCTGTATTACACTCTGTATTTCTACATGATGAAGTTCTTGTCTTTCGCAGCAGAACGAAAAGAACTCCATCCTTCTCTCAGGTGTGAATCCTCTGGTATAGCTTGTAAAGGATAAAGCCTGGTGTGAATTCAGCTAGATTGATAGCAGCAGCAAACATCCCCTTTTTGCTCTTTAAGTAGTATGTTGCCACCTGACCAAGCCTTAGGTGGTTTTCTTGAACCACTCCTTGTCTCAGGGGGTGACCTCAGGAGGCCTCTTAGCTGTGTTGGAAATGGTATAGACAGAGATGTTGCCTTAAGTACTCTGGACTTTGAATTATTTAACTGTTGTGGAAGGAAGTGGGGCTGGGGGAAGCACAGCAAAGGAAAGGAGAGATTATTTCTCCCCTTTGTAAAACTATATTGGGTTCAACGTCACACCATGAAATATCCAGTGCAGAACTCAAGAACTGCTCCAGTGGATCTTCACTGACTTATCCAATTGCATGGAACATGGGGATACTTAACCCAAATCTGTCGGTTTTAATTATTTTCCTCTGGACAGATAAAAGCTTTCTATAGGTTCCTGTAGAATATTTGCTCTTTCAAGCGTTCTTCTGCGCTTTGATACTGAACGATTAAAGCATGCTAAAGAAAAAAACAGCCCCAACCTTTAGCTCCCTGTTCTTGGGCCCCCTGACTGCAGCTTTGATTGTTGACCTAAATTCCCCTTTCATAACTGAGTCCTGTCACCTCTGGTTGGAGTCTCCCAGCAAAACAGGCACGGCCAACTTTCAGAAGTGCAGGGCGCTGTTTTCTGTTCTGCCTTGCGTGGCTCTGACGGCTCCACAGCACCTGATGTGTTCAAAGTCACACTGAGCTCCCTCTTCCCCTTCCCCCCACCTCTCCCTCCTGGAAATGAAACCATAACAAGGGGTTTTTTTTACTTTTACTTTTGCCTTTCCTCCTCTCCCTCTCCCCCCACTTCCCATTGCTCAGGAAAGAGAGGAAGTTTTTCCTGCATGAAGAATGAAATTCTTAGTTTATTCTATGGCTGGTTTGGTTGCTGCAAAGATTGCTGTTATCCAGACACAAGAAATGGCACTGAAGTGAGAGAAGAATGCCCTGGAGGATGTTATTTATAGCATTACAGTGGGTTACAACAGCTTGTATGGGCTACTCCAGCCTCTCTTCTGTCAAACTCTGCCCACAGAGGGCTGCTTCTGGCTCCAGCAGCCTCCAGCTGTGAGTTCCTGTTCCTCTGCTCCCATCCCAGTTGCAGCAATGCCTCCTGTCCTCACCCTGGGCTGTCTCCCACAAGTTCAGCAGCTGATGTTCCGTGCTGTGCTCATGCTGCCAAGCCCTGCCCAGTGCACAGAGCCCATGTAAAGATGTGGCTCTATTTAAATCCCCAGAAAAGTCCTGAAAACAAAGGGGGTCATAAATGCTGGAGTTGGTTAGGGGCTCCTGGAAGAGGTCAGATGGACAATGATGGTGGAGATATTGTGGGTCAGTAGCCAAAGAACTGAGATTTTGCTTGTAAAAGGAAAAAGGGATATTGTCTTTCTTATTTTCCATGTTTGGCTTTTGGCTTTGAGCTGCTGCAGTTGAATTATACAGCTTTCCTCACTCTTTTGATGCCTAGGAATTTACTTTTCCTATAAGGGACAAACATCATAGGACTGGAAGAAGCCTTGTGGGCCATTGAAGTCTGTCTCTGGCCAAGTATAAAGGAATGTGGCATCTTCCTCTGTTTGTGCACTTCTCCAAAGTCCTCCAAGAAGTGACTCACTCCTTTGTGGGGAAGGGAGGCTTCCAGAGCCTCTTGCTGGAAAGCTGAACTAGCACCTCTTCTTTTTGTCTTTTTTTTTCTTTTTAATTAAATACAAAATTCCATTTCAGTCCCTTGGGCTTCAGGAACAAGAGCTTTAGAAGGAAAAAATCATTCAGACTAAGGAGTAAGAAGGGCTGTCAGTGTTCTCCTCAGCTGGAGCTCCATCCCTTTCTAGCAACTCAGGGCAAGCAGAAGTGAAGAAAACTGTTTGCTGCTGTATGAAACTAGTACATATTTTTTTAATCTAATTTCTGTGGGGAAACAAACATCAGTTTTATTTCACACCATTTCTTGGCTCAGAAACTTCAGGCACATTCGCCAAATTGTGGTTTTTCAGTCATTGGCTGTGTCTCATTTACCATGAGGCCTCTTTGGTTGGTAAAGAGATATTAAGTAGCTAAAAATGTCCTTTACTGCATTATTGTAAAGAATTCTCAGTGTAAATGAGAATTTAAACTTTGTATGTTTTTCATGTAAATGTTGGTTGTGGTCACAGCTGACTTGAAATTTGGAGTGTCAACCATTATGTGGGGTGATTTTGCTCAAAACCAGCCTTGTTTGGGGCAAAAGAGGCCTCTTCTTGTTTAAAATGTTCTTAATTATGTCTGAGAAATAACTCACGGCTATGGAACCTTTTACTAAATTGAAATAAATTGTGAAAACATCAAATTATTCAGTTTTCAGAAGTTCTGGCAATTATTTCACATGTCCCTCTTCCAATGGCTTTGCCCTTATTAGTTGTCATAGAAGAAGTAATAAATTCTTTTATTATGACATCCAGTGTCCCAGCTGAAATTAGTTTCATTGTGCTGGGGACAAAACGGAAAAGTGACACTCCCTTAGCCGGAGGATCCTCAGTCCAAAGCCAAAAGTAAAGTGAAGGATTGGGAAAATAGGTGAAGCATTCAAGAAAAGAGGGTCATAAAGAAGTGGTACAACTTGCAAGGCAGTTGGGTTTCTAACCCCAGCACAAGGGAGTGTGGGTTTCTTGTCCCTTTTTAAATTTTTTTTCCTTTCTCTTAAGAATAAAACAAACTTTTGCTGCTGAAAGGCTTGTGCTCAATCCATCTTTTCATCAAGAGTTGGATGTCTGCAATAGTAAAAGTTTGAGAAAATAATACTGTACGTGGCATAAGGATTCAGTAATGACCTTTGCCCTAAAGCAGAAAATGCAAGGAGCTGGAATAGTAGAGTGTTTTAGTTCATCAGCTTTCATACTGGTGTGTTCAGTGATGTCCCTATTGTCACTGGATTTTTTTCTTTTCCTGTCCTTCTTTGGCTCCCTGTAAATCTTGAATTGATGGCAGCTGTTTGAGCCCAACTCAAGGCACGTTGCATCACATCAGGGTTTAAAGGCTCAAAGGCAAGGGAGGATTGCTGCTATTCTGTAGTATTCCTCCAGCAGCTCCTCATGCTCAGCTGAGGTCAATCACCAGCATCAGGCAGCACTTCAGAGAGAGGAAGATGTTCTTTAAATGCTGCCTGGGAAACTGGATTTCCATCCTACAATAATTTATCAGTTCTTTGGTGGAATATTTCTAGCCCCGGCCAGTGTAAAGAGCAAAAACTCTTGACCCTTAAAGACTGTATGGTGGACTTTCCTGGAACTGGAGACCTGTTCCAGGACTTCCAGCTGTCCATCCAACCGTGGGGATCTTGGATGCCTGAAGAAACAGGTGGGGCAGCTTATGTGTGTGCAACTGCTTTGTGATCCACAGACCTGGAGGATTTGGTCACTAAAGATGGTAAATGAGGCTGGATTTGTGGGGATTGTGGCAGGGATGAGTTGTTCTTCTGTGCCTCAGTCAAAACAGCCCAGGGAGTCCCTGGGGTTCCCCTGGCCATGTTGAAGACATGCAGATTCTCAGAGGGATTTGTTGGGACAAGCCCATTTCTGCATCACTTTTTCTTCTCTCACCATGCTGGCATTTCCTGGCAGGCAAAAACTCTCTTACAAAATGCCTGATCAGCTCTAATGGTCTTATTACAATAAGCTGAGATTTTTATGACTTATTTGGGAGAGGGACTTGTCTTGCCAGCTGTCTTGTTATTCATTGCAGTGTTATCCACCCACTATCACTGGACAATACCTTCATTTGAGATGCATAAAAATACAGACTTTTATGGGCTCTCATCCATCTGAAAATTAATGCTATGTAAAAGCATTTATTTCCTAAATAAAAACTTTAAAATGCTTCAAAAACAGATTCCAGAAGGCTATTGGTAGCTTTGGCTCTTGTATCACAAGTTCCTCAGGTAAATACCCATCCCAGCAAATGTAATTTTTTTTTAGCAGATTTGTTTTTTTCTTGCCTGGTTCTCCTTCTCTCCTTTCTCATGATCAGAAGTAGCAGTATAAACCAGAAGCTGGTCTTGAAAAGGTTTTGAACTGAGTGCACCCTACAGATGAATAAACACATTACCTTCCGAACTCTGGGAGCTCTCTTCCAAAGGAAACAGGAAAAGGGGGAGCTCAGAATCCCTAGCAAAATACCAGTGTGCAGAAAAAAAGCCCATTTAAATGTTTTTAACTTTCCCATCAGAAGAATTTTTTTTTAAGGGGGAGGAGGTGGAGAGGGGCAGGGTGTGAGGAGAAGGGGGGAAGGTGGGTGCTGGGAGAGGGGAGGAAAAATACAGTGAATGCTCCTGTAACCTTTGCTCTGTTGATACTAGACAAGACTGCACTGTTAATGAGTGATTGTTAACAGATGGCTCTTGAGCAACTTAGTCAGAAGCATAAGATGTTATTTGGTTGTAGTGAGGGGAGGGTGAGGGTGCAGGGGTGAGGTAAGGGGATATTTAGTCTTTTCACGAGGACTGAACTGTCAGAGATTTATTATTTTCCTTTAGGCTTTTGGAAGTGGAGGCTCTGGGGAAGGATTGTTTTCTATGTGCTGATAGTAGAAAGGCCATTTGGTGCTGAAAGCTCCAATGATTTTGTTTTTGGTGAGGGGTGTCCCTGCAGTCCTTGGCCTTTGAGGACTGAAGGATGGAAATGTCTGTTTTTAACTCACTGAGCCTTGTGTCCCAAACTGGGGAGGAGTGGGCTCTGTCCACTGCCTGGAGCTGTCTGAGGGTTGGGTGAGAGAGCTCTAAGTATGGATCTACACATTGGGAGAGAAATCTTTCCATGGTACATTGAGTTGGTAGGAAGTGTGCCTGTGAGGGGCAGGAACCTTTCTGAATGTCCATCTTTCTGGGGATGCTCATCTGAGTGTATTTCTTGCCCTTCCCCAGTGTGGTGTATACCAGTGTATGCCATGTGCCTACTGGGTTTTGTTGGGTATGAATTTGAAGGCAGCCTGAACACATCCCATTCACTCTCTGCAGGATTTGTGTGCTTGAACTTAACAAGGTGACTGCAGCTGCTCAGTTTTTCTCAAAGTGTGCAGAATTTAGATTTTATATTTATTTCCCTTCTGGACCTTATTAGACACATGGTTCAGGGGTATGAGGGATGAGTGACATCAACAGGGATTGGTTCTCAAGACTGTTTTTGTTTTCAACCACTGATGAATGGCTTGAGGGAAGGGAAGAACCAAATGCACAGTCCAACGTTTTGCTGATAGGAATTTGCAGGAAAGTTTTGGACTTTGGTCAAGAAAAGGGAATCCCATTTGTACACACCACTGGCAAATCTTTACCTTTAATAGGAAGTCTTGACATGACCTCCCACAATGGTGCACTAGATGATTTAAAGCCTTCCTTGTGCACTAACTATCTAACAGATGTAGGTGAGTGTGTGTATATACATTTAGAGAGATATATTTACACAATTTAAAGACTAACGCCTTCATTCTGTCATCCTTATTTATTCATATTTCTCTTTTGGGGGCACATAGGACTGTATGACAAATGTTCTTACACCTCCCGTGACCGAGGCTGGGTCCTGGGGATTAACACCGTCAGTGACCAGGGGAACAGAGACCCCCGCTATTTCTTCTCGCTGAAGACGGACCGTGCTCGCAAAGTCACCACCATTGCAGCACACCGCAGCTACCTCCCTAACCAGTGGGTGCACCTGGCTGCCACCTACGACGGGCGCCTGATGAGACTCTACGTGAACGGTGCCCAGGTGGCCACAAGTGGAGAGCAAGTGGGCAGCATCTTCAGTCTGCTGACCTTGAAGTGCAAGGTGCTCATGCTGGGAGGAAATGCCCTGAACCAGAACTATCGGGGTTACGTGGAGCACTTCAGCCTCTGGAGGACAGCCCGGTCTCAAAAGGAGATCTTGTTGGACATGGAGCAGACGATTCACAGGCAAGACACGCCCCTACCTCAGCTCGTTCTTCAAGACAGTTTACTGAATGTGAAAAGCAGCTGGTCTCCCATGAAGGATGGCAGCAGCCCTCAGACCAAGTTCAGCTACCACCACGGCTATCTGCTGGACACCAGCCTGGACCCTCCTCTCTGCGGGCAGACAGTGTGTGACAACACGGATGTCATCGCCAGCTACAACAAACTGCCCAGGTTCCGCCGCAACAAAACCGTGCGCTACCGCGTGGTGAATCTGTATGACGACAAACATCAGAACCCCACCGTCAGCCAGCAGCAGATCGAGTTCCAGCACCAGCACCTGAACGAGGCTTTCAGCCGCTACAACATCACCTGGGAACTGGAGGTGCTGGAGGTGAAGAATTCTTCCCTTCGCCACCGACTCATCCTGGCCAACTGCGACATCAGCAAGATTGGGGATGAGAACTGTGACCCCGAGTGCAACCACACCCTGACGGGGTACGACGGCGGGGACTGCCGGCACGTCCGCCACACGCTCTTCAACAAGAAGAAGCAGAATGGGGTGTGTGACATGGATTGTAATTACGAGAGGTACAACTTTGACGGGGGAGAGTGCTGCAACCCAGAGATAACTGAAGTCACCAAGACCTGCTTTGACCCATATTCTCCTTACAGGTAGGCAATTTCTTTTTATGACCATATTGATGAATATCTGTCTAGGTATTGATCATCCTGCTGGCTGTTGAAGCCTTTTGTTGTTGCTATTACAGGCTTTGGAGTTTAATGAATTTTTTTTTTTCTCAGTATTTGGCTCACATTGCAGTTCTCCAAATGCAATCTCAGTAATGGTCTCAGCAGTGTCTTACCCCTGAATTGGTATTCCCAGCCAGGCTAAGGAAAATCTGTTCTAAAGACTGAAGCAGCCAATTTTGAGAGACCCATTAGTGGTTGGCTATGAGCAGCATATTGTAACAGTGCACAGTTTATTTTAACTCCAGACTCTGAAGAGTGGGGATTGGATGTCACATAAAGCTCATGTGTATTTGGAGAGGGAAAAGGCCCTCAGGCATGAAACAGAACATGAATACTCTTAGGTAGACTTTAATTCTGTAGCACTTTGAGGGTAGGTAGGTAACTCCATACTCCTACTGCTGTGTACAGCTCTCTGTGGGCACTGCTGTGGAGGGGCAGCTGAGTCTGGGGGCTGTGAGGAGGGAGGTGGGTACCAGATTCCTGTTGCACGTTCTGGGTGGGTAATGAAACTCCTCTGTTCCCCTTTCTAAACAAAAATGAGAACAGGAGTAATGCCACTTCATTGCAGGGCAGCTTCTGTAGGTGGATGTGAGCTCATAAAATCCTCAGCTCCTCAGCTCAGGCTTCCTTGGGCTGCAGTTTGAGGAGTGGCATGGTCAAATAACTTGCATCAGGTGGGTACCATGTACCTACAATTACTCCAAATTCAGATAAGTTAGTACATTTAAGTAATAAAGTGTTTCTTGTGAATGAGTTAGAAGTATAAGCACAGAAAATATGAAAATTAAAGCTGAAATTCTGTTATCTGCATTCCATGTTACAGCTTTTTTAGGGTAGTTCATGGAGCCATAGAGGGGAAACTTCTAAATGGTCAGAATTCCCAACACTAAAGTTCAGGTAAAGAAGGAAAGTACAAGTTCTTCACGAGTCCCTTCCATTGCAGCAATTCAGGCTATATTTATAGCTTCCTTAATAGAGAGAAATTTTTAAACAACATTATCAGCTCTACTGGAGCTTTAAATACACATAATTAAGTTGGAAAGAAAAGCCAATTTTTTTTTTTTTTTTTACTCCAGCAAGGTTGTTGTTTAAAAAAATCTTTCTAGCTCAGTTTGACTTCAGTCACTTACCAGTGAACAAAGCTCAAATGAGGAAATTCTTTAAATATTAATGCTTGAAAACATTGAAAGGAAAAATACCAGTTTTTAATACTGTTCAAATTGAGAACTCCACTAAGCAAATATCATCAAAAGCATAATGCAAATTGGATTGTTTTAACACTGTAGTTCTGAGAACTCAAGGTGTTAGCTATAGCAACTAACACAATTTTTAGGAAAAAAATACATTCTTTTTAATCTGATAGTACCCTTTTATCACTTGTTCTGTGACCAGCATAATACAATTTGGAGACAACCACCGGACTGAGCTTGTCTGGAGGACTTATATCTCATGGCCCTGATCTCACAGATCTTCTATAGGTTCATTTTGACTTGAGAACAACCTCTTGATCTAAAAGAGGAGGGGAGGCCTGAAGATCCCCTTCCACAGCCTAGAGCCTCAGAAAATCCAGAGATGCCCCAAAGATTTATTTTTTTTTAACAGACATTTAATTTATTTATCTTTGCACAGACATGGTATTGCAGCATTGATCATTGGCAATGAAGCTACAGAGGGCAGTGAGAGAAATTCCAGGTCTCTGGAGTCTTTATTTGGTGGCCGATGTGCTTTGGAACTCAAACTCACTACTGTGATGAGTGTTTGTACTCAGTAAGGCAAAATAGAGCAGTTGGATTTACTGGAACTGAAGTTTGTAAGCCTGATCCTGAATACTGCTTTGGGAATTTAGCTTAGCAAATACAGGTTTAGGGCAGTGATTTTGGCAGTAAAGCCTTTACTGATTACAGGGGAGAAGATTCAAATCCTGGTTTTGGCTTTGGTGTTGATGTCAGCATCATCCCCTGAGAAAGAGATTTCTATGTCAATTAGTGACAAAGTAAAAACTTGGTTGGCACTGTCTGGGCCTGTTTTGCATCCCCAGACCCTCTTCTCATTGCTTTCATTGGCCAAGAGTCCTCAGTCCCCTTTAGTGCAGATCTTGTACCACAGCAGTGAAGACCTTGCAGCCATGGAGAACTCACATCTCATTTCAGGTATTTCCTCCACCAGAGTTCACTCCAACAATAGCAGAAGAAAGGGCAAAGATCCGTCAATCTGGTGAGGAAAGGGAGGGAAGAAAGATGAAGTGGTACCAATAAAAATTTTCCTGAACTTTATTTAAAAAGACTTTTCAGAGTCTTCCTTGGTACTGGGCTTTGTTTCTTCACACCCTCAGTGTCAGCAGTTGCAGCCAGCTGTTCACCAAGCAGAGCTTATTCATTAAATACTTCTGTCCTCTGGAACCAAGCAAGAAGTGCTAATGCTTGATTAATGCTGTAATAAACAGGAACCCTCCTCAGTGCCTCTTTTTCCAAAAAAGATGATTTATCTGTTCCCAGCCACTTTCCTTCTTATTATGAGTCCCAGTCCATGAAGCTCCATCCTAGGACAGAGTTGCTCTGAGCCTTGATGCAAAAAACACTGTGGGTGCTTTGTGACTAAGTGGAACCACTGGAACAATTCCAAGACACCTCTGATCTGTGTTACAAATTTCTAGTGATCCTTATGGGCACCTGGGACAAAGGGCTCAGGTACTTTGATGGTGTCATTCAGTCACTGTGGTGGTAAAACTGTGGTGACTTCAGAGCAGATCCCAGCAGCACAGCTGGTAGATTTCTTTTCTGTTTCCTGCCTTCTTTGTGGCACCTTTCCAAAAACATTTAACTCCAAAAAGCTGATGTTCCATGCCATAGTGATGTGGCAGAGATTTAAGTTTGTCAGAGGGACAGCAGTGAGAATGGGAATTCTGCTCTCAGAGCTGCTCAGCAGAAAAGCTGTAAACATTGTGGTACCAACTAGATCATCTCTCCTCTTTTTTAATAGCCTGCAGGGAAAAAACAAAGGACTGGTTATCATTAGCCACACAGCAGGCTTTATCCAAGAATATCTGCCTCACTTCTTTTCATTAATTTCATGAGAGTGGGACAAAATGTATTTTGTCCCAGCAGAAGGTTTACAAATATTGTTCTGCTTTTCTGCAATTCTGGGAAATTAGAACATGCTAAGATCATACAGTTTGGCCCAATACAAAGGGAAGGAGCAAGAATAAACACCCTTGCCAGAAAGACTCATTCTTTGTGTTATTTGGTATATTGCTGGTTACAAAACAGGGAAGACTTTGAGCTCATGACACCTACCATGGCTGCTTTTCAAAGAACTTGAAAGAAGCAGCAAGGGATCATAGGAAATCATGCTCGGTAAATGCCATTTGATGTGGTGAGTTCTTGCACCATCCTATGGTTAACTGAGACGTTCCTTTTATGTAATATTGGGCTTGTACATCAGGCTTCACCACAGGATTCCATGGACAGATAAGGAAGCATTCCCCTCGGTGCCTTCTTAGGAAAACGTTGATGAAATTCCTGAAGCAGTAAAAGTACTGGAGTCTCTTCAAGCTCCCTCGATCCATATGGCCTACCACGTACTTGCTGGAAATCACCCCAGAATAGTTGTCCTGGGGACAGACTTTCTCAACATCCACATGTGTGCCCCAAAGGCTCACAGCCCTTCATTTCTGCCTAAAGGAGGAGCAGAATGAGCTGTACAAACTCTGGTCCATTTGCAGCAAACTCATGTTGGCACTAAACCAAGGAATCACAGAACCACAGAATGATTTGGGTTGGAAGGAACCTTAAAGATCATCCAGTTCCAGCCCTCCCTGAGAGCTGGAGCCTGTGTCCTTTTCTAGCACTTGTATTGGACAGTTCAGCTTTGTTCATATCGTGTCACACCACATTTCAGGCATACATAAATTAGACTTAAAATACATGCCTGACCCATTTGTAGGAATTTCCATAGTGGCTTTGAGCAGCAGTGGGTGTGACAGAGCTGTGTGTGAGCACACTGGGCTAGGCATGTGGGCCAAAGCAGTAGCATTAGGAGGAGGAGGTGGTGGCTAATCCATAGCCCAGGGCAGCCTCAGCCTGAGGTGACTGAGCTGCACTTCAGGGCTCTTCCATGGAGTACCAGCTCAACCTCTTTTCCTTCTCTTCTGCTGGAATTCTTTTCATGAGACGTACTTGAAAAATATGGTCAACTTACTCTGGAGGAGGGAGGTACACTGAATGCCCTTTTCCAGGAGCTGAAGTTGTAAGAAACACTCCTTGATTCCCAATAAAGCACTAATTTCCACTTAATCCTAAACACTAAAAAGAACAGAAGAAATTCTTCAAAGCTCTTCAGTTCCGGGAGCTTGAGAACTTAATCCCCTGCCTCGAAGAGACCATTGTGCAGCTCTTGACATCAAGGATGCCTGCATTCACACAGGTATCAGACAGACATATAGCAAATACCTGAGTTTTTGTCTAGGGATTCAGTGTTAAATGTCCAGTTCTTTAATTAGCAGCTCCAGGGCTGTTTAGGAGGCGAAGAGTAATACTGTCAAGGACGGAGCTGCTGTATCTTGGTAGTTGTCACCCAAAAGCCAAGTCCCAACAGGAAATCCTCTGTTCTCTCTGTTTATTCTGTCCTCTGTTCCAGATGTCAGGGATGTTAATCAGCTGGGAGGAGTTGCATCTGTTCCCATGCTAGCAACTGACATTTATAAGTCTAGTATTGAATTCTGATACAGACAGGACTGCAGTGCTAAAGAAACTATTTCTATACTATTCCACACCCTAGAAACAGTAGGAGTTTGCTCAATTTAGCTTGACCCACAGTCAACTTTTCCAACAGCTTTTTTCAAGAAACATTTTTTCGCCAAGACTCATAGAACTCATGGTTTCTTTCATGGATGTTATCCATTAAGGAAAAAGATCACTGTCTGGTCAAATTGCAGGATGCTTGGGATGAAGGGGGTCTATAAAATCTATGGAGTAAACTATCAGAGATCATTAACAATCCTTGTGGGAGACAACAGATTAAAGTATTATTATACCCCCAGTGCTGATGCAGACCTGTTTGTCTCTGAAACATCACGTGGAAGATTTGCAAGTGCAGAGTCTGCAGATTTGACAGGGATTGCATTTGCCCCTTGCTGCTGGGTAGCACCACATCCTCTAGGATCAGCTGCCCCATGGATGCTTTCCAGCAACACCTTACCAGCCTCTGGTTAAGCAAATGAGGTGGAGCTCATCCCTTCCCACGATGTGCAATGTGGCCATGGGTATGTGCTGCTTTATTCTTTTTGCTGATCAATTCAAATTGTAGCATCTCTCACACAGACCCACAGTTTGATCATGTCTAACAGTCCTCTTTCAATGCTGTAGGGCCTGGTATTAATGCCCCTGGTTTTCTCCCATAGTCATTGGTGTACAAACTCCCTTCAGCTCTGGTTGTGGGGTGACCTTTGCATTTTTAGTTAATGTCAGCTGAACCTCCTGTGTAAATTCAGGAGGACACACCTTTCACACTGAAAAAAGATGCATAGTTTAGTTCTGTGGCAAGCTTAACCAGGTGCAACACTTAGATTTGCAAATCCCATTCTATCTCTCAGACTTCTTTTCTGACAGGGATTTAAGCCCAATTCTTGCAAGCAATAGCTGCCCCTTGGGGAAATGCAGAGCAGCCACCTCCACTGTATCCCATTTACAGCACCCACAAACAGGGTGCATTTGACTTTGCCTCTCATGGATTGCTAGACCTGGGCAAAAGGTATTTCAGTTGGGCTTTTTTTTTTTGCAGAGGCTGGGGAAACTGAGTGGATGTCTTGGTTTACCTTCTCTTAACTGAAGTGAATTAATTGTCCCTCAAACACCCCAGGATCAGGACAATGTGGAGCTGTCCCATCACTTTTGTACCTGCCCACCATGAAGGTGCACTTGTGCAGAGTAACTGGTGAGGCAAATTTCACACTATATGTGATGTAGGTCAAGACACCCATTGGCATCATCATATACTTCTAAAACACACAGCTTCAAACAGGCCTGTCAGGGCTACAGAGATATGCAGGAACCACTTCAATATTTGCAAGGTTTTTGTGAAAACTGTGCAGTAAAAAAGTGTGATGCTGATAGCCACTGTCACGTTTCCTCCCTTGGAGGCAGATTCATTGAGAAGTAGGATGGACATATCCACACCCCATGACATGGCAGAGTGTTTAGACCAGGAATACAAACACCACTGCTGTCAGAAACAATTGTGAGATTGTTCCACTGCAGCTGGAGCAGAGTTCCAGCACCCACATACTGTGGAGGAAGATTAGGAGCATGTGCTCTGCTGGGGTCAATGAAATCCTGTCCTTCTGTTTGGTTCAGAGTAGATTTGCAATTTTGAAGTTTCTCAGGGTAACTCAACTGAGACTACCTAGTTTGCATGTAATTTCAGCACTCCAAATTACCATAAATTTGCAAGAAGTTGTTTTTGAGTTCATTAATAATGGATGGGTGGCTACACCATCAGAGTGCTTGCTCTCAGCTTCCAAAAGGATCAGGGTGAGCTGTACTGAGGAAACTTCTTGGAGTACTTAAATGCTTGGGGTATGAAACTCTAATAAACCTCCAAAAAGCCAGGAAATTTGGAGAGAAGGCTGAAACTCCATACCTAGTGCACCCTACTGGGTCTTTGTATTTCAGAATATGCTACGTTTGTTCACTGAAATATCTCCAATATGGAACTCTTTAGGGTGGAGTTTCACCTTTAACTCTAAATTTCCTGGCATGTGTTAGTTTGAAGTACACGCTTAACTTCTCCCCAGTGCTGTTTTTCATTTTTAATTTCCTTTCTCTTTTAAAGGAGGGACCGTGCTAGAAGGACCCCTACTAAAAAGGGACCCCACTGAAATCAAAATTAGAGGGTTTGCCCTAATTTGATCTTTCTGAAATTCTTCAGGAGAACTAGCTTCAGCATATTTTTTTCCTACCATTGTTTTAAAGACTCTTGTGGCCAATCCACCCCAGTGAAAAAGATCAATAAAATCTACACCTTGCAGACCAATTATTTTAGAAGGTACCCAGATGTTTGAGTAGCATATAAGAAACCTTGGAAATATAGACCATCTCCTGTAAATTGCAGTTAAAGATCTGGTCATGGCCATTGATAGGGGTGAGCTGCTTGTTGTGAAAGGCACTATTTCCATAAATTCAGTCATTGCAGAAGCAGGCCATGTTTGCTGTTGACACTTGTTGGTTACATCAGTGATGGTAAAAGAGTGGAAACAGCAGTGGTTTGGAATAAGAGCCGTGGCAATTACCTGCAATGATTTTAAAAATAATTTTGGCCCTAGATGTTGAAAAGATGTGTCATCGCTGATTTGTGTGAGGGCAGCTTCAGCAGGCTTGAGTTACAAGGCTTTGGAGAATAAAATTCTTCCTGCTGCCTCAAAATGCATCTTTGGAGCTACATTGCCAGTAGATAATACAGAATAAATTTGCTTCTCATTCTATAACCTTGTTGTGTCAATAAATTGTGGGCTTCACTGAGAAGCTGTGGCAGTCAGTTTTCCCAGCTCAAGACTTTCTTGGTTTTTCAAATCACTCCCATCAGCTTTGCAAGGAAAATTTATCTTAGCAAGATGTCTACAGGGAAATTGGCAAAATACTGAATTTATGTGGCATTGGGCTTGTGAGTTCCTTTGACCTCAGGCCAGGTATGCTGGCAGTCTTGTGAGCTCCAGCCTCCCTTCCCTTCCCTTCCCTTCCCTTCCCTTCCCTTCCCTTCCCTTCCCTTCCCTTCCCTTCCCTTCCCTTCCCTTCCCTTCCCTTCCCTTCCCTTCCCTTCCCTTCCCTTCCCTTCCCTTCCCTTCCCTTCCCTTCCCTTCCCTTCCCTTCCCTTCCCTTCCCTTCCCTTCCCTTCCCTTCCCTTCCCTTCCCTTCCCTTCCCTTCCCTTCCCTTCCCTTCCCTTCCCTTCCCTTCCCTTCCCTCGCTGTGGCATTGTACATTTTGCATGGATAACCCTGAAATTCAGAAGTTCTTGAGGATTTTCAACAACTTTAGTTCATGCAAATGAAAATTCAAGTTGAAATCTGGGGGAAAGTCCTGCCACAGGGTCCTTTGTCACCCACCAGCAGCTCCATGCTGGGACTGGTACCCTGCAGCACCAGAGAGGAGGAGCAATTCCCTGTATCTTCTGCTAAGCTGAGTATTTCTCATTCCAACACATAAAAGCACTTTGTCACATCAGCAGGAGACGATATTCCTCTCCCTTCACCCTCTCCAGTATGGCCCCATCAACATCCTTGTGTTGTGTTTCCAGCCTCGACTTTGTAATACAGATCACAGCTGGTTGGTTTGAATTTCCCCTGAGTTACCCAGGATGCTGCTGAAAGAACAGGAAGAGCAGAAATGCTTTAATCAGTTAAATCAATCAAAAAAAAAAAAAAAAAAAAAAAAGGTAGACTAGACCTTAAAATTTACCCTGCAACCTTTGCTACTCACTGCAATGACGTCTTTGTCCTATTTCTTTAAGTGCAGGATTTTATTGGGACTTGGCAGAAGGGTGAAGTGAGGAAGACACGGGAGGGGGTTTGCTGAGTTAAAAAAGGAAAAAGAAAATGTCAGTGAGAAAATGGAAATACCCTGATGCTCTCCAGCCTAGTGCTGGAGCCAGTCTCTCTCTCCCTCTTGCAGGGAAGGGGCTCCTTTTCCATTAGCTTTCCATGGTCATATTTAATGGGTTTGCTCTGACACAGAGCCAAGAAAGGGCTTTGCTGTGTGATGCCGGGTCCTGCGTGTGTTCAGGCATCCACAGCTGCTCCCTAGCAAGGGCTGCCTTTTGACTACTGAGGTATTTTTTATAGCCACAGAGGGCAACTATTAATAGATGAGATTTACCAAAACACAGAGCTACGCAGTGTGGTGTGGAGGGGAAGAGGGAAACCTGTGGGATTTATGTCAGGAAAATTCCATGTTGAAATTATGCTGGAAGACACAGTAAAAATGAATATGCCAAGAAGGGGATTTAATCTGTAACTTTGGGCCATGCCAGCATTTTTCCTCCATTAAGGATCTGCCCCACCACATGAAACATGTGCTGAATTATTTCTTCAGCATTAAACAGCACAAAGTGTACAGAGGATGAAGATAAGACACATAGACACAAAATATCAGCTTTTCTGAGATGTGATTAAATACCAAAAGGAAGCGCAGGCATTCCTGACCCAGGAGACATTTCATTTTGATCAGACATGGGATTAGGGGTAAAATGTGAAGAATTCCACATGTGTGGATGGAGGGAGCTGATCAGGAATTTGCCTCTCTGTTTATTGATTCATTTCTAATTTCCATGATGAAATGTAATGAGACTGGTAGCCCTGTCAGACTCACAAATTATATTTGCATATTGAAGACGACAGGTTTGGGAACATCGAGCAGAAAGGAGTGAGACAATTAAAACTGCTTTTGAAGTCAGAACTCAGACATTGATTAAATATCATAAAATCCAGATGCTATCAATTAATAGACCCATCAC
Source organism: Passer domesticus (assembly GCF_036417665.1). Lineage (NCBI taxonomy): Eukaryota > Metazoa > Chordata > Aves > Passeriformes > Passeridae > Passer > Passer domesticus. The sequence continues at coordinate 5,300,237 of NC_087491.1, forward strand.
TGTAATCATCTGCACATTTTTTGTGCACCTTCCAAAGGCACAATGGGGAGTTGCATTCCAGGCCAAAAAAAGATCCACTGACTGTTGGGAGAGTGTGGGTATCAAAATCCCCTTTACACTTTGAAAAGCTTTTCTTTAAATTGCTTTGTGTTCCCTTAATTACTTAATTTGATTTTTTTAATTGAAAAAGAGACAGGAAGAGATTAACTGGTGAAAAATTTCAAGTAAATAAAGAGTGCCACACTCATTTAGAGAATGTGGGTAGACACCAGAAAAGCCAGAGCTTAGTTTGATTCACGTGAGTGTGAGAGAGAATGGAAATATTTCCAAACTATCTGAACTGCTTAGGTTTGCACAACTGGCTGAGAACAATTACAAAACAACATTTTTCTGTGATCTCCTGTTTCCCATGAGCTTGATGATGCTCTATTCCTGTCCTCAATCCCTGAAAATGGATCTGGAGGCAAACACAGGCATGCCTGAGAAATAGTCATAATTGCATAAACTTATATTATTCAAAACACTGAATAAGTTTGGGCTTGGCATTTCTGGTTAAGGGGTTTTATTTTGCCTTCATGCTGATTCCTCCCAAAATATGAGGTGTCACACTTACTGCACTGAGAGCTGAGGATGTGCACTGGCTATTTGTAGTTGTTTCTCAGTTCCTTAGGGAATGATTCCTGCCATCTGTTCACTGCAGGTATAGACATGATTGAGAGAATTAAATCTTAAAAGTCTTTATAATTGCTGGGAAAAGGTAGATCCTTCCACTAAGATTTAGAGCACCAAGTTTAGAGCCCAAAAGCAGGAATCTAATTTCATTCACAGTTCACATCAGGCTCCCCCATCATGCTGTGTTCCTTAATAATCATTCCACATTTCCTATTTTTAAGTACATAATATTGTTCCAAATGGATGTTCTGCTTTCTGCCTGGACTAAACTAGATATCCTAAGCTCTTTGAAGTCCACAGAAAGATTGAACTCCCAAAGACCTTGGTCTTTGGCTTCGATCTCTCCATCCAGAGAACATGAGAGGCTGGGAGCCTCCCTGAAACGAAGGGTGATAGCTCAGAGCAAAGCTCCTATACAACAAAACTGCACTGGAGTAAGAAGGAGAAATGTTCTGGGTAAGGATTGATGGCAACAGTTCACAGCATTATAAAAATCACTTCCCTTTTGCCTCCAGCATTTTTACCACGACTGTGTCAGTGCCAAAACCCAGAACACACTCACTAATTCCTCCAGAATTGATCGGTCATGATAAACTTCCAAACACAGAGTAAAATACTTCCTTCAGACACATCAGAGTGTTTCTCCCAGTTTGCCTGGAGAAATCTGTGCTGTTTGATTTCCTCCCTGCATCCAATTTGATTCAGAAAAGGGCTGCAAGTTCCTGGCTCCCTCCTGATACACTCAGAATTCTTCTGACATTTACTTTTGGGGATAGATTTATTCTCATGTTTGTGCTATAAAATGTCCTATTTATAAAGGGTGATTAGACACTGGAATGGGCTGCCCAGGGATGTGGTGAGGCTGCCGTGCCTAGAGGTGCTTAAGGAAAGACTGAAGATGGAATTTAGGGCCATGGTGTTTTTGGCAAGGTGGTGTTCGGTCATAGGTTGGACTTAAAGACCTCAGAGGTCTTTTTCAACTTAACTGACTCTGATTATGTCTTAATTCAAGCTCAAAACTTCAACTATTCTCATCTTGATCAGACACAAAGTTCTTTTTATATCCTCGTGGGAATAATACCTGAAGAATTTCTAGGTTTTGATTTTTAAAAAACATCATGAGGAGATACTCCAATACGGCTTGCAGGATGCCTTCTCTTCCCCCACAACTGAATAAGGAAGGATGTCAAGTTTTGCAAGTGCTTGGGCTGGCACAGAGTTGTGGAAGTGAGGGAATTAATAGCAGTCCCACTCTGCCTATGACAGGGAGGTGCAAGACATCTCATGCTAACAAAGGCTTTGTAAGTATGGGTCTGTGTAATTTGGAGTCTGTGTGCAGGGACAAAAATGACAATCTGCAGTTTTTGCTGGGCCCTTTGCAGAGTTGGTTTTGTAGCCAAATTGAGATCTTAAGTGCTGTAGAAGTGGTTAGTGACACATCACAAATAAATTACAGGAGCAAACCAGAGCAAAAGCTGATGTGTGGCTGAACAAGCAAATACAGTGCAAATTTGTGGGGAAATTAAACTGCATGGCCTGTCCATAGCAGTTATGATCAGGACAAAAGTTGCTCAAGAAATTTGCCAAAAAGGAAAATTAGAGTTTTCCCCCCTCTTCTGCTATCATTTGACAGTGGAGAACAGATCTTTGCATTCTCACATCCCTCTGCAAGAGGTCTGGGTTTGATTCACGTGGATCCAGAGGCTTGTGGTGCCAAAACAGGCAATTTCTGTACTCGTGTCTGAAGGCCAAATATATGGGTATGATTTCCTATAGTTTACAGTTACATGCTGGATCAGAGCTGTGTGTTTCATAAGCTGCCAGTCCAATTTAGCAGGGTCTGGGGAAATGTGTCCCCCAGGGAACGCTTACAATCAGCCTTGTGTTTTGGGCTGATAGTGCCTGTTTTCTGGTACACACGTTAGCAGATCCATATGTGAAGAAATCCAAAAGTCCTTCCATCCAGCTCCTGACCTGGGCACTGGCTCAGACTGCTGCCCACTGCTGATTTTCTGCTGGCTGCTTCCTCCAGTTCAGGAACTGTCCACTCTGGGAATCACAAATGCACACCAGGGATCTATGCAGGAGCTGTGGGTCCTGCACAGGTTTAAAAAAAAGAAATTCTGAAAGTTTTTGAGTGTTTGGAAAAGGCTCATTTACATCTTTCCTTCTGCTCAGCAGAGAGAAATGAGGGGCAGGAATTCAATGTCAAGGAGTTCATTATGTTTGTGGTGTCTGTTACAGACGCTGTTGGCATGTTTTGCTTCCCAGCAGTCTCCTTGACAAAGGTATGATCTACTACATCTCTCTCCTGCTCTTTTATTCATTTCTTTCTGTTTTCCTAGAGAGCAAGAGTAGAAATTAAAAAAAAAAAAAAGTTGGCTTTAGGAAGTACACTGTCCGCAATATTTTCTTTTTGCAACTCTGAACTATTTTCACTGCAGGTGTGTTGTTGTTTCTGCCAGATCACCTGGCAATTGATTGTGGATTCTGGGAACTTCAAAGCTAAATGTTCTCATGTAAAATTTCTGTTTCAGCGACTGACACTTTCTATTTCCTTGTAATCTCATCATGGCTGGGAAAGAACAAGAGTAACCAGCTTTTGTAAATCTCATATTTAGTAGTCCTTTGCATCTGACTATTCAATTTTTTCTTTTCCTTAAAAAATGTGTTCAAGGTTTCACAGCTGAAGATAAAGATTTATTGTTATGATCCATCAATATCGCCTGAAAAAACTCCCTAGAAACCAGATAGAGAGAAATATAATTCCTTTGTTGTGACAGAGATAAAAAGTCTCCTGAGCCTTGAAAATGTGAGGCTTCTCTTGCAGGACTCTTGGTTTCCTTGAACTGAAGTTTCCATCACCAGACCGTGTTCTTTGTGATCTCACTTGAATGTCTCCTACACTTTTCTGCATAAGATGAAATAAGAGGAAATTTCAAGCAGTCTCATTTGAATCAGATTTTCATTTCTTTCTCACGAAAGAGGAAGATTGGGATTATCCTAACCATTGATGGTCTTCCCACTGCAGCAGGACCCGCTTCATGCACAACCCTGCCAGGAGGTTAACAAAGGAGATTTGGAAGTCCATGAGTTGTAAAAATGAAAACAGAAAAGAAGCGGCATCTCCAAAGCAAAAGGGATGTTTTGCAAGCTGCATATTTGGAGTGGTTATTTTGGCCCATCAACTCCAGAAGGATCTGCAATAAACATGCTCGGTCCTTTGTGATTTTATGTGATTTTATTTTATTTTTTATGTTGATGTCGGCCTGATTCCAAGTCACTCTTCATTCCAATCTCAATGTATATCTCCCTTTGTGGCACAGGGTTTATGTGCAGGGAGGATTAGTGTCAAAAAGTGGGATGAAAGGAGCAAAGAATTTGATCTTGTTCTTTTTTCACCCTGCATTTTTTGCTGTGTGGCAATTAGGGAGGATGCTGAAGGAGCAGCCCTTTAAAGTGCCAGCAGCACTGGCAGGGACAGTGCCACATGTCCCCTCCTGCCGGAGCAGTATTTGCACTGTGAGCACCCCATGGCCACAGTGCTCCCAACACAGACCTGTGTGCTGCTTCCTAAAACTCCTAAATATTCAAATACGTGAAAAAAATCCCAAATATTCCCACATATGTCACCTACAGAGCCTATCCAGGAGCCTGACCCATCCCACCTACAAAAAGTTGCTACTGCAAGGGCAGAGGGCACAGGGAGCCCAGGACAGAGCTGTGTTCATGGGGTACTTCCATGCTTTCCTGCACTCTACAGAGAGGACACAAAGCGTTTCTCAGTATTCCATAAGTGCCAAACCAAAGTCACTCCAACGGTGCCTCCCACGGGTCCCAGCAGCAAGGCAGATGCTTGGGCAGGCTGCAAATGTGATCTCAAGCCTCACCCAGGATGGAGATGAGGAAGGCAGGCTAGAGCTGAGTGTTAGGACTAGAATTTAAAAAAAAAAAATTAATATAGAAGTTGGTCTGAGTTAGTCTCATAGTTAAAGAAAATTCTGTCTTAAAGTTACAAGTTTCCCTTAGATCTCTAATTTACAGAGGTTCTACCTAACTCTTGCCCCGTTCAGTGGGGCAGGCTGCATTCCTGATCTCTGGTGTTTGAATAAAAGAATCAGGTTGATTGAAACCAAAATGTTCCTTATATGAGCTGTTTTGCAGTGCTGTTGTGCCAATATCTGTTGGTTGTTCTTGAAAGCTTTGGGTTGAGAGGTGGTAGATGCCAAATATTAGGACAGTGGCTGCTCCCTCATTGAAAGCAGAGCCTGGTTCCACAAGAATGAAGTTAATGAGCTGCCTTGGTTTCAGGAATGGTGAAATTGAGGGATTTGGGAAGGATCAGCTCATTGTAGGGAGCGCTGATATTCCATCTGTGGAGCACCAGACCTTCAGGACATTTTTGGAGATTGTAAAATACAAGCCAAAGATTGTAAAATATGAGTGAAGGCTCATAAAGTATGATTAGTGGCCACCAGCAGAAAACGTCAAGTATCTGCAACACAGGACACCACTTATTTAAAAGAAAGATGATCCATATTATCAGAGAATGCAGGCTCAAGGGATAGAGGAGCTAATCCTTGCTGTCAGTTTTCCCATTCAGAGGACAAGGAAAAATATTCTGTTTGCCTATTTCATGACTTCTTCACTCATGGTAAAATTTCTTGAGAGGAGGCCCAGCACAAGGGGTTTTGTCCTGCTTCAGCATCACTTCAGAGGGTGGATGGGGTTTGGAGCAGTGCAGGGCTAGTGTCAGGGCTTTGACCAGAATGGAATTTCTCTCTTCATGTTTAGGAAGCTTTCTGAGGCCCAGAGGGGAAGCAGTGTGCAAGTGCCAAGCAGCACAACTGAGAGTTAAACTAGCCTGAAGTTTATACACCTTCCTCTATGGGTTTAAATTCTCCTGTGTATGTGAATGAGGTTGGCTGCAGCCAAAAGAGGTTTTCATGAAGTGGCAAAGGAAATCTGTTTTAACAGAACAGGTTCCTGAAAATATCCTTACACTACTTCTCTCTTTATGGTTTGACTTTTCTCCTTGTTACAATGGCTCAGGCTGGAGAGTCTGGAAAAACATCAGGGTAACCAGGGCAGAGGGAATATCAGATGGAGATGAGGGATAGATAAGAGGCAAATTACAGTACATTTCTCATGGGTCATTTGGCTCTAGTCTTGAAAAGAAGAGAAAAAAAAATCCCAAAGTTGTAAAAGAAAGAAAAAGAGTCAATGAAAACAAATAAACCTGCCAGTGTTGCTGATTTCAAAGGCCTATGAAATGTGCATATATGCTTCATAGTGCTCTGCTGTTTTAAATGAAATGTTCCATCCTTTAATCCTACTCACTGTCTCAGAAGTTAATTGTACAGTAAGATCACAATTCTCTCTGCCAAGGCTTTCCCTTTGTATTCTATTTTTTTTTCTCCCTGTAAGCTGGCCAGCCAGAGTATCTTTTCCTAGTTCTGTACAGTTTGCTGTTTTCTGTAGTATATTATGGAGTTCTGTGTAGCTTAATAATTTGTTCTGGTCATGCGAGGAAATGGGCTCTTCAGTTCTTGCTGCTTGAGGGAACCCAAAAGTTGCTCCACTCTTGGATGTAGACCTTGCAAAAGGTGGAGCCTCAGTGAGCAGATATTTATGGTCTGCAGCACTGCAGCTCTTTCTAAACCTATGCAAAGGTTATCAAAAGGTGGGGTGTAAGAACTGGGCAGTAAAGCCTGGAAGGATAAAGAGAGAGAAAGAATATATAATGTTATATACATGAAGAGCCATCCCAAGTTTTTGCCCAGACCTCAGACAGAACATGTTAGTCATTTGAAAATTTTTGCATCATCTTTTTCCCTGAGCCTCTGCTCTTTCTTATCCTGGCCAGAACCAGCAGCAGAAGTGCCGGGGGGAGGAAAAAAAAAAGAAAAAAAAAATCTGTTTTCACTGTATTTCTGAATCTGAGCCCAGGTTTGTGAAGGATTTGGCAAGGATTTACAAACCTTTGAGAGAATCCGAGTGGAGATCTAAGGAAACCCGCCTCTCTCCTTTAAAAAGCAAGTTGCCTTGGCCAGAAATTGGGCAAAAATTGGTTGTTCCAACTGATGTTTCCTTTGAGATTTTGGATTTGAACCTGAAACTGCACTTTGAGAATCAAATTTTTCTCTAACTCTAGATTTACACTGGAGCAAATACATCACAGTCAGTGCTGATATTTGTGTGCAGCCCAGTGCGAGAAGAGTCTGGCTCTGAGTGCAGGCTCACATGAACAAACCATGAGAGGACCCAGCACAAAGTCTGGAGTAGTCCAGGCACCAAATTTATTCCAGGCTGTTGCTGTGGTTCAGCCTGTTAAGTAGATCCTACATTAACAACCTCCAGGAGTGAAGTGATTGCATGAAATAAAGCTGTGGCATTTATTGAAAGTCTTTTCTGAGGTCAAAGAGGGCTGGGCAGGGATGCACCCTTAGTGTTCTAAGATGATAATACTGATTAACAGCAAATAATATCCTTTATGTATTGGGTGAGTTATTTTTCCTCTCAGTCCTATAGATTTATTCTTACAATAGCAATTTGTGTATTTTTAGGACTGTCCTGCTGGAAAGCCTGGGTTTCAAAGCAAATGGTATGAAATTGATAACCTGACAGTTGTAAAAATTCTCTACTTTAGAGCAAGGAGGTGCTCTCAAACTCTGTTGCAGGATAAAGAAAACCCAGACCCAAAGGATTTCCATATTTTCTACAGTAAACTTATTTTCCTGCTAATTTTTTTTTACATATTTCTTTAATTGGGTGAGTAAAGCCTGAGTCACTATCCTAGTGGTAGAATTAATTCAGTTTGGTGAAGGGAAACCTGGGATCAATGAACACCCAGAGTTTTATAGCCACATTAGCTTTTACTTTGCATTATTTTTTGCTTAGGGGTCAGTCTTAACTGTAAAACCTGTCAGTGATGTAAAAAACCCAGGTCCAGGTTTAGCAGGCTCACCTGAATGGATTAACAGTGTCACAGAGTGACACAGAGTTCAGCAGGGGCTACAAACCTATCCAAGGAGCTGGATTTACATTTGAACAATTATCCTAAGTGGCTTTTCTTGGATCCTTATCGTTATTATATTTTTTTGCCAAAACATTTCTCCTCTCTCGTAACGGAAGATCAGATTTGGGGCCTGCAGAGGACATTTTGCTACAGCAGATAAACCGAAATTCTTTCAGAGCTGCCAAGCCTGCATGTGCTGACAGTGCTTTGCAATTTATGCTTGTGGACATGACCTAGCAACTGCCTGGGTTGGATGTGGCTGGAATTACAGTTGCACACTTGGATTTCAGTGTGAACACAGGCAGTGATCTGGATCTAAACCGGGACCTGAAGCCTCTCACTTGTGGTACTGTGGTTCTGCTCTGGTTCAGGCTCTGTCCCAATCACTGAAAGATTTATACCTTTATCAATAAATTATCATGACTTTTACTACACTTACACCAGTGTCTTAAATTAACACTAAACTCAGTGTAGATGAGGCACACTTCCTGCTGCATGTGATTTATGGCAATCCGTCTGAAATGAGGAGCAAAATTGAATTTGCCAGCAAAGGCAAATCTTTAACATCAGGTCAGACACAAATTTTATTACATGTCCACTGCTAAAGAGAGTTGGTAGATTGTCTTTTTTTTATACAGGTTTTTTATAGACCTGTAACACTTCAGTCTTTAAAAAAAAAAAAAGGGGGGGAAAAAAAAGGAAGTTAGAAATATTTTGCAGGTCTGAAATCTCTCCTGTGTCTTTGTGTCAGGTTGGAGGTGACAGACAGGACAAACGTAGCAGTTATATGGCACTGATAAACTCTCAGCTTGAGGGCTGTGTCCCCTTTTGATGACCTGCCTTTGGGAAAGATGTGGAGAGTGCAGATAAGAGCATCAGAAACAAGCAGAGGTCTTAAAAGCAGTGAGAAAGGCTGAGGAAATAAGATGGTTTTAGCCCAAAAATGAAATGATGTACAGGAGATATAGTAGGCTTTCAAATAAGTAATAGGTTTGGTAAAGCAGAAGGGAACCCAATCTCCCTGTCAGGGGTTGAATGGCACAACTACTCCTCTAATAGAGCAAAAAATATTTAGGCTGACCTTTAGAAAAAACCCAACTTTCTGACTATAAAGGAATTGGAACAAGGGCTGCAGGTTACTGGGACAGTGACATAGTCCCTGTCATGTGTGGTTTTAAGGGAGCTAAATAAAAATTTGCTTGGTGACACAGGAAGATGCCTTAGCTCCGGGGTGAAGGGCTGGCAGCCGTGGACTCTGGACAGCCTTTCCAGACTCGCTTTTCTGTGACCCTACGACAGAGGGCAAAAGGCAGCTCTCACACTGGCATCAACACTGCCTCTGCAAAAGGACAGTTAGCTGTCTAATCACCCAGGACTGAGAAATCACAAGAGGAAAAGATAAATTGCAGCTGTGCACATCTGCCAAATGGCCCCATTTCAAGGTCAGCTTTCAGTGCAGTTGCAGTCGTGGCTCTTGCCACTATCTTCAGAAAGAATATCCTGTATCTCAAAACTGTTCTTGCTCTTCTCTGCAGGTACTGAGAATCTCTAGGTGTACACTGCACCCTGAAACTTGGGGCACTCTGTGTGGGTTGGGCAGCCAGGACAGACACGTGCTGGGTGCCTGGGCACACACTGACTGAGTGGTCACTGCTGCTCCACAGAACCCTGGGGCCAGGATGAGACCTGGAGGGACACAGGGACTACTGAGACCTGTCAGCCACACAATGTTGGGAATCACACCAGGATCTGTCACAGGCTGATGGAGAGTGTTCCAGGGCTGTCCAAAAAAAAAAAAAAAGTCTTTGTCTAAATCATGTACCATGGTTTAGGCTGGGCTGACACTTCTGAGTAGTCTTGGGAAGAAAAGTGATTCCCTGGGGCCCTGTGATTCCAGCAGATTTACCCTGTCCTGCCGTGTGCTGAACCCAGTAGGTAAAGGATAGGACACTCTGCATCAGTATTGAAAATTGAGATATTTTGAGGCTGACTTCCTAATTCAGGAGCTGTTGGCTTTTGGTTGTTGTTGGTTGGGGTTTTTTTAAGGAAATGTAGTGCCTTCTGTTCCTAACAAACTCACCAGGCAGTTGCAAACCATACTCCATAGTGTGCAGATAGCAAAGTTCCTACTCTATGTTGGATAGGATCTTACAAATAATCTCTTAAGTACCCTGTTTGTTTTCTTGTTGTAAAGTGACACTTGTCTTTGGAGGAAAAAAAAAAAAAACAAAAAAAACCCCAACAAAATAAAACAAAGGCAAATAGAGAATAACTGGGAGAAAACAGTAGGAAATTTCCTAACAATAATGTCTGGAAAACTCTGTGTTCCTTGCAAAAACAACCAGGAGTGCAAGAGGCTGCTGCCCAGCCACATCAGGGGAACTTGGGGCAACCACTCTCTGACCTAGAAGAAAAGAAAAGGAGGAAGATTTGCCAACCTCCAAAAAAACTTATCGACTCTAGTCACCAAAACCAGGTTTAATATGATTAAATCTGATATCAGCTGAATTTAAGAGCCATTGCCAAATGTGTTTGTGGCTCAGCACAGGGGTTTGTGGCTGGGTTTGGATGTGGAGCAGAGGTCCAGCAAAGGGAGCTCCTCACAGTGGCTCCCACAGGCAGGTGGGGCTGGTGGCCAAGGGCTTCACCTCATCGCCTGGGGACGAGTCACAGCCCAAATGGACAGGAAATGGGTTTGACAGATGAGACAGGCATGGGGATAATGGCTGGGTGACTGATGGGGTGGGCTGTGTGATGGGTAGGGCCGCTGAGAGACACTGCTGCGTGAGCTAAAAACTCCATTAGACTGAAACTGGAGCACTGCATGGATCCATATCCCTGGCTGAGGTTTGGGATTCACTGGATAACGGCAAGCTGCTGCACAGAACAGATTCAGAGGGCTCTTTGCACTGCAGCAGAGGGAAAAAGAAAACAAAAAACTGCATTGAACAAATAAGTTGATGAAAAGATCTGGGTGGGAATATGAGCATTGCCTGATATGATTTGGTGTCCCAAATGGCCTTAAACAGCCCATAGAATTTCTATGTCTAAAACAGATTCCAGCAAAGGAGACCTTTTATGATGCACTAATAGGCTCATTAGGCTTTCTCCAGCAAGGCATGCTCACAGCATCGTATGTTTTTTCCATTGCAGGAATTACACGTGTTTTGTTGTGCTTTGGGTTTTGTTTTGTTTTCCACATAGACTTGCCCTGACAGTTCCCCCATTCAGGTTTATATTGGAGGTACCATCTCGAGCCAATGAATTTTATGAAATATGTTGCTGGCACTCACAGAGAGATGCATAAAGGAAATATTCTAATGACAGTTGGAAAGGCTTTGATCCCTTTCCAAGACTGCACTCATGTCTTTGAAATGCGAGTTTGGCAGTGCTGGAAAGGCTGGGCTCTCTGGCTCTCTCTGGCACGAGCCCATGTGACAGACATAATGTCCTCTGTCAGGGGACCCACATAACCTTGAGAAGTGTAAGCAGTGCTCGCAGATTGCACTGGGTCAGATAGTCTGGGCTGATAAAGAAGCAGGGGGGAGTCAGCCTAGTCCAAAGCAATAACTGAAAGCTGTTTTGACCTGGTAACTGTTGGGTCTGCTGCCTGCGGCTACGGAGTTGGACATGAACTGCAAAAGTAGTTAATTTATGCCTCCTTGAGTGTAGGAATGTGGCGATGATGGATAGGGATGGGAGGTTATTAGAAACATGGGGAGGAAGGAGAGGAAGGAATTCCAGCTCGTGTTTTTATCTCTTACACACACACACACTGGTTCCTCACATTCTCTTGTCTGCCTCACGTGTGTGCAGTGTCCAAACCCTCACTGCCACACTCACATCTCTGCTCCTGCACGCTCACACAGCACACACTCACACACTTCCCAGGGCTCTGCCTGAGCTCAGGACTTGGGCATGTTTACGTGCTGGGGGTTGCTGGCTGCTTCCATGAAGGAGTTTGCATTTATTGCCTTCCAAGCATGATCTACTTGCACCTACACCCGGGCAGATCCTTCGCTAAAAATCCTCTTGGCATTCTGATCTTCCACCACTGAATATATCCTGCTCACTCAGAGCCTTCCCCTGGCTAACAGAGAAAAGTGGTCAGAGAAATATCAGAAAGTCAAGTCCAAAGGACTTAGTAGGATGGATTTACATAAGGCATGAGTCCAGTCTCAGTGAAGCATTGCCATCACTAGCCAATTAGTTAAATGCTGTCTGCTCTGGATGTTTTTTGCAGTAATAATCCATGTAGCCCTGGAAGTTGGAACACATGGGCTGTATGGAAGAGAAAGAGCAACTGTGGCCATGCAATGAGGAGATAAATGGGGATTGGATTGTGTAAACCATATGCAAAGAGACAGCTAAGAATAAAGAAATATTAGTTTAGATTATTTGAAACCATGAGTGAAGAGGAAGGATAAAAATGGTAATCTCAGGAGGGGAGTTGGATTATGGTTACTCCTACAGGGATTTGCATGTGCATAAAGCATCTGCATCCAGAGCCAACAGCACCGTCAGTCCAGGCAGCAGGACCTTCCTTCCCGCTGGGATACCAACACATAAACATTATTCTAGTCAGACTAGGGGCTTCTGTTTCTGCCCCTCTTCTTTCACAAAACATCACATCACTCCCACATTGTCTCTTACATTTTTGCTCACTGTCAGTGATGCTGCCATAGGTGCAGGCACGCACTGTCCCCTCCCCATGGTCACACCCCCTGTCACACATTCCCTCAATGCTCTCACACTGAGAATATTTGGAAGTGCACATCAGTTCTCACATGGAATTTCAAGCTATTGCTCATGGATGTGTCTACGTAGGAGCCCATGCTTGGAAAAGATGTTTTCTAAGGCACAAAGAAGATCCTGGGAGTAGATTGAGCAGAGCCTCAGAGCACTGTGCCAATCCAGGCAGGACAAGCTTGAGGAGCTAAGGGGAAGGTCTGTGTATTTTCCATGGATGTGTTGAGAACACTGGAGAGATGAGAAATGTGTAAAGGGTCACAGTACTGACCTGTCCTTCAGGATGTCATCCCCATTTGATTGGAAGATAAACACTGTACGGAACGGAAACATCCCCTTCCACTGGTGTCCCCAAAGAGCACGTCTTCCTCCATGAGTCAGCCAGGGCCTGGGGACACCCAGCCATGATCTATTTTGGAGGCAATGACTTCAGCAAGTGGCAGGGGAAGCTATTGTGGAAATATGAATGTGTTTTCCATTTGGGAGTCCTCCGGGGAAGGACAAAAAGATCTTGGTGCTGAGCCAGCTCCCCCATTTTTTTATTCACCCTTCTGGGAGCAAAAGCCTTGCAAAGTATGCAGGGAACCCTTCTCAGAGCTTGTGGGGGTGTGTGGTTTGGGAGAGCTGTGTGAGTCTTACACACATCCATGCACACTCACAGAGGGGGACTCCAGGAAGCAGGAATCAGCCTGCTCATGGTCATGGTGGTGTCAGTTCCTTACAGCCTTTGAACTGTGCTTGGCCCAGTGTGATCCCCCTCTCTAGGGTCTCCACCTGTCAAGGGAAGATACTACAACATAATCCCCTTCTAGTTTTTCTCCTATCACAACATTTCATATCAAAAGCCAATGAGAGCTGGAAACACAGAACCAATGGGTTTAATCTTACATTTTGTTTTCTCCAGCTTTACTATGAATTGGGGCAGTGCAAGCAGTGTGGCACCATGGTATGTGCACTGACAAGTACCTCCTGTATTCCAGTATTAAATCTACTCCTTTAAAGGAGCAAAAAGTACCTCCAACAGCCATCAAGGTTAAGGGATTGGCTTAGCTTGTCTGCAGACAGATTGCTCTGTGATTTCCAGGCATCCCAAAAGCTAAGGAGAAATACTGCTCACCCTAGGAGGACCTGAGGAACCTTAGGAATTTATGTCATGGTATGGTACCACTGCTGAGGAGAGCTCATGAAAAGAAACCTCTTGGCACAACTTTGCCTGTTGGGAACAGCAATTCCCAACCAGCTGTGGGATGTCAGGGTTAGGCCACATGGGTTTCAGCACCAGTGTCTGCCACTGGTGCTAAAGGAGTGGCTCTGTGAGCTGGTGTCAGTTGTGGTGCCAGCCTGAGGATGTGAAACTTGTTCTTGTGAAAGAAAATGAGAGGTAACAACAACAAACATCTTAGGGAAAATGTGCAAGCTAACTGCTGGTGTAAAAAGATTTACTGACCATAATACTTGGTTAATTACATTCATAATAAATAGATTCCTATACTTATCTTGAGAATGTGGACAGCTTTATGTATTTACCTTGGATTTTGTGGCCTTAGTTAATCAATGGTCTGAAGTTTTAGATGAGATTCACTACAGGAATGCAAAGTAATCAAAGTTTGGGAGTGGGTTATTAAAACATTTCAGGTGATTGATATGGAGGGTATTGTAAGACCTTTGCCTGGATTGCAGCACTTCTTCAGTGTTCTGCTGCTTTTGTGTCACCTTTAGGAAAAAAAATGCTTTTCTTTTTCTACAGGGCATACTTGGATGTCAATGAACTTAAGAACATACTCAAACTGGATGGATCCACACACCTCAACATCTTTTTTGCCAATTCCTCTGAGGAAGAGCTGGCTGGAGTGGCAACTTGGCCCTGGGACAAAGAAGCCTTGATGCATCTAGGTGAGTGATAAAGATGTTTCTTCTTTGCAAAGCATTCTTTTGAGGCACTAAGAAGGAAAGACAAATATGCGTTAAGCTCTGTTCTGATTTCTTATCATTCCTCTAATATATAGTCAGGGGAAAAAAAGTATTTCATGATTCCCAGATACTGGCTCACAACCAGGAAAATATTAGGTTATAAACCCAAAGCATATTATGGTATTTGTAGATGATGTCAAGCTGAAAGTATTTCACCTTTTCAGTGAAGCTACTTTACAGGGCATTCACTCCATGGGAGCAGTTTGCAGGTTGGGGGATAGGTGTGGGGATGAGACAGAGGTGAATCTTTAACCTTAGCCTGTTACATTCTGATCCTTAGTTCATTAGCAAGTATTCAATTAGCTCACAGACTGTAGCTAAAATCTGCTGCTATTTTTCTCTACCAATGTGCAAAAGAGCAAACAGCTTAGGGATTGTATTTCTAATGTTCACTTGAGTGGAACTGGAAGGAGTTTACTACCCTGCAGATTGCCTGGTGTGTTTCATAACCAGGTTGCTGCTGGAACCTGGGGATCCAGACAAAGCTCTGCAGCCTCCCAAATGACTCACTGCCACCTGCAGTGCCACTGGACCTGTGCTCCCTGCAAAACGTCAGAGGAGCTTCAAAAGGTTCAGAAGGCACTGACTGAGTCAGTGTGAACTTCCCCTAACTTCACAAACATCCCTCCAGCTGCAAACCTGGCCTGGTCATCTCCTCTGAGCAGGAGGTCACATAGGTTTTTCAAATATTTCACCAACTCATCCAGACTCTCCTAGGCTGGAAGTGAAGTCCAGTTTAAGTCAAGTTAAATCTGTGACAGACTGTTTCAGCCAGTTTTTTATATTACCCAACCCCGTGTTGAGCTAAATAAAAAAGATATGGTGACTATAAACCTATATGAGGAGAACAAGCAGCGCCTATTATCCTAAAACATACAATGGAAGTCAAGCTGTGTGGAATAACCATCAGTCAGAGGGGCTTTTCCAAGGTCAAAAATACCCCAAAGATGGGATGTTACCATGTCTTTATGGTCACCTGTCCCTGCAGCCTCTAGAGAGAGGCTCCATGGTCAGACCAAGCAGTTGGCACTGACTGCCCTCCTTCAGTTTATTAAATGTTTTATTACAACATCCAGCTATGCAGCTGCTCTGGAAGAAGTGTGAGCAAATTTCCCTTCCCAAGGAGCAGCATTTACACACTGACACTCCTGCTGAGCTCAGCTGGAACTGAAACCACTTCCACCCTGGCTTGCCTGCAGCCTCATCTCTGGGGCTCCTACTGGGAGTGCTCAAAACAGAAGGGTCCTGTAGCTGCCCAGCAGTGAGCATGCCCCAAGACAGCATCTGGCAAAAACAAAGATAGCTCTTAACCCCAGCCTTGACCAGCACCCACAGTGATGGGATTTCTATCACTTGGGGATGACAATCAGCGTGGATTTCTGGTTGCGGGTTTGATCCTTGTGTGGGCCATTTGCTGAAGAGTTGGACTCAATGATTCTTGTGTGTTCTTCCCAGACCAGAAAGTTCAAAGACTCTGTGAAACATTAGCCCCAGTGTCACTGCACAAGTGGGATATGGCTGCAATGTAGCTGCTCCTTCCTTAAATGAGGATTTTCACAGCTTCCCTTGGTGTTGCCATGGGAGGGAGCAGAGAACAAGGGGAGAGCTCCAGAGTGCCAAGAAGAACCTACTGCAAGAGGGCTGGGGCTCGCCCAAAGCCCTGATGAGTTCTTCTGTCACTTCGTTAAGCTAATTGTCAGCATCATGCCTGAGCAAAACAATTTAAATTCAGCTCCTACAGAGCATTGACAGAGTTCATTGACCAAAAAAAAAGATCTCACAAGAAAAAAATAGACATTGGACAGCAGATAAAATTTGACTTGCTAGGGGGAAAAAAAAAAGTAAAAAATAAATAAATAATGCTCATAATTTCCTGTCATAATAGCCCTCCCAGACCTGTGCTTGGTTTGTAAGAATTCATCTTTAATCTTTTTTACTCTCTTCTATAAATCCAATATGTACTTAATAAAAAATATGAAATATGTCCTGTGGTGCAGATCTAAAGGCTGGGATAGAGATTGTCTGGGTGAGGGAGTTTATCTTTTCTGTAAAACTGCAATTGATTTAGATTCTTGACAGCTATAAAAAAATATAAATTTTCAACAAAGGCAAAAATAAAATCTCCCTCTCCAGCTGCCTCAGGGCTCTCCAATGCCAGAACAATTTAACCAGGCTTTACTGGAGGCATATCCTGCTGAGGAATTTCACCAATATTCCTGCCACTGAAAAAAAAAAAACCCCAAAAAAAAAAAAAAACCAAAACCACCACCCTCTGTAATTCTTTTTGGGATAGAGGACCCAAAAAAATATGTCAGGGTATGCTCTGCCTATAAATGGCTCCACCTGGGTAGAGACCAAACACCAGAGGAATCACAGCTTGTATTGTATAGGAAGGGTGAGAGAGAAATCATGGGTTTATTGTTGAGCTGCATGCTGGTAGGTCTGTATATAATTAATTGGGAATGTGGAGAACTGGTGCGAGGAACAGTTCAGTGCTATGTGTGGCATAAGACACAAGATGCTGCAGCGTGGCAGATTTTATTTACTCTTTTGTGTACATATTTACATTTTCTGTTCACTTTTTTGAAATAGTTTTTATGGATTTGTACCTGCCCATGGGACTCCTCTCCACCCTGTGCACATTTTCACATGTGCCCCTGCTCAGAGGGAAGATCTTTTTTCTCCTGATATTTTGTGCATGTGTTCCTTCAGGACATTCACAGTTCTCCTTCAGCACTGACACAGCTTTCAACTGAAGTGCTGCATGTTGTGTTTTGGATATTGTTCTTAGAGGAAGACCTGAGGTAATGGGGAAAATCAAAGCAGAACCACAGGCAGGGAGGTCTAGGAAAAGGGTTGAGCTCCAAGGAAAGACTAAAGGAATTACAGTGATTCAGGCTGAAGGGAAAGAGCCTGAAGTGGGGATGATGACAATCTCATAAAAGTTGATGAAAGGGGAGGAGAATCTTCTGTTCTTCATATCCGTGTGAGGAAGGACTTGAAGTCATGAACTTAAATTGCCAAAAATCAATTCAGATTAGATGTGAGTTAAATCCTTGCAGCTGTAGGGATGCTGAGTGCTGACATTGATTGCTGGGGCAGTCATGTCATCAGGGGTTGTGAAGAGGCAACAGGCCAGAGTGTGTGAGGGATGGTACAGACCTAATTGGCTTGTGAGTGGAATTTAGTGGACTTCTTAAGAACTTCATGGTCTCATTTTCCTCTAATTTCATGGTTTTTACAACCAAGTCCCCAGGCAGATGAGGATGAAGGGTCTATGGTGCATCAGAACCCAGTGATCTCATCTTCCCTGTGCTACAGCCACTGATAAAGTTCCCGCTGCCAAAACCTTTTCTCTCCTCATTGTCACTAAATTATTAGAGTACCATGTCCAAGATCTATATTCCCACTATAACTTTTACAAAGCAGTCTCCTCTTCTCATGGAAGGCAGGACACAAAAAGGGTATTAAATAAAGGGCTTAGAAAAGTTGAGATCAACAAGCTAAATAATGAAAACATCAATCATATTTTAAATACAAAGGTACACCTAACTGAGCTAAAAATATAGTTCACATGATTAATTCAATGTACTGCAAGTCCTCACTAATTTGCCATTTGCTTATTTGCACATCCCTTAATTCATACAACAGAAAACACCGTTAGTTTTCTTTGCAAAAAAAAAACATTTAATAACCACATAGTTCTTTCAGGGTTATCACATTCCAGGATTTCGTATTTTTTTGACACTTTAGACTTAATGCATATTCATTAGTGGACTGTGCAGTTCAGATCAAGCCAGGCTTGTCTGAATACATGAACAGTGTGTTTCTGACAGTTACTTCAAAGCTGCCTCCAAGACACCCTGAAAAAACTGCTCCAGCCTTGGGTGTGCACACTTTGCTTTACCCAGCTCTTAATTTGCAAGTATTGGTGGAGCATTCTGCAATTCTCAGGGTGTTTCAGAAGTTAATAGGCTTTTCTCACATCTTTACCCTGGGGAATATTATACAGAGTGTTCCAGGTGTGTTTTGTTTGACTCTTGGTGTCAAATACATTGCTTACACCTTTCTGGGCAGAGTCACACACTCAAAGCACATGAAATTATCTAAAATAGCATACTAAGAAGTAATTTCATGCAGGATTTTCCTCTAAGTTAACAAAAAAAAAACCTACCTTGAGTTTATTCAGTTGAAATAATAGTTGTTGCAGTGTTTTTGGTTTGGGATGTCGAGCTTTGTCCCACAGTTCCTTCTCCTTAGAGCCCCAGATTAAGGGTGAGATGAAATTTTGCTGGGCAGGAAATATGTCTTGTTCTGCAAAAAACTGTCTGTGCTGCAGAGGATCCAACAAACTGCCAGAGGAGCTACCCTTAGGAAGCTGTTCTTTCCCCTTTCTCCTGCTGTCCTGAGGAACACAAGGCAAACCTAGAAGCCATTCTCTTTCCCCTTGCAGGTGGCATCGTGCTGAATCCCTCCTTCTACGGAATCCCTGGCCACACACACACCATGATCCACGAAATTGGGCACAGCCTGGGGCTCTACCACGTCTTCAGGGGCATCTCTGAGATCCTGTCCTGCAGCGACCCATGCATGGAAACAGAGCCCTCCTTTGAGACTGGAGACCTCTGCAGTGACACCAACCCTGCTCCTAAGCACAAGCTGTGTGGGGACCCTGGGCCTGGCAATGACACCTGTGGTTTCCACAGTTTCCTGAACACGCCTTTCAGTAACTTCATGAGCTACGCAGGTACTGGCCTCTGCTTGGGTTGCTGGGGGGGTCTGTGGCTGAGCAGGAACAAAGAATTGTGATATTACCCCTCATCATAGGGAATACCCCAGCCAGGGAATAATGTGCTCTGACTCCATGATTCAGAAGGCTGAACAATTGCTTTATTAAGCTATACTATATTACACTAATACTATACTATAACTACACTAAAGAGATACTCAAGAAAACCCCGTGACTCTCTCAGACAGCCAGGACACAGCTTTGACCCAATTGGCCAAACAATCCAAACAATCATCACCTTCGGTAAACAATCTCCATAACACATTCCACATGTGACAAACAACAGGAGCAGCAAATAGAGGTAAGAATTGTTTTCTCACCGTCTTTCCCAGGAAAAATCCTGGGAGAGTGAATTATGTCTCTCTCTGTTCAGAGAATGTGAATACCACAACCCCTGATTTCTCAGTCCACTTCTTTATGCTGAAAAAGGTCTAGGTCCCGGCTTGATGAGGGATCAGACCTGATTGATCAGAAATCCCTTCTAGTTCTTCTTTTCTTTTATCCCAGTTTTCCTCAAATTCACAGAGTTTCATGTGAAGACCAGGCAGAAGTTTTGGGGGATGGAGGAAATGAGATAAGCATTAAGAAAACAGCTTCTAAAGGCTCTACAGCAAACCTGACACCCTATTTCTCTGAGATCTGGATGCCTGATGTATGAGGTCTTTGAAAAACTCAAATCCAGAGACTGTTTATACTCTCCCAAGGAGATATTGAATGTCATATGAATATTGATACCATCAAGGCTGTCAGATAACCCTGTGACAAGTGGACAACTAATGAGGCACTGCCCATGCCTCCAGGTGTCTGTTGAAATGCCATGTTTAGGTTTGATTTGGAATCACATCCCAGTTCCATCCTTCGGATGTGAATAGTGGGATTCTGCCTGGTCAAGGACTACCAGTGTGCTGTGCTGGTTTGTGCTGGGAGTGCAACAATAGAGGCTCCATATCAATGTGGTATGACCAGCCCTCAAAGCAAAAGCTGATATGGTTACAACTCTCAGGCACAGCTCTGCTGACCAGATGTGCATTCTCCCAACAGAGCACATCCTAAAGAGGGCATTTGCTCCTGTGACCCTGTCCCATTGGATGAGGCTGGAGTGGGGACACTGATGCACCTCTGGAAGCTCAAGGAGAGCTGAAAGCTCCTCTGTTATTTCTCAGAAGGAGCAGGGGATACCTTGAGACGTATTTCCCCTTATTTTGGGCTGCAGGGTCTCTCTGTGGTGACAGTCTATGACAGTGAGCTGACAGAATCAACAACATTTTAAAGGCAACCAATATACTTACAGACACTGAAGGGCACCTTTATACTCCAGGCAAAAACACAGATTTCCCACTCAAAAGGTCACAGGAGTGCTTATTCTGTAATAAAACTGTAGAGAAGCAAAGTGTTTAATGTCATCTGGGGCATGGATTGAAATGATTTATAACCAAAATGCTTTTATGCCCTTTGTGGCACTAGCTAAAAGCAATGCAGAGTTTTCTCTCTATTTTTCTATTTGTTTAGAGGGTGCTTTCAGGGACAAACACACTGAGTCAGCTCCTCAGTGTGCTCTGTGCTGTGGTGCCTGTGATTGTGCAGGGAGCCTGAGCATGAAGTCCAGCCCCATGGTAACATCCCTCAGATGAGACAGGGCCACTCCAGATGACAAAATTCCCCCACCAAATCTGTTTGTGTGGATGTGGTGAGCGGTAGAGCATGCCTGTTTCAAAACTCTGAGCTCTTATCTTCCAAAGAGAACTTGCCTTGCCAGCTGACTCGGGAGCTGAGGCAGAGGCAGACCACAGAGATACCCATCTGCTCCTGGGAGCTACATGTGTGCTGGTGTTCTGAGCTGAAACCTCTTCTTTTTCCTTGAAAAATTAAGTGAAGCAACATGATAGATATCTCTAGAGCTCAAGCATGAATCTGTTTGCTTTTCTGTTGTTGCCAGTGGAGTAAAATATATCAGGATATCAAATTGCTGTCAAAATACCTTTGAAACATGTAGGTTGAGGTCATGCAGTTCTAGGAATTGCCTTTCTTTCATTTCTGTTTTGCTGCTCATGTACAGCTTGATCCTATTGTATTTGTCTCTCTGTTCCTGTCCAATCCATCTACCCAGCTACCCCCAGCACTGAGCAAAGTGACTTTGACTTATAATTTTTATTTTTCCTGGAATAACAAGTTACAATGGCCAAAAGATTAGGTAGTGTGAGAAATAGGACTTGTAAATTATTTTTACAAGTCCAAATATCTGTGGTGTTCCCAAATAAAAGATAAGTTAGTATTTTAGATGACTTTTCATGAAATCATTATGAATTCTTCCTCTGAATTCTGTTGGAGTAATCATCCCAGCAAAGTATAGAATTTCTCTAATTATTGCTTTATCTGAGGATCTTGAACCTTTCTTGATATTGAGTGGAACATCTTTCTCCCTCGCCTCTCCTCCCTTCCCCTCCCCCTGGACACAGGCTGTGCTGATGTTTAAACAGATTGAGAATGCAGGTCATCATTCTCCTGTGCCATTGTCCCACTGCTTTGTCCTATATATACTTTATTGTTCTTTTATGATGGCTATTAAGGGCCTTTGTCTCCTTCTGTGCTTCCGTGAAGAATATTTATGGCTTTTACAGCGTGCTCAGGGATAGACCATCGATAATTATTGAGGAAATCCAGAGATGTCACATTAAAGCAGCTTTTTGCATAGCCACAGGGATTTGTAGATATTATCAAGAGGGTGGTGTGTGTCTATCTGCTGTGCATGTTTGATCAGAGGAGTGTCACTGCTCAGTGGAATTGGGAGGAACACAGGAAAACATGTGTGCTGGTGTGTCCCTACTGTGGGAGGGCTGCTGGATCCCGACTGGAGCCGTCTCCTTTTGCCTGTATCTCTGGGAAGATGTGGCCAGGTTTTAAATTAGCCAGCAAATACTCATTTGTCTTTAGAAGAAATTCATATTTTCTTGTTCCTCTGGAGTACCACAGGGCATGGACTTGCAAACATCAGAGCACCTCCTAATGCTGTCACAATATTGAACTTACACGAGCAGCCTCCGGTGACCTGCATCTTCCCAGAGAAGTGCAGCACTTGACCTGGGCAGAACTGTCATTGTTGTTTGGATCCCAGCTGGGACCAAGCTCTGCCAGGCTGGGAACTCTGCAGGCACACGTGAAGAAACACTCTGTGTTTTCAAGAGCTTTTCATCTGATGGGAAGAACACCAGAAAAATGGTTGAAGTGCTTAGCATCAAGTTCCTCAGCATAGCTTTGCTGGGTGACTTTGCACAACATATTTATTCCCTCTGGGATCTGCACAATAGAGAAACAGCAATTTTCTGCTTCTCTGGGGCACTGTAGTTGTAAAGCTGTATGGTGTTCAGAGGGCAGTGGATGTGTTCTTGTTGCCAAATCATGTTTGAGGAAAACAAGATGAAATGAGAAATGGGTATTTATGGGAAGTTATCCAGCATAATTATTCCTCCATTTTGAATGAAAAAGAAGTAAGAAATATCAAGAAATGTTTATGAAAAGTTCAGAAAGGGGTTAGAATCATAGTGGCAATAGGAGAGAATTTATAGAACTAAAGTTATTTTCTGCACCAAAAACATACGTTTTTATCAGTTTTTGAAATTATATTTTGAATTGATCTTCCAGAACATTTTTATTTGCTCATTAGAAAATTTAAGAACTTTAAAATTATGTATTTTAAAATGCTATGGTGTTTTAATCTAACAGAACTGACAGTCTGTTGCCCTTAGTTTGCATGACTACCAGTCAGTATTTTCTCCTTTACTCTTCCATCTTCCTTATCTCTTTCTGAGAGATATTATTTTAAATGTGAAATTCTTTTAAACCCAGAGCTCCACTAGTGGCCCAAATCCTGCCCAGAAGGTGCTGCACTGAAGCTTTCTGTTTCTTCCCCTCCATGTCTCTGCCTGATTTAGAGATGATCTCTGGGTGCTTCAGGTGTATCCCAGGTCAGGGGGAGGGAACGTTTATTGATTTATTTCCTTCCTTTTCAACCATTGTTTCTTTTCACCTGCCTCCACAAGTGATGGCTGCGCTAATTCCTTCACAGCCCATTAACTCTGGAGTGCTGTGGGATCCCAGCCCGGCCCTTCCAAGCAGCTGCCATTCACCAGGTCGTAATTCTTCCCCTTGCTCCCACCTCCTGTCCCACGTGGCTGACACGGCTTCTGTTTGAATTCTAGACGATGACTGCACCAACTCCTTCACGCCCAACCAGGTGGCCAGGATGCACTGCTACCTGGACCTCGTCTACCAGAGCTGGCAGCCCACCAAGAAACCGGCTCCCGTGGCAATTGCCCCCCAGATTGTGGCTCGCACCTCCACCTCTGTCACCCTCGAGTGGTTTCCACCCATCGATGGCCACTTCTTTGAAAGGTGATCATGCTCTGCTCTGTACTTTCATGCTGGAAAAATGGGAAGGGGAGAACTGGAGGCCCCACTCCAGGAGCGCAGCTTGGTCATGTGCTGTGCTCAGCCTGACTTAAGGCTCTTTCCTAAATTGGTTCATACTGAGGAGGTTATTGATCTGTTGTCTGCTCTTCCTTTCTCAGCCTGTAGCACTCAGTTGAAGGCCATTGATTTGCCATGTAAAGGGCAAATCTTTCTCCATATGTTATGGGAGGAATTTTCAATCAAAGATTCCGGCCCTGTGATTCCTGCTGTTGTTGCTGCTCACGAATACCTGTGGGCTTCCGCTGTGCCTGCATGTTCCCCCCTCCTCCCCTTGCACATTCCCTTTGCAAGGACAAAGTGGATCTTGTTTTTACATCACAGAGCTCAGGGGCAAGGAGGTGGTTGGAGTGGGGACAGGGACAAATGCTGCCTCCTCCCCTGAGCTGCAGATGTGAGATGGTAATTGAGCAGGGCAGAGTCAAAGTCCCAAACCCCTGGATAGGATGTGAATCTCCTGTAGTTCAGTGTAGGGGTGTGTATTCCTGTCTGGCAGGCATGCAGCTATGTGATATCAATAATGGAAAATGGAGGGCTCTGGGCGGGAGTTGCACCTCATTGCAGCCCATATTCAGTGCAATTCTGCCCCAGTATGACCCGAGTAACTGGGTAGCTCATCTAAATGCTCTTATGCAGCTCTTGGATGAGCTGCAGGAGCTATGGGAATCCTGGCAGAGAACTTCCCAAATCACTGACCTTCTCGCATTACCATTAACTCACATCCCCGTTTGCACTTCTTCTCCACCTCTTGCTTTGTTGTTTTATAGAGAGCAAACTTGGAGTGTCCTTCAGGACCGCAGCAGTTCAGAGCACAGGAGGCCAAATTTACAAGCGTATTAGCACCCAAAAAGCTGCCTCAGCATTGCACTGCTGCTTTGTGCTGGGAGAGCACCTTGAAACCACTGCCTCCATCAAGGATGAAACTCCTTCCAGCACTGCTAGGACACCATGGCCATTTCAGTGGCCAGCTTGTGCTTTATCCCACTAGACAGAGAGCTGTTATTTTCTGCTCAGATGAGATTTTCCACCCTTATTGGAGATTAATATGGGGAGGGAAATCAAATCCTGTTAGGAATTGATAAAGAGAGTTCTTGTGCTCTGAACAGTGTTTGCTTTAATTATAGTTTTGTAACCAAATCCTTTTATTCCCTACCTGTGAAAAGGACTCATATAGTTCTGAAAATTAATTCAGAATTTTTCAGCCTATAATCATTTTTAGGTTAATTAAGTTTCTCCAATTTAATTTAGATTTCAGAAGATGCTTATTGTGTGTTAAATAAATGCCATCTGCCTCTAAAAAACACATTGATGCAGAGTTAATTGTTATGTAACCAAATATGACTTTATTACATATTTCTTATAACTCAATCAATATGTTCTTAATAACCTCTAGTTACTTGCTTCTTAAATAACACACAGTGGATAGCCTGTTAAATCTAAAATTTCATAACAGAGTTATCATATGTTAAATAAAGAGTGATTTTCCAGGAAAAAAAAGTCCTTTGGGTTTTCAAATCTGTGTGCTCAGTATTACTGAAGAGATTTAAAGAGACAGCCTCAAATACTTTGAGTCCAATTCCTTGTTAAAATGAGATTCCCACTGCTAACGGATACAGCAATGTTGCCGTGACCATTTAAAAATGTCACTGAAACATATAAATGACCCTGTCTAAAACATGCCCAAATTTTTGATCTGCTAATCAAAACAAGGATGATAGTATTATTCTAGTGACTAATCCTGGAAAAGCCCACGTGCTGAACTTCCAGAACCGCCGTGTCCAGCACTGCTCGGTCAGAGACTCATGCCTGTATCAATTTGTGAAATTGGGTCACTGTGCAAGACAAGTAGGAGGTAAAATTGGCCAAGTATAATCTTATCTGTGTGTGGGAATACTGTAAATCTTTGCAGATATTTTTACACAAAGTGAACACCATTGGCCCAAATTTTACTTGCCTCACTTGGATGAATAAACTCATTCACTTCAATGGGACTATTCATGTAAAAAACAGAAGACTGATACTCAGCTGCTGAGTGCCTTGGGCCTGGTTTCTAATGCACAGAGGCCCCTTCCTTGCTGTTTTGACAGTGTAAAAGGGCCTTCAAAGGATGAATGGCTCTGGCTACATTAGCAAGTGTTGTGGCCCAATAGAAGTAGATCTCCAGCGCAAAACAGTTGTTAATGAAGACCTGACGTCAACACCACAGGGGCTGGGGGCTCACGGTGCTCCCACAGGAGCGCATCAGGTGTGGTCCTGCAGCACACCTCCACTCTTTCCTGGTAAAACTGGGTCCAGCTTCTCTGCTCCAGGACTGTTCTGAGTGCTGGAAGCAGGGAACAGGAGGAATTTCACTCCCAGAGCTCACTCCTGATCCCAATTACGATGCTGCTGTGGGCGTGCTCAGCGTAACTCAAGTTCCTTTTATGTCTCTTTTATTCTCCAGAGCTGTGCACAGGCAGTGACCTCTGCTTAATGAAAGTCAGGGAGGGAAAATTTAGCCTTCTGTTTAAAAACGTAGCACTGGGCTAGCTGTGTCTGTGGGAGGTCCTGACAGGTTGAAGGGAGATGAGGCATGGAAAGTAAAGACTGTGTGTCTGTTCCCTGCTTAGATACAACTCTGTCATAGGTGAATTAGATGCTTTCCTCATAGGGTCTTCAAATTACCTGATTACTTATGTGGATTTAGGGGCAGAGAGCAATGTTAACTCCTAGTTCCTGTAAATTTGGGGGTGGCTCTCCTGTGTTCTCACAATTTAGCAAAAGTAGACACAAGAGTTTTGCCCAGGAGTAAAATCTTCTTCCTGGTGGACCCCTCTGGCCTCTTCAGAGTGTTCTATTGATATTTGCTCTCTCACTCTAAAAAGTCACTTACCTGCATGTAAATTTGTCAGGATGCTTTGACCCTAAGCTCCAGCAACTGGTTGGGCTCCCAGACATCCCTAATAATCAAATATATCAAGAACCAGCATTTCTTCCTGTAGCTCCTGTCCACAGGATTGGAATCCTTCCCGTTCTCCATCCTCCCTTTGAAAAAAGCATGAAAAAATGCACACACAATAACATGTAATAATAAAATAACAATAAAGCAAAAGAAACAAGTCAAAACAAGCCAGAAAAAGAGAAGTCCCTTCATTTCCTGACTTCACCCATTGGATATGTTCATCTGCTGTCTCTGAACATCCATTCATGCACCTCCTGTCTGAGATGCGTGGGCAGATGTAAACAGTTATTGTCATGGGGCTCTGGAGCAAATTTGGGCAGAAATCTTTGAATGCATCTTTCTTCAAGTTTTCATTGAGGTGACAGCATTAATTTCCATGAATCTGATTCTATCTCATTCTTAACAAGCAAATATTTTGGTCAGTGTGGTGTCCCAGAGATGGCTGGGCTTGATAATCGCTCTGTTAAACCTTGCTGGAAAGTTTCAGCGCCTGACAGGGGAGAGGACCAATCCTGAATTTCAAGTATAGCAGCTCAAATTTAGTCTGTAAACAGGCACTCTTTACCCAAAGGAATGACAGATTTTTAGTGATTTTGAGTTGCCTACTGAACTGGTGCTGGCCCTGAAGGAAATGGTCTGTTTTTCACTAGTAATCTTTAGATTTTGAACCCACTTCACTGAAATGTCATGCTGTAGGAGTGAATTCCTCCTGTGCTCTGAACTTCATAAGCTGGAATTTCCCCAGTACTTGGCCTATTAGAAAACAGAGAAGTCTAGATTTTCCATTAGCTTGCACTTTGGGCAGTCATGTGCCACCATGTATAAGGTGGCAGATATGGCTATCATTCCAATTAATAGTGTTTTTTGAACCAATTTATGCTCTTTTTTTACTTGTTGTCTATGGCTTCATAAGGTATAAGGACCTGGCTTAGGTTTTCATAAGCCTGTAAATGCAATTCCATAATTAGGTTTGACATTCATGGCTCTTTATAGGATTTGTGTGCAAGAGTCTGCAGACCAAAAACTCTAACCCAGGAGTCATCCCCTGTGTAAGTCCTTTCAGCCAGTGGAGTTACATCAGGGTTGAGTTTGGCTCCCAGACTGGAAAAGTAAAAAGAGAAAGTTTGCTCATAGCCTTTCCCACATGATGCTCCTTGTGATTTCTCTCTTACCTCCAAGTCCTCACTGGTAAAAGGAAATGTTTGTCCATAAGCCTACAGTTTTTTTCCACCATGGCAGCCTGTGATGAAATTGTATAGCTGCTAATTTGAGTAAAAAGCAGTCCTAATTGTGGAAACTTGGCTTCCAGAGCCCTCTCCTCATCCAGGACCAAGTGCTAATGCAGGAGTCTCTTTGTAGAGAAACTGAAGGATTATTATTGCAGGACTTCTATCCTGACTGGTCGTGGAAGTGTCTGAAGAACAACTGCAGAACAATAATTCTACATTTTGATTTCTCAGGGCCATTTATTCAGGTCTTTTGATTTTTTAAGAAATTTTGGTTTTGCATGTATTATTCAGGCAAGCTGAGTCAGACACCTAAACCTCTGCTAAATAGGCAGCTGAGAAATGAAACAGGGAGGCAGTATCTTGCCAGTGGTGCAGGTGGGTGAAGTGAGACACGAAGGGAAGTTGCTCACAACATGCCCACATTTTTTCATTACCAGTGTTGCAGACCATGAAAGAAAGTGAAGGCCGCCTTCTTCTCTCTCTTCTTTATTCTGCCCCATTGCCATGTTGTATTTTTCAGGTGTTTTCAGCAGGTGCATCCCCTCCTGAACTGCACAGGTTCAGCCAGTTACTGTCTCTTTCAGGGTGGCTCAGCCACTGAGGATCCCAAATAACCTCTGCCTGAGGATCACAGTCCGCTCTTCACAGCAGTGCTGAAATAAATCATGCAGTGGTGGTAATGATGGTTAAAATTAGCATAGCTGATTATAATAGTTGATATGAATTATTTAATAATTTACTCAAGCCATTCTTACTAAAGTAGCACAGAGAGTACACTGTGTTACACAGATATTGTTTGCCTAAAACTTCTGTCCTTTCCGGTGCATTTGATCATTAGGATAATTAATTTTTAACTTTCCATTTCAGCAGAAAGTGTTCCTTAAAGCAGAACAATTAACTGAATAGTAAGCAGCTTACTGGGGTAAATAACTGGGGTAATTCTGAATAGTAAGCAGCTTACTGGGTACTTTGAGTCATACAGAGTTCCAGATTTGTGACCCCAAGGAACATAGGGCTGAACTGTATGAATTGCATCCTCAGCTGATAGAAACCATCTTAACCTTACGGAGGATATTAGAGTTACTCCAGTCTACATCAACTTAAACCCCGATCTTTTGAATTTGTTATCAAAACTATTTAAACTGACTAAGGGTAGTTTTGGATTAGATGTTAGGAAGAAATTGCTCCCTGTGGGAGTGGTGAGGCCCTGGCACAGGGTGCCCAGAGCAGCTGTGGCTGCCCCTGGATCCCTGGCAGTGCCCACAGCCAGGCTGGACAGGGCTGGGAGCAGCCTGGGACAGTGGGAGGTGTCCCTGCCATGGCAGGGGATGGAATGAGATGAGCTTTAAGTCTTTTCCAACCCAAATCAGTTTGTGATTTGTGAATTGGTGTTTAACCCCTGCTCAGCCAATCTTGTTGGTAAGACAATCCTAAAGATACTACAAGTTCAAGCAATAAATAAATCCATGGTGAGAGCAGAAATAGATCTGAAAACACCTGAGGCAAATTTCTCTGCTCTAACCCCTAAGCAATGCGTGTTTTCTTTTGTCATGGTTTGGTCCAGTACGGGGAGGGGGGGCGGAAATATAGGTGAACGTGATTTCCCAATTTGCTGTCATTTTGTGTTGGATAGAGCACTCAAAAATGCTTTCTACACAGGCTCTTGACTTAAATCTACAGAAGGTCAGCATCAGAAAACACTTTTGTCAGTGTCTTGAGAAAAGGGGGTTAAGTGGACCTGAATTCTAAATCTTATTGCTTTTAATATAGTTGAATAAGCAGCTCATTCAGCTGTTACTAAGTTGGTGTGTTTTCCTGTTTTCCTGGCCTCCTAGAGAAGTGGGATCAGCATGTGATCTGTGTGCAGAAGGAAGAGTCCTGGTGCAGTACGCCTTCAGCGCCTCTTCTCCCATGCCCTGCGATCCCTCGGGGCACTGGAGCCCACGGGAGGCAGAAGGTGAGTCACAGGGATGGGAACAAACACATGGTGGGAGAGAAGGTGGGACAGGGCAAAGGGAGAGCCACAAAGACAGTGGGAAAATCTGGGAATGATCTGTTATATCTGCATGTAACCTGGACAGAGCTAGCGGGCAGAGGAATGCTGTGCCCTGAAGGAATGCCACTGGCTCAAATGCCTGTGTTTTGGCTCCTGAGTCCTGCCCCTGCCCATGAATTAAGTGAATTCCAGGAGCTGAACATGAATTTCACAAAGCAGCGGAGTGCCAAGAAATTCTGACCATTCACATCTGCCAGACGAATTCCTCAGGGGAGCTGTTTTCTCCCTCTACTCCAACTCCAAAAGTGAGGAGCTGTTATTTATTTGGGCCTGATTTGTGCTGCCTTCACTTGTGGTGAATAACAGTGGGCTGCAGCAGCAGCCAGGCTGGAAGGAGGTTGCTCTTTGGGCAAGTGCCCTGCAGCAGGAATGCAGGTGACCACGTCAAGCCCTCTTGTTCAGGGTGTTTTGCAAGTCATTCTCTTGGAGCCTGTTGCAGGGAGAATGGTCTGCAGGGCTGGTTGTGCAGTGCCATTAGATCTCCATCATTAACTCCTCCACACGTCCCTTCCGTTACGTCCCTGGGTGTATGTGGTGGAGCATATTTAAGATTGTACCAGGCAAAGGTCAGTTATCCCAAATCACACTTTGGAAAGAGCAGAGTATTATTTCAGCCTGTGCCTCATGAACTTTTCCTTCCGGAGCAGCCACACTTCACCATGAGCACACAGGTGAGCTCACTGAGCCCCAAGGACAATCCTGGATTTTGCAAACTCATTATACAAATACCTTCCTATGTTAAGGGTTTATTTGTCCTGCAACTAAAGCATGTGGGAGGTATTCTGCAAGGAATATTATTTGGGCAGGAGCTCTCCCTTGTCTTAAGGTCAGCATGTGGAATGAGCCATGCCCCTGCTGCTTGATGGGACAGTGATCAGTGTCCTCTGCCCCACACACACGTGTCCCAGGGTGGGAGCCCAGCAGAGGTTGTGTTTCACTCTGACTCACCCCCTAAATTTAGAACAGGTTGCCCAGAGCAGCTGTGGCTTCCCCATTCCTGGAAGTGTCCAAGGACAGGTTGGATGGGTCTTGGAGCAACCTGGGATAGTGGAAGATGTCCCTGCCCATGGCAGGGGTGGAACTTTAAGGTCTTTTCCAAAGCAAACCATTCCATGGTTTCAGGACATCCAAGGCTGCTGGGCACAGCTCAGAGCACACCTGGCCTGTGGGTGGAAGCTCCATCCTGGGAAGCTGCGCTCTGGGTTTGAGGATGATTGGATCACCCAGTAAACAGCACTAGCAAAGTTTGGATCACTTGCAGAAGCAGTTCAGGGTAGAAGGTGGAATTTCCACTTAGCCAAGGATCGCAAGACTTTGAAACCTGTTTTCATTTGGAACAAAACTTGAAACTTTTGAAATTCTCCATGAAGGAAAATTAAAAACAAAAAGTGTTTGAGGCCGGCCAAAATGTTTTGTTTAGCTCGTATGGACTTTGGTTAAATTATGACAGTCGAAAATATACCCTTAGTATAGAATCTAGGGCAAAAGCAACTTTGAATATCAAAATGGAAATGTTTCAAGATGCAAAAGTGAAAAGGTTTCTCACAAAAATGTCAAAACACAATGTTCCAATAGTGTTAAAAATTTCTTGCTATTTTCCCTTCCAGGACAAAATTTTGGCCAAATAAACCAAATTTTGCAAAGTGTTTTTATTTTGAAAGGACTGTGTATTCCATTGAAATATGCAGTTCCATTAAAATTTCTTCACTGAGCTTTGATTTGAAAACTTCTAGATCTTGCACGTCTTGCCAGAGGCATCATTCCTAGAGAAACTAAGCTACTCTAAGATTTATTACTCAGCAGCATTTTGCATTTAATTTCCTCTTCTTGCTGTGTGTGCCTGCATGTTCTTAACTATGAAGGCTGCAGTCTGATCCTTATCTGTCTCATTTAGTTGCTCCTGTGCCACTTCTATGGAACAGAAATTTGGTAATCATGTCCTCTGGATTAATGAGTTGTTGCCACTTTAGGGTAGAAAGTATACCAAGTGTATGGTGTTTGTTGCTCCATGGTTTTCTGTCTCCACTACCACACTCCCTGACACTCAGACCCTCTGCCTATTTGCACTTGCTCTGAGTTACAAATAGAAGTTAGATCATTGTCTGGCTTCTTTAATTGTCTATCTGTGACTACTCAAGCCGTCAAGCTTTAAATTCACTTTCTGCAGGTGTTTTTGGGTGTAAATCTCCACTGCTTGAATGTCCATGGAAAATGAAGACAAAAGAGGCACAAGCACCGCCAAAATTAACTTGTTTTAAAATCTGAGATGACACTCATTGAAAATGTTCCGTAGGACTCATCCAGCTTCTGAGCAGAAAACCACACTCCTCACTTGTCTCTGGAGCAGCTCTGGTTGGTCTGATCTTTTTCCTGAGGTCTCCTACCCCAGGCAGCTGCACCAGCAGTGGTCTGGGCTATGTGGGAGCTGTGCCCATTGCAAAACCCTGCTGTGGGCAGTGTCCTTCCTAATTCCCTGCTCATTCCTGAGCATGGTGGAATCCAACATCAAGGCTGAGGCATCTTGTGGTTCTTTCTCAGCCAGTTGTGGCCCCTGAACGAGGGGCTCCTTGTTCCTTGGCGGAGGTTGTTAGAAGGCTCATGAGATCAGGCAGCTCTGATTTACTCTTTATCTTCACTGTAGAGCCAGAAGGCTCTAGCCTACCTGGATTCTCACCAGCAGCACCAGCTAGGTCAACAAACCTTACAGCACCTCCATAACTCTGTCAAAGCGGGGTTTTATGTAAGAAAGGTGATTTTGGCTCAAGCCCAGTGGGTACCTTTGCTTGCTGTGCAATATGTGCATATATCAGTCAGTTCCTCCTGCCTGGCTCACTGCTGACTGAGAGAAGTGTGAGATTTTTTATAAAAATGTTGCTGCTGCCTTGTGCTGCTCTAGAGCTCAGCCTTTTCTTGGGTCTAATATTTCCCTCAAGAGCAATTCCTTCTGTATCTTAATAGTCCCAGCTGGACACTGGAGAATTGGGTTGTTCCTTTATCTTGACCACCTAAGAAATAAGGCAGGTGAGTTGCAGTTGTAGAAGGGGTGGTACTCTGAGAGACTCCTGATGTCAGATGGCCTCTGAGGCTCTGTCCCTGTGCTGGGGAATTCATCCCAGGGACTGCACTTAACTGCACAATGAAGGATCCACACACCAGGCTGTAGGACAGCATTTCAGGGAAAGGCACCCTCCTAACTCCAACCCTGCTCTCAAACCAGGACATGGGGTTTGGCTCTTCCTCACAAACCTCACATTCCTGTTTTGTGTTAGGCAAGACGTGATGTTGCATGAGATGCTGTTCTCTGTCTGATCTGTCTCATAAGGCAAAGGATTTTCAAAATCCGAGTGCGGAGGGAAGAATAGCTTCTATACTTTTTCTTTTAACATAAAAATATTTGTAATTTTCAGAGTATTTACCTATCTCTAGAAGTCCAGTTATATGAAATAAGGTTTTCGTCCTCTTCCATAATTAAATGAATCTTTCTCACCCGGGTCTAAATGTTTCATAATATTTAAGAAAGAGTATCTTTATCTCAATTTCATTGAGGTTTTTAGTTTATGAATGACTAAAATCTGCCACCTGTTTTGGGGTAATGCTCTGTGTGCTGAGCTCCCTGGAGGCTGAGTCCAATTCATGCCTCTCCAGAGATTGCACACTGATCTACCAAAACGTGCAGGTTTGTTTGGAATTTAAGTCTTACTGAGCCTTGAACTGACAGAGGTGAATTTGCAGGATCCCAGGTGGGGATGTACTGGGCTGTGAGCCATTAGCTCCATTTTCTTTTCTGCAAGAGGGCAGTGGTAAAATTCACACATCTTTCCAAAAGCCCTCTGAGATACTGGAGTTAAAAAAGACCTTAGGGCTGCAGTCAGGAGTTTGCTGTGGGTCTGAGGAAGTCGTCAGAGGGCTCAGCCAAGCACACCCAGCTGGCAATGAGGGTGAGATAACGTGAGCTGAATGGGGTATTGCTGCTCACAGTGATTATCCACAGGGCTCGCACACTTGCCAGGGGGGAAACTCGAGCGTGTTAAATGGGCCTCTGGCTCTCTTCAAAACGTATCACTGCTGTGGTCTCTCCAGATGCTGGTCTTCGTGGCATTCCCGCTGCTCTGTGCCATGTGAGGAGGAGAGAGGGGCTCTGGGATATGGGAGGTGAAGGGGAAGCATGAAAAGTTGGGCATCTGCAGGACAATAACGTTGAATCGCAGGAAGGCTGCCAGGAAATCTATTCTGCATCTGGGTTCATTTGGTATGAACAGGAGAATTCCCTGAGCTGTTTATCCTTGACAAAAGAGACACATTTCTAACACTTCATTGAATCACTGACAATCAGAATAACCTTCACACGTTGCCCTTTTCTCTTTAAATTAGTAGTGATGTCCTGTTTGTCCATGTATGCCCAATAGTTTATCTTGCTTTTTCCTCAGTTGCAAACAACTGTGCTGTCCTTTTTTTCCCCTCTGCCTTCTGCATTTCTCTCCTCTCATTACCTTTCTTTATCTTCTTTTCTGTACTTTGCCTTCCCCCTGTCATGCTTGCCTCCCTTTTTGTGTGATTATTTGGGTAGGAAAAGGGAATTTATAGCTCTCACTGGATTCTGTTACCAACTGTTCCACCCGTCTGACCCCTCTGGATCTTGCAGTCCATGACTCCACGCCAAGTTGTAATGTTACCATAGTATTTGGGAACCCAGCAAGCATTGTGGCTTTCATTATTTTTTAGTACTACCTCCCATGTAGTTGAACACAGCCAATGGTGAGAAGAGTAAAAGCACAAGTGCCTGTTGTTTCATCACAATGAGAGCAAAGAGACAGCTCAGACCTGTGCTCCATGTGCCTCAAAAAAAGGGGCCTTGCACAACATGCTGGATCAACCTGTAAATGCCACAGGAGTTGCCCCTGAACAGCACAAACTGCTTCTTGGAACAAACAAAGGCTCTTTTCTTGTCTTTGTTAAAGGGAAAAAAATTGTATTTTTCAATGAGAGGCGAGGGAATAAGTAGGAGGTGAACTGGAGGCAAAGTGACTCTGTTTATCAGGTAAATTACCAAATGGAAGAAGTAGAAAATACCATTGTTTGGCACAGGGCAAAACACTAGAAATAGGAAATACAGGCCCAGCTGCACTGGCACAGAGTCTGTTGTGTGGTGTCCAGTTCAGCTGGGCACTTAAACTGGGTTTGTGTCTCCCACCTGGCCAGGAGACACTGGTGTTCTGTTCCTCCTCCCCGTGCTGGCCCTGCCTGTTTTGATGAAGTAAATAATTGGTTTCCTGGACAGATATGTTCTCCTGCCACCAGTCTGTCTTTAAACTGATGCCAATGAAAACTCATGTTCTCTAACTTCTACTTCTTCTGTGCCCTCTCTTTGCCTCCTTCTTCCTTCCCAGGGCACCCTGACGTTGAGCAGCCCTGTAAATCCAGTGTCAGGACGTGGAGTCCCAACTCGGCCGTCAACCAACACACGGTGCCCCCAGCCTGCCCCGAGCCCCAGGGCTGCTACCTGCAGCTGGAATTTCGCTACCCCCTGACTCCAGAGTCCCTCACAATCTGGGTGACATTTGTTTCCCCAGACTGGGACTCCAGTGGAGCAGTGAATGACATCAAGCTGCTCACCGTCAGCGGGAAGAACATTTCACTCGGGCCACAGAATGTCTTCTGTGACATCCCACTGACCATAAAGCTGGATGTGGGACAAGTGGGAGAGGAGGTGTATGGGATCCAGATCTACACCTTGGATGAGCACCTGGAAATCGACGCTGCCATGCTGAGCTCTGTCCCCCACAGCACCCTGTGCTCAGGCTGCAAACCCATCCAGTACAAAGTGGTGCGGGACCCCCCTTTCCAGTCTGGATCTCCAGTGGTCATCTCAAACCTCAGTAGGAGATTTGTGGACACGTAAGTAGCTGCTTTCCAGACAGCTAGATAGATCAAAATAATGCCCTGTTCTTCTCACCCTTCTAATGTCCAGCACTACAAGTGACTGTTGAGGTGCTGAATTAGACAGACATGCCAAGAATTACCAAGTCAGGATGTCTGCATAGTTTGTCCCTGAAACCAGGAGCATTAAACCCAAATGAGATAACCTGAGATTTCATTGAGAGTTTTTGAGAAATTTCTGGGCTGTCTGTACAGAGATGTGTCATTCAGACTTTCTTTAACTAGAAAGGATAATGCAGTCTACATAAGGTATGATAAATTAAATGTTCAGGCTAACCTAAATGAGGACCTCTGGAATAACATGCTCACCATTTCCTTGGCAATCTTTTGAAAATAATGTTTTTGGTGGAGAAGGAGAAAGCAGGGCTTTCAGTGCTGGAGCACCAATTAACTGCTCAAGAAAGTGTGTAAAGAAATACACATGCATGTTCAAGTGTATAGATGTGTTTCACCTACTTCCATTTTCTGCTTTCATGGGTCACTAAACCAATTGTGTTGGTGTGAGATTGTTCTGAAATGAGAAACATGGCAAATGCACTAGTTTGTTGTAGAAACTGAGTGTCATCCCAGATACAGTTACAGTCATCTAGTAAAAGGATGCATTACTGTTGAGGAAAGTTCAAAATATTTACTAATTTCAAGGAGATCCGTGATCTACCCGTAAGCATTTGCCAGGAACTAAAATATCTTTTGCATAACATGATTCCCTGGAAATGATTCACTCATCTGTGGGAGCAACATGAAGCTCTTTTGAAAAATGAACACCAGATAAAAGGAAACCTGCTAAGAAAACTGCACTCTAATTTAGAAAAGATGATCTAATTAGTACAGCTAATATCAAGGAAGCATACATCATTACGGTCTTCTAAAGCATATTTAAATAGAATAAAAATGATTAATTAACAATTCAGTAATCATGAGCTACCATCCCTTTTCATGGCCCAATTATGCATCTCAGAAGATGCAAATTGTCCCTACAGATTTAAAAAATTAAGGTAACTAACAATAGTGAATCTAAAAACAAAATGCAGGACATCACTAAGATTACTCATGTGCTGAAAGTTAAGCATGTGCTTAAGTGCTTTCTTGGGTTGTAGCCTTTTTCAGACAATTGCTGGCACTTAGCATGAGATGGATATTGGCATATTGGAAATGTGGAAAGTAGTGAATTTTCCCAAGATTTTGCTGTGAAAGCATCTTTGCCTGAAACCTAGCCCACTCTCACTGGAAAATGGGACTGGTTTGGTTTGAAATATTTGCATACCTTAGCACAAGTTCCCACAGAAACAGGTCCAGTTTTGACTTCATAACACAATGTGAAAGAAAAAAGAGAAACCCAAAACATAATTTGTATTCTGAATTCTATTTCTACGTCTTTTGTTATGATTTTGTGGGTCACTTCAAGCTTACAGATAGCTCAGGTGGAGAAGTGCTCTAAGAATTAACTCAGCCAGGAATTAATGACAGTTTTGCTGAGGGCCATTGATTAAATCACATTGGGTAACAGAACTATCCCTGTCTGTATGTCTCGGGTAGTTACACAGCCAACTAAGAATCAGACAGAACACTTAATTTAGTCTTTCTGGGCTCCACCTGTGATCAGTGGACAGAAATGAATGCTCCTGGAAGCTGGCACAGCCAACCTCACAACCAAATCCCATCCAAACCCTCCAGGCCAGCTGGGCTCACTTCCTCTGTGTCTTACCGGGGACCAGAGGGAAAATCCTGCCAGTGAGCTCTGGCAGGACACTTGGGAAGAGAAATTTTAGTCACTGGGTGAAGAGATATGCAGATTCTTGAGCAATCATAGATGGCTTTGAGACTGTTTTGGCTGAATGAGGATGGGCAGGCCCTGGCACAGGGTGTCCAGAGAAGCTGTGGCTGCCCCTGGATCCCTGGAAGTGTCCAAGGCCAGGTTGGACAGGGCTTGGAGTGGTCTTGGATAATGGAAAGGGTCCCTGCCCATGGCAGAGGGTTTGGAGCGAGATGATCTTTAAACCAGTCTGTGATTGTGTGATTCAAGACTTCCGAATGTGTTTGAACTTTTGAGAAGTGAG
Source organism: Passer domesticus (assembly GCF_036417665.1). Taxonomy (NCBI): domain Eukaryota; kingdom Metazoa; phylum Chordata; class Aves; order Passeriformes; family Passeridae; genus Passer; species Passer domesticus. The sequence continues at coordinate 5,338,120 of NC_087491.1, forward strand.
ATTAATTTTTATCATGTCATCCAGGCACAGCACTGCTCTGTATCCCCTGGTGATGGGGAGATCCAGAGGCTGCTGCTGGACCATTCCTTGAAACACAACAAACTCCTTGAAACTTTGCATGGGGTTGTGGTTTTCTGTAGAGGCAAAAGCATTATGAATTTCCGTTGGAACCCTGTGCAAAGACTAGCCAGAGTCTTTGCACTCCCTAAGCAGGAAGGAAAGGACAAGGGAATTCAGGGACAGGGGCATTGGGCCATGCTCCTACTTATGAATGTGCATAGAGGTAAATACTGTCTCTCTCCCCTGTTCACATCTGCCTGTTTACCTCATTCTGCACCACTGGAATTCAGCATATTTGTGCATCCAGACATTGCAGCCTCTTTATCTCCCTGTGAGCCCCAAGCCAGTTGCCCCTCCTTGGTGCCCTTGCATGTTTTCCATATTAAATAAAACAACACCCCCACATGTTCTGTGGAAGGCTATTTTGAAGGCAGTCACATATCTTTATTCTTGCCTCCTCTGACCTTGATCTTTACTTTCTCTTTTTCTCCCAAAGAAAATATTTGCTTGCACTGTTATCTGTAAGCAAGATCCTTTCCCCAGGTGTGGCGATGTTGAAAGAAAAATTAATTTCTTCTACCTTCTTCCTGTCAGAGAGAGGGAACTTCCTTTTAAGCTGAGAGACAACCTTTAATGGATAGCCCTTGCCTAGTCAGCACTGGGTGCTCCACAGAGGAGAGTAAATAACTAGAACAGTGGAAACATTTTATTAAGAAATGCAAAATAATGCCAGACCTTCTGTTCTCAAGCTGAATTTTAATCTCAAGTCTTGGCTCAAGCTGAGGCTTAAACATTCATTTCTGAGGGACAGGACCTTATTCAGGACCTTATCCTTGGACCTTACAGAAACTAGGCAAAATACACTCAATTCCACTGTGTGTGATCAGCCAGAATTGCTGGTATCTGGGATACAAAATGAGAGTTAGTTCCTAGGAGAAGAGAAGAAACCTAAATAAATCAGTGGGGGGGAAAAGAGGTCAGGCCAGGTGCAGCATAGAAATGCTGAGTCTTCACACCACAGCAACTGATAAAGAAGGAGCCTCATCTGCAAGTCTCAAAGTCTCAGCTCACAATTTAATCCAGTGTGTGGGTTGTGCACACGCTCAGAGGCTGTTCTCTAGAAATACTGTGTGACATGGTCACAAAGGCAATTGAGGTAGTGGCTTTTTGCCCTTACTGGAGATTTTTAAGCTCCCATTTTTGTGTTGGAGTGTAATCATTGCTGTTTTCTTAAGAGCTCAGTGAGCAGGCAGTGCCCAGAGCTCTCTGGATGGTGTCAGTCCCCCCAGGGCAGTCTGGGGTGAGCAGTCCATGTTCCCCATGGCACTCCCAGTATCCCACTTTGTGAGCAGTGAGGAGCTGAGTACACTTACAAGACCTGCGTGCTCTCCTCTGGCAGTCCAAGCCAAGAGACACTGAGGTTGGTTTTGGAAAGTCGTCAGATTAACTGAAAAAGTTTCAGAGTTGGAAATTTTCCCAAGTTTTCTGCCACAAACTTTGTAAGAAGCCTCAAAGTGTGGTGGACAGCACTGGATCAGGTTGTCTTTGTGATGTTAACCAGTAGGGTTTTTTCAAGACAAAGGCATTGACTGAAATAACCTGAGAAAGAATCTCAGCACGAAGCCCTGGTACAAAGTTTGGGTTTGCAGAATTGAGCTTCGCTGAGAAGCCAGTTTGCAGTCCTGTGATATGTTATTCTGAGCCATTCCTTCCAGAACTTTGGTACTGAGCTGCCACATAGAGATCCTGCATTCAGACTTCAAAAAAGAAACATTGAGAGAGAAGCTTGCATTTTCTTGTACAGGGAATAGGTTTTTCTTCTCAATTTTGGCTATTTTGTACTGACATTCTATGGCTAAACCTTTTCTGTTGCTTGATAATAGTTGGAGGGGACTGATCATCATCTGTGTAAACAGCAGTTCTTGTTCAAGTAAGTGCAATATTTTAAAGTATGTTGTTAGGATCAGGACTTCAATTCAGTGCTGAACTTATAAAATCCATGTCATTTCTTGGGCTTTAAGCCTGTTTTAACACCTCAAGGTGGTGGACTAAGATCTCACTCTGGCTTCCTGGAGTGTTTGCAGAACGACAGAGAAATTGCCACCCTCAGGATGGCAGATGGCTAGAGGGCTCCTGTGGCATTCTTTGTGGGTCCTCAGGGTTTCATTGCTCATGGGTCCTTAGCAGTTCACAAGCTTTAGCCCTCTACATCATCCAACACAATAATTTGTTTCCAAATTTGCCTTATTGATTCATATACTGTTTGTTACTGGTCCCCAGTTGGAAGGGGCATATGTCAGTGACTCGTCAGAAATCCCAGATGAGGAAAAATTGAGACAAATGGAAAGTGACTCTTTAGTCTGAAGGGTCCTACAAATATGAACAAGCAGAGAGGCTGGAGAATCAGCAGTAGCTGTCCATAATGAGCAAGACAAAAGATTTTCTTTTTCCATTGACAAATCTATTTTGAGCTTTCTTAAGAAGTAAATACCTTTCTATCCCACCAGGTTTCTCTTACCCCTGTAATTTCCTTACAGTCACTTATTGGTGTGCCTTTCAGCCCCTGAAATGAAGAAGAAGAGTGCATTTACCTGACCCTGGCCCAGCTGAATGGGACTGGGAGATTATGACTATCACACTGATGATATCCAAACCTAAGTCCCTGCAGAATGTAACACCAAAACTTCACAGTGGCATCTGTCCTTATTATGGCATTCCTTCCTTCACCTCAAAGATCTATTTCTCTTTTTTTTCCTGAAGGTCTACCAGCCAGAGGAATGTATGATCTAAAGCAACTAAAATGAATTGCCAAATCTATCTGTCATGAAGATAATTAACGCCATATTTCCACCCAAACAAGATACAGATCACTGGGTGGTTTTTTCCCTTACACCAAAAGCTGAAGCCCATATTATCACCCATCTTCTGCTCATCCCACCTCCACAGTTATTATGCCAAACCTCTCTCAATATGCCAGGAAATACTGGGGATTATCTAAGATAGGACTAAAATATTAAGAAAACACTTTGAATGCCCAGATTTATCTGCAAGGTTGTCCATGAGATACTGGTGTGCTACACATCTGGATTCTCAGCTGGCTTTAGAATTGTAGATGGCATTCCAGCTGTCCTTGTGCATCAACACTTACCCAGCTACCCTGGAAAGGCCTTGCCTTGATATGTGCAAGAGCCTCCTATGCTTTTTCATCCCCCTGATGGTTCATAGTTGTCTTACAATTGAATAAATCATAGAATCCACAGAAACATGGGAGGGTTTGTATTGAAAGGGACCTTGAAGATCACCTCATTCCAACCCCTGCCATGTTCAGAATACCTTTCACTAGACCAGGTTGCTCAGACCTCCGTCCAGCCTGGCTTTCCAATTAACTGCTCTTTTCCCCTGTCACTTACAATAAAAATTTTCCAGTTTATGCAGACTTTCCTGGTCCTAACATGTGTAATATTATCTTATACCAACATATGGACCATTTCAAGATATCCAAACCCGTAAGTTATTCATTTCTGCATTATACCTCCATCCTTCTCTGCATTGAGCCTATTTACCAATTGTGTATGTCTCTGAATACTGGAACTTTTGGGTTCATGATTTTTTTTAACTGAATGAAAAAATTCAATTTTCATTCAAACTTATCTTTATATCCAGCCTATTGCTGCTACTAGATGTAAATGAAAACAATGTGTCTGTTGTTGAGTCACTGACTATTTAATGCCCATTCTCACATCACACACTACCAGGGAACTGCTGTTATTGAAAGCATTTTTCACTAGTTCCAACTAGGAGGTTTCTTTCTCAAAATTGCACAATTCTCCATATTATTTTTCTTTAGTAATAGGTTAGAGATCCCTGGCTATATCCATATGACATTTTACAGCTCCTCTCCAGTAGAAACACTTTTACCAAGCTTCGGCATGAACAGATTTACTCTTATTCACACTTTCTTGCTAATTTCTAAGAGCTTCCCTATCATCAGCTTTCCATGGACAAAGCTATTTTGAGCTTTCCCAAGAAGCAAACACCTTTCTGTCCCACCAGGTTTCTCCTACCCCTGTAATTTCCAGGGTCAGGTTGAAGAACTTGCCTAGTTCTTCATCGAAACTCCTTTTGTTAAGAAGTAAATGTTTCATTATTCCCAGCAGGAATAGTGGCCGTGCTGTCACTGCACAAAAACCTTGTCAGTAAAGAGTTTTGGGTGTGTTGGAGCTGCCTGTGGTCAGTGTTGGCAAAGTTATGATGGTTGATATGCAGCTGGTGTAGGACACTGTATCAGTCCTGGTGCTCAGCAAGGGGCTGGCATTGTCCCTGTGCTGCCCTGAGGCCATACCTGGCCTTGGCTGTGTCATCAGCTCCTTCCTCATGCAGCCAGTATAGATTGCTGTTCCTGCTTAATGAATGTGGAAATCCCCCATGATGCAAGAGCAGAACAATACGGGACAACTGCCTGTCCCACACCTTCCCTCCCAGCATCAGAAAACTGCTCATGGGTTCACCTGTCCCTAGCAGAGGTGACGTGCTGTGGGAAGGAGACTCCTCCACGCAGTAGCAACTGCACTGCCAACACCCCTTGGGGAAATTCTTTCCTTTCCCAGCAGTGGGGCCTCACCTGTGGCTTGCACGGGTCTGGACAGGGAGGCACAGGGGTGACTGATGCTGCTCCCTGTGCCAGGTAGGGGAACACAGCCCTGCTCTGCACTGAGGGCTCAGTGAGCCACAAAGAGGAAAAAGATGAAAACTGCTTCTATTCCACCTCCTGTTCCTGCCTCTCTCCTTCACGTGCCGTGCTGTTAAATCCCGTGGTAGTGGTTGTTATTATTTATAACTGCCAGTGGTGTGCTGGGTGTTTCACAGAGGAAATACACAGAGTGTCTCCATCCAAAGAGCTCCCAGTGAAGTGTTGGGGGCCAGTGGTGCTGCTGCTCTCAGGGGTGATGCATCTCCACTTGGCTGATGTGATTTGACAGCTGGAAGCCACATTCTGATGGCTTTCCTTCTTCCCTGCTTTCTTCATTAAAGGTGCCAGGTTATCTCTGCAAAAGAAGAAAACGTACTTCCTGACCTCACACACAGAGCAGATAAAGCAATTTTTTCCCTTACCACCCTCTGCCAAATTGCCTTAACCCTGCCCTGCAGAGGAGAAAGAACAATTTGACACTCTTTGCCCATTCAGGAGGCAGCTTTTCCGCTAAGCCTGTGCAGAGAGGCCGTTTGGTGCCAGCTGTAGTGATAGATTTGTGGTTCCTTGCTGTTGCGGTTTCTTATGTAACGCTGTAACTAAAGCTGGCACTTGACAGAATCCGTAGCTCCTGTTCTGGCTCGGCTGCACATGATGCAAGAATAAAGGTAGTAAGGGCGGGTTGATATCTTTATGGTTTTGTGATCCCAAGACAAGGCATCCCAGAGGAATTTTTTCAGGCTGGGTCTATTTCTGAAGGATGGGATTGCTCTAAATGCCCCACAGCCACCACTCCTAAATAAATTATTTCAGGAGAGAGGGACTGCCCCATCTGGGGAGTGACACTTGGCTTTGGGATCAACTCTGTTCCAGCTAGGGACTCCCCAAGGACTGCTGCTACATTGGATTCCCATCTCCAAAGTACCTCTTGGGCTGTACTTAGAGGCTGTAGAGAGATCAGCCTGTAGACTACAACTTAGCCATGTGCAAGTGTCCCTAAAAAACTGAACATTAACAGCTGTCCTATTATTATCCAAATAGATACTATTAGAAATTGATATATTTAATCACTCCCAGCCAGGGTGGAATTTGAACTCATGACCTAGAAGTAGTAGCAGAGTTTTCAGCTGCAGGAAAAAAAAAAAATAGAAGGTCAAACAGGACTTTTCCTGCTGGGTAAAATAATTTATTGCAGGTGAAACAGTCTCAGATATGTGGTAAATTAGGCTGTGCATTATCTCATGGATAATAACTTCTCTCTGATGTTTGGCTTCTTGTGTGCATCTTTATTTTGGGCTCTAAATAAGATAAGAAGCACCAGAAATCTCCCAGGAATAACAAATGCATTTTCTTTGCTTGATTGAGGAAATAAATATTGGACAGACATGTGTTATGCAACAATTTAAAAATAACTCTCTTGTAAAACTTGGAGTGAGCCTCAAATACCGCAGAAGTAGCAGAAATGTGTTACCTACCTTTATATCAGTCAGCCAATACAGCTTTTCTCAGCTACTTTTGCTGAACTATTGGCCTGATCGTTTCCTGGGCATTTTATTTTAATATATTTTCCTAGGAAAGGCATTCCAAGTCTCTGTTAAATTTGAATCTACACTCAAGCAGGCAAGGATTTGGAAAGAATGCTGCAGTTAGACTGAAATATCTGTGCTGTCCTTTGTATCTTGGGAGCTGGTGCCACACAAGACAAGACTGTGTCTAGGCTATGTTGGACAGGGAAATCTGGTCCTGCAGAAGGGTTGAAATCAGATGAGTTTTAAGGTCCCTTCAAATCCAAATTCTGGAATTCCATTATTTTAGATCTACCACTGCCTGGTGTACAGCTTGCTGATCCTGCTGCAGGCCCAAGGCACCCATCTTGTGATTGTTTCACCCAAACTTCTCTCAGTCTTTTTGGTCAGGATCTCCTTAAACGAATGGTGGCATTGGGCATCTCTGTGCTGATATCCCAATTCCAGCATATTCCTGGCGCTTCTGCAATAGGAAGAGCAAGGTGGAAAGAAAGCTCCTTCTTCTTTTCAAATTGTACCTCAGAGACGGCGCCTGGAATTTGATACCCCAAATTATCAGTCCCTGAAAGCTCAGTGCAGTAAACCAGACCATTTATTCACAGTGGTACAGCATTTTTTTAAACTGTAAGACCAGTTGCAGATGTAATGACAATAGAGGAAATTAGCTCATGATGGGATTTTAGGAAGAGGCTAGTGGAAGTATGTTCAGTAATGTTCAGTTATTAAACCATTAGAGATCCCACTGGAGACCAGCCAGTAGGATTTCTCATAATCTGCAGTGGCTTACGGCAAAACACAGAACCCCTGAGGAGGGAAATGACAAAATGTTCCTCTGGAAGAGTTGCCTCATCTCCTCACCCATGTCTGTGCTCTACTCTGCTCTTGGTGTGACAGCTCATCCCTGTCTATTATCCCTCCCTCCTCCCAAAGAGGAGGATGGCCACAGCCCTCCTGCCTGGAACCCCCAAAATAGGTCTTGGTGAGGTGGGATGGTGGATGTGAAACCAGAGAACACTGCAAACATCTGTGTTCACTTGGGGGCCCAATCTAAGCTCTACTGAAAATGCACAAAATAACTTCCATTGGCTCCAGGAGCCTCCGGATCAGACACTGTGAGTGTTGCTCCCATGGCTCTGTTCACCATTTTGGTGGGATTACAGGGAAACAGGGGGGTATTGAGTACTGAAAATCAGGCCTGTTGAAAAGAAATCCAAGAAGTCAGGTCTGGATTCAGAGAAGGTGAAGAATATTATTCTGCCAAGCTGACCACCCTAAACTGGGAAGAGATTTCTGCCCAAACCCAATGGACTGACACAGGGCTGAGGGCAGCAGCTGAAGTGCTCCCAGTCCCAATGGTGATCCAAAAGTTGAGGCATGATGCAAAAGTTGGCTCCTTTTTAGTGATAAAAAAGTTGCCTCCCAGGGTGTGGTGGGCAGGGTGTGCATCAGGCACTTCTCCTGCACTGAGTGGAACCAGGCTGGCGCTGTTAGACAGACACCGCGTCACAGCCGGGACGTGGTTCAGGGTGTCAGGAACCAGGCAGTGCTCACAGAGAGGCATGATGCAACAGGCAGAGCTTCATCAGTGACAGTGATGGCCTTGACAGCTGTTGTCCTGTCCCAGCCTGCCTGCTGGCTGTGTTACTGTTTTCTCTCTGCTGCACTGGGACACCGAGCACTGTGCTCAGGTGGAGGATATTGGCATCATTCCCTCAAAATCAATGGAGAGCTGCTGGCTTCTGCCAGATGGAGTTAGGGTTTTCCGCATTTCATGTCCCCAGTCTTTTCTTCCTCAGCTAAACCACACCAGCCTCCCCTCCTGCAGTGGCCACATCTGAGCCTCATGCTGAGAAGGGCTCCCATCTCGCTCAGGGTCTGAGTGAAGAAGTGAAGAAGAAAACACAACAGATTTTTTTTCCTTCCTCCATTCCCTGCTTCTAATAGCAACCAGGTGCTCTGACACTTAACCTGTGTGCTGCCATGAAATTGCCTGTCTAGTGCAAACACCCATGTGAGGCCCAGGGCCTTGAGGATTTACTTTATCCCAGGATTTGTAACCTAATCTCAGTGAGATTGTCCGTTTATATCAGCTGCCTTAAAAATTCATATTGTTGTTGTTGTTAAACATGAGAGGAGAAAATTATCTCTTGACATTGTTTCTTTTTTGGTTTTTTGTTTTTTGGTTTTTGTTTTTTTTTTTTTTTTTGTTTTTTTTGTTTTTTTTTAAATAACTATCTTTAAGGCCTTGGCTGTAAACTTTGTTTTTTTATTCAATATGCTACTGTGTTTTAAACTGGAAGCAGGGCAAATGCTTGCTTATATAAAAGTCTGCGGGAGTTAATCAGTTGTATACATATCTATAGATTTGCTACTTAGAAAACTTAACAGTCCTTGCATGAAAGACAAAGGAGAACAATATGTGTAAAAGAAAAAAAAAAGAAAAAAAAAAAAAGTGTTCAAAATCAAGTGTGTTTAAGGTCTTAAACAGGACCTGAGTTTCAGAGTAGACATGTAATCCTGCCCTTGGGCATCTTGTGCAGTCATGGAGCTGCTCTGAGCAGCAAATGCACCTCAGAGGGACAGATGAACAGCTGAATTGCAGTGGTTTAAACCTGCAGTGTTTTACTGAGCTACTTGAGATTTACACCAACGGAGGCGAGAGCAGAGCTGCAAACTCATTGCCTGGTTTGGATTTGTGGTGATTATGAGAGTTGGTGGTGGCTTTGGTTCCTAGAAATATTCCAAGGATCAAAGGATATTTTCCTTTTCTAATACATTCGATCCTTTAACCTCTGACTTTAGTCCCAAGCCCATGGGTTATTGCATAAGTGGGTAAGGTGGCTGGTTTAGGTGTTAGTTAAACTTTCTGACACAGCCAGAAGCAAAAGTTGAGTCTGGGCTTCAGAAAGCACAGAGTCCTGCTGGTACAGAATGTACCCACCAAGTGCTCAGCTGAGATTATCTATTCAGGCTGTTGGCTGCTCCGTGGTTCTTCCTTGGAAACACACAGTTCAGGTTTGAGTTTGGGAGCAGAAATCCACCATACAGTGCCCAGTGACCCATCCAGCTCTTGAGTTTTCATCTACTATGTTTTGTAAACAAATCCTGTGCTTGCAAACAAATCATAAAAAAGCTGGAAGGCACAGAGCAAACATGTGGTCCCTGTTGGCACCCCTCTCCTCATAGAGACAGAGAGAAAAGCTTCTCCAAGGTTGTTTCCTTGGCATTTGTGTCTTCTGAGTCAGCTCAGTATCTGAGAGAGAGGCAAGAGAGTTGTTTTGAGGCCTTTGCATCTGCCATGTTGTTGGGCTTATCCAAACAGGGAGAGCTTGGACCACAGCTGAAATAACAGCCCAGTGCAAGAGCTTGGGATTTTTGACGTCCTTCTTGTGTTTACAGCATCCCACCCCTCCCCTCTCCTGACTGCAGAGCCAGGCAGGAATTCTCTTCATTATCTTCTGCCGTGCTTCTCATGCCATTTTTATTAAAAAAAGGCAGAGCAAGGGGGAGCATGTGTGAGAGAGAAGAAGAAGAAAACAGTTGTATTTGTGCAGTCAATGGCAATGAGGGGAAAAGAATGGAAGTTGGGGAGCAGATCTGTTTGGACTGTCCTGAAGTGACCTTGTCCCCCTGGCTTACTCTTTATCAGCTACTTCTGGAGTACTTGAGGATAGTGAAACCTGTAAACACCATGGTGTTAGTGAGTATTTGGGGTAATTCAGGACCTCTGGAACTGGCACTTTCAGAGGCTGTAAGCAGCACGTGGGGGCAGACTGGACAGCTCCAGGCTGTGTCTGACAGGGCAAGGGATAGTGTAGACCTTCAGCTCTTCTGTTTGTGGTTGTAATCCTGTCCACCCTGGCAGCTGATCTAAAGCATTGCAACGAGGGAAGATGTGGCGTTGATGCTGTTTGCTGCCAGCAGATTTCCTGTTTTGCTCAGCAAGACTTCCTTGCTAGAGAAGAGCAAAGGTGACAGTGTTAGAGGGAAGCAGGGCTGTCACCAGCAGACCAGGACTCTTTCAGGGCTGCAGAGAGATTACAAGGAAATGTCATCTTTTGTCTCAAGTGTTTGGTGGCTGTTTAAGTTCAAAGACAAATGGGTCCTTCATGAGGACACTTCAGGTGTAGAATTTGCCTGTTTCACACAACACTGGCTGTGACAGCTGTAATTTAATTGGAGATGCTTAAGCCTGTGTCATCTTGTCCTTAAATGAGAGGAACACTGTCTGCTTTCACTGCTGTCTGACCATTTGTCTTTTCATAGGGCAGAAGCTGGGCTCAGCCTTAAGGATATTTTCAATTATGTTGGAAACAAGTCTTTGCTGTATAAGAAACCATCCTGCTGTTATTTGTAGTAGGAAAAACATATATGCCATGGTAAGAGGAAAAGAGGCATAGGATGTTTACTCTCCCTCAGTTCTTTCACTGCATCTTAAGTGTGTCCTCAGGTCCTGAAACCCTACAGCATGCACAGGGAACATGTGGTTGGGGCAGCGTCAGCCTTTGCAGGTCTGCTGGAACCCAAGGACATGAGTGTTCTGTAAATTCAATGATCCTTTAAACCCACCTTGGTCTGAGTAAAAAACAACTTCCCACAGGTATAACTATTCCCACTAAGTTTTCCAGGAACACCCAAACTGAGAGCAGAGGTCCCTTGCCTGGGGGAGAGAGAGAGCAAGATTAACTCCACCGCCCAGCCTCTCCAGTAAAAACAGGAAAAGAATTAGAGGGTTCTATATTCCTGACCCTGGATCTGCCACTTGCCACAGCAGACAGGAAAGTTGCCCTTGTGGTATTTCACACGGCACGTCCTAATTCCCCCTCTAAGCAGAGGGCTTGAGTCATTGCTTTTTAATAAGGCTGCCTCCCCACAGGCGGAAGCTGCAGCGATCAATGCAGCTTACTCAGTTCTGGAAAAGGTCATTAAAAGACCGTAGATATACATTTGAAGAGTGTTTGTTCACATCCTTGATGTTAAAGATGTTCTTTTCTCTCACTTCCTTAAGTTGCCTCTCACAGAGCCACCGTATGCTGGGTCCTGCCTGGCAGCAGAGTCTAAAGGGCCCCTTGTTGTTGTCACTGTGCCACCAGCTCCCAGGCAAAGTGGCAGAGGAATTAAATGGTCAAAAATCACACTTTTGTCACCACTTGGAGCACAGCTTGTCTTGCTGACATCTCCAGATACAGTCTGAACTATCAACCTTGCTATCCTATATCTATAGAGAGGGAATAAACCCTTCCCCTTGCATTCCTTCCTCCCTCCTTCACTATGGGGCTGGATTACTGCCTGGGGTATTGCACATATCATCCCTTTAACAGCTATATTTCTCCAAAATGTGGGCACTGTGAAGGAATGCTGAAACTCTTGCAGCCAATATGACACATTTAACAGTTCAGGAGTATATAAGTATCTCACGTTCCAGTTGTTGAATCGTGAAATGCCACATGCATCTCAGTCAGCTTCTTGTCACTCGTTGTGTCAGGCCAAGGTTAGTTGAAACCATGATGGCTTCAGTTTTGAGTTTCTGAGGTGTTTTTTTGATGTTCCAGTCCAACCACATCTCCAGCTCTGTGTGTGGTGCTGAAGAGTCCCTCTGGAGCAAACATCCCATTTCCCAGCTCCTCTGGGCACAGCTGGTTCATTGGTGCTGCCCTGGATGGCACACCCTGGGGCTCCCCTGCTGTTCCCCAGTGCAGGGAAGACTGTGAAGCTTCAGGTTGCTCAGAAGGGGATTTGGGATGTGGATGGGGAGGACTGGCCTCTCTGGGGACCTGCCATTACTCTACAGGGACCACATATCCCCAGGCATTTCTCTTTCCTTTCTTTGTATTTTAACCTAAGACAAGGATATTGGGGTATCATAAGCATAAATAACTTAATAACTCTTATTTTCTGCCCAAACTGCAGAGCAGTAAGGGGAACCAGACTGTGCAAATAATATGTAAGGAGGCAGAGATTTTGTTCACCTTCTTTTTGGAGAATAAATGGGTTAAGTTTTTTCGGGTTTTGGGGTGGGGTTTTTTTTTGTTTTTGTTTAGAGGGTTTTTTTGTTACTAAATTTGGAGGGTCATTTGCCTATCACAACACAAAGTTCCACGAGCATTCCATCTTTGAGCAGGTTGCAGTTGGATATCTCCCCTCCCTGATGTGCAGCAGGTGACACGGTTAGAGCACAGCCAGCAGCCAATGTACTCCAAACAAAGTTCTCCATTCTTAATCCATAAATAGGTCAGAGTTCTCCCCACCTAATAATTTTAATTTCCAATTTTCTGTCTTATTCATCCATGTACACATCCATCTCCAGCCACCTCATAATTCATAACCACCATATTCTCCTTGTGCTTGATTTGATTCTAGGTTTTCCTCCACTGTATTCTGAAAACTTCCAAACAAGTGTGAGCTTTTCCTGTTGTCCCTTTGCTTACATGTGCACACAAATACTTCCCTCCAGTAAAGGCCATGTGCAAGGGGCGCTCACTGCTCTTAGCCTGCCTCATCACCTGGAGGTATTGGTGGAAATCACACCAAAAATCAGAATCCGCAAACTCCTATTTCACACTCAGGACTGCAATCTCAGTGCATCAGAAAGCAGGATGGCCTTATTCCTTATTTATTTTGCAGCTGCCCCAACTGTTCATTTGTTACCATTTTCAAAAATTGATTTTTTTTTTTTTGTGGTTAACAAATCCCCAGTGACAAAATCCACATTTCTGCAAGTGTACTTGCTAATCTTAAATATTTTACAAATGGTATTAAGATGGTTTTGAGACAGAACTTGAGAAATAATCAAAGCTTGGCTCTGTTTTGATTTCATCAGTATATATGAAAACCTCCCATCTCAGTAAGTGGATTTATCTGGGAGTGAAATCTAAAGGAAAACCCTCATTATTTTACTACAGTGTGTGTTTGGCCACTTTAGTTGCTTCCTATAATTTCTTTTTTCCCCCAGAAAAACAGTTGCTTTAAACAAGCCCCAAGGGGCAGAAGTTTGAAACTTTTCACTTTGATTGAATAAACAGTCTTACCAATATCTGGGTAGACATCTCCCCAGCCTGTAGGTGAATTAAGATACTGTTTGTGCTACATGAACTCTCAAATTTAGCTAATAGGAGCCATGGACTGTTGCTGACAGGAATCAGGTGCAGAAGGAATGAGAAAGCCAGTTCTGTTTTCCTTCCACTGAGTTGCACTCCCATTCCATTGCCATGTGCAGTAACAAAGAGTCAGATCCCAGTGCTCTTGGCCTGCAATTCATTCAATGCCAGTTTTTTTTTTGCAGGCACAGTACCCATGAGAAACAGCTTTGTTGTAAAATATAATGTGGGATATTGGAGTTTAAGTCATGATTGTTAATTTAATGAATGTTGTAAGGAGATACTTATTTCATGAACCTGAAGATTTCAGTAACTCATTGATATCCACTTCAATGGCTTTGCTGCTCTGCGTAGTAGATTTATCTCCTCGTAGTACACACTTCATTAGTAGATGCTTTTTGACCAAGTTCCTGTGACAAAAAGCCATGTATATTGCTGTCAGTAATTGGGGCAATGTGAGCACAGTGAGCACAGGACTGGCGGGCTTAGGAAGAGCTGGGTTGCCTTTCCTGCTCTGCAATTAACCTGATTGATGACTTTGAGCAAATCATTTTGCTTTGGCCACTCCATGTCTTTACAAATCGGCACAATGAGGACAACAAATGAGTTTCTTTGAGGAAGGTTTTGAGTCTTGATAGTGTAAAAGAGCGAAACATTTTTATTAGGATTATATTATTCCCATATTACATATGAAAAATATTCTTTCTCATTTACAGATGGACAGGTTTTAGGTAATTATGGCTTTGCATAAATATGTAACAGTTTGCTAATTCTTTCTGTAAATATTTCAATGCTAATACCCTGATCCTGTGCTGTGGTGTGGATCCTATTTTTTGCTCTGGAAGAAACCAACTTTTTAATTCTTCTGTTTTAATGTCCATATGTGATGTGGATAACTTATTCGTCCATCACTGAAACATCCTCAGCTTACACTAATCATCACATTCCCACTGGCTCCAGGTGCAGCTGGATTGAGCTCAGGGCTGCTCAGGAAATAATGAGTATTTATAATAATAATGAATAACAGGGTATTTTAAATTCCTTAAATTAACTGCGGCACAGACTTGCTGTCCCTGACATGGAACAGAAGTGTCTAAGGCTGAACACAGTGAGGAAGAGGGCTAGTTCTTCAGGTGTTGAAGTACTGTTGACTGTTGGTGATAATCTCAGTGTTTCCCACTACTCATGGTGAGAGTTGCCACTGCCACGGTGTCACTGCAATGCCACCTCTGCAGCAGGTGGAGATGAAAGCAGCAACTCACCGAAATAATTGTTTTCATCAGGAAATGGTGTAGCTGTCAGGTGGTCAAGAACTGCACCTATATCAGAGTTGTGCATAAATCAAGCATAGACAAAGGTAGTGCTGATTGTGCTCACAAAAAAAAGGCACCCAACCCAGAATTAATCACGTCAAAACAAGGTAGGATCGCAGGGAGGAGCTGATCGAACTGTACCTTGCTTTTTTGGCAGCCAAACCCTGCTCCGGTCCCTCTTTCTCTGCCCTTTGCTGCTGCTGCCTTTGTTGTATGAATGACTGACTTTCCTTTTGTCTGGCAGGGAGCTGAGCGACGGGACCACGTACAGATACCAGGTGGTCATTGTGTCCGGGATGGAGGAGAGCGAGCCGTCCCCCGCCCTCGTTTACATCTCTGGGAGTGGATACTGCGGAGATGGGATTATCCAAATGTAAGTGAGCAAACAGATAAATCTGGGCACATCTCCTCAGCCAGAATCTGAGGCTAGGAAAGAATTGATGACCTCTGATGTCTCCTTAGGTTAGGCTGGCTCTCATCTGTAGATAATGACTCACGTGCTTGATGATTACTGGGATGATGACATTTAATTGTAACATAGGCCCTTCTCTCCTGGCACCAGGAGATACAGACAGAGATACAGATAATGGAGTCCAGACAGCAGGATCGATAGGCAAGGATGCTCTGTGCTGTTTATGCTGTTTGCCATGTATCTGTATCTTTATACATGGATGTGACATTTCCTGCACAGACCTGGAGCAGGAAAAATTCACACAGCCTTCGATGCTGTCCCATGTGTGTGACAGCTGGGTAAAACCCTGCCACGTGTTGGGGCCAAGTTCCTGGTGCAACCCCTTGTTTGACTGACCACCAGAGCTGGGATGCATTTGGAAGTGATAGATTTGGCCTCGGAGGGAGAGTGCTGGGAATTGCATGTTCTCAATCAGCTCCCCTCTCACCAGTCCCCAGGCCACTGAAAATGTAAAACAATCCTTCACAAGTAAGTTATAGTTTATTCCTTTACTATGTTGGCCCTTAAGGCTGCTGCTTCAAAGCTTCCTGGCATTAGGTAATTTAATTATTTAAACTATGGAAGTAACAACAAGCAAGTGCTTAATCCAGCCAGTATTATTTGCTTGAAATAATGCTGATCAGCAATCACACAGCACAAGTCTGTCAGATGATATACCTGGCAGCAAATATTTGCAGGAAGAGGCTCAACAGGCAAGGAAAGCAAAGAAAACAATCAAACAACACATGAATCCAGGGCAATCCTGGAAAGAGAGGTGGAGAAAGACAGATTAATTTTGCTTTACATAACTTTTCTGCTACTGTTATGTTTGCACATTCCTCAAACATCACTTGTGGCTTTGCAGCAAGTGTCAAACAATAGCTGAGCTGCCTCAGGAGCGAGCAGGAACCAGACTGTGTCACAGCTTGGTTGGTTGTGGCCCCACTTGCAGCTGTGGCAGCCCCTTTCTCATCTGGTTCCCACTCTTCTCCCCACAAGCTGCCTCAGCCGTGTGGGTTGGCACGAGGCAGGACCCATCCCCAACACCCCTTGCTCCCTGTTGACTGCTCTCCTCTGAGTTCTGCCACCTGGAATAGCCACGCTCCAGGCTTTATGCCTTGTTATTCCCATGCTGGGGTCACAGCCTGGCCCTTCCAGATTTAATACAAAGAGTTTCAGAGATTCCTGTTCTCTTTTTCCCCACCTGCTGAGCTACAGCCACACCAGTTATGAAGGAAGTTGCTCATATCCTCATCAGAGGACAGCAAGTGGTATCCACATGTGCAGCAGGGAGCTGGCCAGGCAAGCCTGTGGATAAGGAATAATGAAAAGGATGAAGCCAGGAGGCTCCCTTAAGGAGGAAGGGAGAGGTATTTTAGGGGTTGGCTACACAAAGCTGCTGTACAAGATATGAGGGCTTTGGGGTTCTTCAGTGGGGTTACACAGACCATGAGGCTGATGTCACTTTGCCTGCTGACTGCTTTTTGCCTGCAGAGAGCTGGGGGAAGAATGTGATGACATGAACAAGATAAACGGTGATGGCTGTTCCCTGTTCTGCCTGCAGGAGTTGTCCTTTAATTGCATCGGTAAGTCAGGCTCAGAGCCCTCAGACCCACGGTGGGCAACAGCCCAACACAGAGTGCAAGGGAAAAACCAGCAGTACTTTCAGCATTTCCAGCTGAAGAGTTGTCATGGGAGAGAGAAAAAAGGTGGAATTTGTAGGTTTGAAAGGTGAACATATCTTCCCAGCTTCTGGTCATTTTGATGGGAAATTGGTTCTGCTGGCTTTGAAACAGCCCAGGACTTAGGGCTAAGTCAGCCATTGTGGGACTGATCCAAAGCCCATTGAAGTCAGTGGGTGGTTTTCCACTGGCTTCAATAGGCTTTAGATCTGACTACGTGAGAAGACATGAACTGATTTTTTTTCTGGTAAACAGGAGGAGGAGTGAAAGGGGAAGGGACTGAGACCAGAAGCAAGTCCAGCTGAGGTCACACCTCCTTTGAGTTGCAAATCAATATCTGAGGATCAAAGGTCTGGCTAATCCCCTTTTTCAGAGGTGAAAACTACTTAATCAGATTTCATTTGCAAGCCTGGTTTGCTCTGATTAGCAAAACCTGTAAGCACAATGGCCGGAAGATGCTCGAGCTATCGGAGCTGCAGTTTCGAGCTTTACATATTTATTAAACTCTCTAGGAATGCTGGGGACAGAGAAGGGAAATGGAAACCAATTTACACTGCACCTTCTGTGGAGTAGCCCCACGTTGTGGGGTTGCTTTTTCCACCCAGGGGTCTGTGAGGTCTGGGAAAGAACAAAACATGCAGAGTTTCAGGAACCAAAGTTAATGTTTATAAAGGGTCGGCTTTTTCTCAAGACATTTTATGAGATTCCTTATCTGGACTGCCCAAGCAAACACCCATGTAGTGATCCCATGCCTTCAGCTCAGGGCATCAGTCCTCAGCAGATACTGTAGTGTTTGCAAGTCTGACATTTGCCTTTTTTTGGCAATTTGACCATTATCTCTTGTGCCTGGAGCAACGTAGAATGGACCTCACAGGCACCATGTTTCCTTTGGGTGGTAAACGGGACTGCTTGGCTCATCACAACAGCTACATTTTAACTTCAGCTTCCCACACTGTGAGTGAGACTTGAGGCCTGATTTGGTGATGTACTTATTTACATATGTAAATTGTTCTATTGAAATCAGGGAAATTTATGGTGGAGACTAATTGCGACAATTGGTGGTCTTGGAGTTACATTTATGTTTCAAGTAACTTGCTGCCTTAGAGCCTCAAGCACTGCAAGATTTTAGTCATAATATTTTGAAAGTGGGATAAACACTTACGCGAATGTTTTGGGTTCCCCAGACATCAGGCGTGGTGTGAGGCCGGTTCCAGCAAGGATTTGGGCTGGTGCTGGATGGTTGTGTCTGTATCACCCTGCTCTACAGCAGGGCTGAATTCCTTGGTCCAGGTCTATGCTTTCACCACATCCCAGTATTACATTAGGATGCCCATCAGTTTTCCAGGAAACCAGGTGATGTGGGCTGGGTGGGAGCTGCAAAATGCTCCAAATAAGTCCATGGACAGGAGTAAAAGTGGGGTGTCCCAAGCCTTGGACCGCACACTGGTGTCCTAGCGGTATGCAACACTCTGCTTTATGCCTTTTTATATAAAATCATGAGATTGGTTTTGTTGGGAAAACCTTTAAGATCATGAGTCCAGTTGTGTCATCCACCTACCATCATCCAACCATCCATCCCTCATCCAACTCCAGGAGCAGCAACAGGGCTTCCTGAGAGTGTGGAACAAGGCTGCCTGACAGCAGTCTGCCTAGAAAATAAAGCAACTAAAACATACAGATTTTTCTACTCCATGACAGAGGAAGTGGGTTTTCAGATTTGCTTGTGTTGGAAAGGAGAGGGGAATTCCAGGGGCAAAAAAGTTGTTTGTTTGTCACGGGCTTTGGAAGGTTGTGGTTTGCACAGATCCTGGATTACAAAACAAATGATATCAAATTCCTTGTGAAATATTGAATATAGGGACTCAGATGAATCAAATTAGCTGAATCAAAGGGAAGGTGCAGGAACAGAGACCTTAAAAATGTTTGGTTGTGTGACTTCAAAAGTTGTTCTGATGTGACTGCTGTGGTGGTGATGGGCTCAGTGTTTCTGCAGGGTCTGTGAGGGAGCCCCACTGCTGTTCTCAGGCAAACACAGCCTTCAGGTCTCTAGGACATGTTCAGAGGAGCTAATACCTGTGAAACACATCCTCATGGCTCTTGTGGTAGCTGGACCACCATGAATTATGACCCCAAGAGCTAAGGAGACACTGCCAGTTTGTCTTTCAGACAAATGAACAGTGCTGATTTATATTCTGCTTGGTATATCAAGCATTAAAACCTCACAAGAAAATATAAAGATGTTGGGGAAGTGAGTGGCTGTACATATTACATAATAAATAATAGTAAAAAAGAGCAGACATTCAGCATTCTCCACAATCTAACAATATCACACCTAATCTTCTGCCTTAAGCTGAACAAAAATCTTCTTTGATATTGGTGGGGTATTTTCGTGGAAAACACAGAATTCTTGGGTCTCCGTTTCAGAAGCACAGAAAAATAAGTGCAATTTATTTCCATGTTTACAAGGCTAACACATGTTATAATCCTGTAGAACAACAAGCAGTTATTTCAGAGAGTGTTATTTTTTCAGTGATGTTCTTGTTGTATTATGTAGCTCTTCAGAGCCCCGGGAATCACTCCCCTTCACCAAAGAATTCAGTGAGCCTCAAACACATGTTCAGAGGCTTTGTTGAATCGGGGGCCTCAGGGTTTGATCTTGCAAATGCTTTCTTCCAGGCATGTTTCTGAACTACCACAAGGCATTCTTTAGACTTCAGCAAATCTAACCACAACAGTGAATGCAATGCTTGTCACAAATTGTCTGCAGGATTGGGTCCCACGTGGCTGGAAAGAACTGCTAAACATTTTGTTTGCTAAAGACGGGGCTGAAGGGGCGTCGTGGGCGGGTTCCAGAGGAGGAGGTTTGATGGCAAAGCCCAAGTGGGCTCCTGCCTCCTAAAGCAGAGACCACGCAAGTCACCTCACTTGGTAGGAGAAAAATACAACAGAGCCCGCAAGCACCACCAGGCTTTAGATTCAGAGACATGAATCACAGAATAATTTAGGTTCAGAGGAGTCTCTGGAGGTCTCTGGTCCAAGGAGGGCCAACTTCAAAGTTAGAACCAGCTTCAAAGTTGGAGCATGTTGCTCAGGGTCATGTTCAGCTGCGTTCTGGATATTTCCAGGGATGGAGGCAGCCTGTTTGCAGGTGTCCCTTTGCCTCTCTCACTCTCTTTGCTTTTTAGGATCATGGGGTTTATGGGCTTTTTTAATTGGTCCAACTTTCCTTTGACTAAATGGCACAAGGCTCTCAAGACACTTTGCACTAGTGCCTGTAATAAAATTACACTTCTTTTTATTTTTAGTCTTGCTTTTGTTTTTCCTCCTTCTTTCCTCTCTAATCAGATAACAGTGGATCAATCTGCTCTGCCAGGGAGGAGGGGCGCGGGGGAAGGAAGGAGGGAGGCAGGGAAGAAAACTGTGTGGTCTCACTGTCAGTCTGTCCTGGCCTTCTCCAAGCACAAAGCTGAGCAACAGAAAAGAGAAAAGATTAATAGCATTTTCTTCCTGCAACATGCTGAAGAGCGACAGTGAGATTAATTAATTAATTAATGGAAGCATCTGGCAGTGCTCCGCTTTTTAAGTTCTGCAGCAGTCTCGTCCTTCCCCATCGTGAAATTTATCATCTCTACCTTTTCTCCCCCCACCCACAGCCGCTTCCTGTAGTGGATTTTGCATATTTTTATCTTTTCTACACAGAATTTTGTCCCATGGGGAAAGTTTCACTTTGCCTTTTGATTAGTAGGAGACAGGTGATTCCAAGCCACGTCTGTGTGACTGATGCACCCCTCTCCTACCTCTGGGCTGCTTTCCTTTCACCTTGCTCCTGATCACTCTGGAGATAACAGATTTTTGTGGTTACCGCAGATCTCAGCCAAGTTCAACCTGACGTGTCCTGTGTAAAACAGACCCCATTTGTAAGAGTTATGATTCACAGTGGTGGGAACCTGGGGCTTAGCACTTGATCCATTCCCAGCAGAGTGCTGAGAAATGGGTGTCTGAGGCACAGCTGAGCACCTTGTCCTTGGCATGCACTCTCCCACACACCAGCACTGCACACCCAGATATATGTGGGACATTGAAAAAGAGCCCAGCTTTCATTTGCATTCCTTTTGTGGAGTGGGATGTGCATTATGCATTGATTTAGCTCACCAGTGCTGAAGAAAGAGAAGGATATAATAAAAAAGATGCAGAGATCAATAAAAAGGGAGGGAGGGGGAGAGAAAGTAATATGAAAAGAGATGAGTAAAGACTGATAGACACATTGAAACACAGCTGGGAAGTAGCTCCAGAACTTCTATCTCCCCTTAAGTTTGCCAGGTAATTTATAGGGGTTTCAGTCACATCTTATTGGCGTTATTATTGCCATACTTTATCTCCTTTGCTTATAAGGGACTCTTGGCTAAAGCCTTTTTACAGCAAAACAGGGCAGCACTTCCACTGACTTCCAGATGGGAGTGGTCACCCTGAAGAATGGGAATGTTTCAGGTTAGACACACATCTCAGTGGTGTGTGGGATCAGGGCCTTAGGGATATAAAATACAAAGAAAAGACAGAGAGCAGAGGCAAAGAGAAAATAAATATATCTAGCTCTTGAATTTACCACCAATTTCTGGCATGCTTGAAACATTAGTCATCAGTGGTTGTTCAGGGAGAAGTATTATTTTAATTTGACAATGATCCTTAAACACCTTTTCTTTTGCTCCTGCTTGGCCCCAAATGTTTTTCTGTTACCTTACAAATCTGGATCTGTCTTCCTCCTCCTCAGAGGCCTCTCCCTCCAGCTGTGAGCCTTACCTTTGTGGGAGCTCTATCCTTTACCTCTCCCATTATCCATAAATTAAGCATAGCACTTTCCCCTAATCTTATTGTTTGGCGGGCTGCATTGCATTCAGGGAAATGATTAATATTCATGAGCTTGCTATCTCTGTTTGGTGCATAATCCTCTGGGGAAATTGCAGTGTTAAATGAGTGACACAAACCTAATTTTATATGTCTTTTCTTTCCTTTCTTTCTTTTTCCTTTTTTCCCTTTCTGACAGAGAAGTAATGTGCTTAAAATAAATTGATGGATGACCATCCATATTCATTGTGGGCATGCTTTGAGAGCTCTCCCATCCTCTCCCCCTCCCTTCCTCATACTACTGCACAGGAACACAGCGTTGGCTGCCCAAACCGTGGCCCCATGCAGCAGCTAATGGTGATTTTGCCTTCTTTCACCAGCATTAAATAGGCCTTGGCTGACCCTGCCGAGGGCTTTCAGTAGAACAACAGCATGGGAGAAACAGAGCCACCTTGCAAGAGAAACTCAGCATCTCCCAGGGCATCAATAAGGTGAAAGCATTGACCAAGGAGCTTGGGAAAGAGTGTGGCTGTTGTTAAAGCAGCTGAGGTTCTATAACAGAATTTCATGGCAAATAGTCATGAATTTACTGGCCGGGGTTATTCAGATGATATTTGTGTGACTCCTTCAGCTTAAGGCAAATACTTTGAAGCTGACTGTTTCCTGCAGCTCGCAGAAGTGTGGCTGCATGTTCTGAAATGTCTAAGCACTCATTTGGCAAGTTAGTAATCACAGAATCCTCGTAAAGTCTCTTAAAGTGATTTTCAGACTGTCATCATTAATAGTGCAATCCTAGGAAGGCCAGCTGAGCCACAGAGCAGAGAGAGCAGACATCTCGGGCAGCAAAATACAAAGGACAGATGCTTTTTTGTGGGGGAGAATGTGGGCTGGAGTGGTATTTGCCTGCATTTTTCCCTAGGCCAGTGACTCCAACCCAGCTCAATCCAGCTTTAATTTTTAGGACACAGCTACAATGAGAGTCCAGCAGGAGAGCTACTCCTCTGCTTGTTTCATCCCTCACACATTACTCTCCGTGGATCTGAGAGGCTTCCACAGCTGGTCAGACTCCCATCCTGAGAGCATCCTTTGTGACCCAAGAACAACTGTGCTGAGGATGAGGCTGAGCACAAGACTTTCCTTTGCAGTAACATCCAACTGCATGCACAAACAAGCACTTTGTTTTCCCTGGGGAATGGCACCTCTGGGTTTTTACTCTTGTGTTCCTCCTCCCAAACAAGTGTGCCAGGTGTCTCAAGGGGCCATGCTGCCCACCTTTCTCATGACCATGATGGTTACTCCCTTGTGTGACAGAAACCTCAAGACTTTCAGTTGAACAGTTTCCAAGTTATGCTGATAAATCTGCATATCAAAATCTTCTTGGCACTGTTTTATCCAACCATCCAGGGAGGGAAACAAGGTGAGGTAGGAAGAGAACATATGTGTTAGTGCTCTTACAACAATACCTGGTTGCCAGGGCTGGAGATGGATGTGTTGGGTCCTGTTGGCCATTCCTGGTTGCCAGGGTTAGGGAGGGCTGTGTTGGGTCCTGTTGGCCATTCCTAGTTGCCAGGTAGAGATAGCTGTGTTGGGTCCTGTTGGCCATGCCTGATTGCCAGGGTTGGAGATGGCCACTTTGGCACTGATAGATCAGACAAGGTCTTGCTAACACTGCCAGCTGTGGGAAATATCCTTTCTCTTAAGTGACAAAGACTCATGTTCTTGGAGGTGAAATATCAAATTTCAGTGCCAGGCTCTGCGAGGGAATTGTAATTGTATCTGTCTGCAGCAGGCAGATCAATTGCATAATTCTGGTGCTCCGACTGCTATATCATAGCGAGGAGCTGAGTCCCACCACACAAAGAAAGCCAGTCACGCCCAGGAATGCATTTCCACAAGCAGTTGAATTACCAGGGAGCCTCACTCTGCAAAGGCATTATCCCTGCCTGCTCTGCTCAGGAGATGCTCAGACATGATTGTCATATTCCACGGAAAAAAGCCTCCTGCGAGGCCCCTGGATGTTCCGCAGTAGATTGCAACACCCACGCTGCATTCATTTCCAAGGTGTCTGTTTTATTTCATTGAAGGAAGACGTCACCATTTATTGATATGTGACTTTATTCTGCAAGGTCTGCCCAAGCTCCATGTAATGGTTTTCCTCCTTTCAATCAGAACATCCAGGAAGGAAAGTAACTCTTGAATATTTTACTGTAGCAGGAAATATCTCTGTCTCTGCCTTCTTCAATATTAAAGAAGAGATTAGCAGATATCCTGGAAGCAGGCCATATTATTCACTCTCTTCCCACTGAAGCCAAAGGTGAAACTCCCATAGAAATAAATGGAGCAGGTTCTGCGGTCACTCAGCCGCTGAGTTCATGTGATCTGCAGTGGAATTATTTCCCTTTTTGTGATAGAAACCTCTGGATACATTTCTTCTCCTCTGTGTGAACATAAACACCAGTACTGGAGATGCCGATTAAGTGACGTGGTGGTAAAACCCTGCTTCTGCAGAAGCTGCTGACTTTAGTGAGCCTGGAGTTTGGCCTTTGCTGTGTCTGAAAGCCTGCACACCTCTGGACAGACCTTTCAGAGGTTAAAATGCAAATCTTGTTCCATTCCAAGAATTTGTTACTCTGAGACAATGCTTCTGCATTTTTGCCCCCCCCTTTTATTTTTCCTTTTTTTTTTTCTGGACAAATAGTTATGTGGCATGAGGCTTGTTATAGTTGGAAACATCCCTAAGTAAACAGCTGAGCTTAAAAATACTTCTCTTTTTTTGTCTGGCCTTTTTAAAAAATGGTAGTTACTGCACAAAAGAAGACTATGCCGATGCCAATCACTGCGTCCTGGCTGAAAACAGGAAACTGCCCCCAGTGTCTGTCCCCAGCACTTTGATGACCCTGCTCGGACATTCAAAGCCTTGTTTGAGGATGTGCCCTGTGCTATGAATTGGATCTTTTTATCTCTCTTTTTTCTTTATTTCATGAGGTGGAAGGCTGCCTATCACAGATAAGTGTATATCCTGCCTGTCTGCTTGCTGGCCTCTATAAATCTTCACTCATTTTGCTGATGATTTTCCAGCTTCTCCTCCAACTGGTAAAGGAGATGGGAAACTACCTGCTTATCCAGACCTGCTCTGGTACATGCTTCCCAGTGCTCACTAAATCACCTGTGTTATCTCAGGCATCCTTTCATTTCTGCACTCCAGAGGAGGGATCTTTATTTTGGTACAAAAAGCTGTCTCTTACACTGTGATCAGGCAGCTTAGGAAGCAAGGAGAGATGGAGTTTGTATAATTTTCTGGTGCAACGCACAAGAGCCCCAAGACTATTTTGGATCTTAAGGCCTGACTTCATGAGTTAGCAAAACAGGTCTTGCCAATTTGTTTCCTCAAGTCACACTTCTCCAGGTTGATGCTGCCACAGAACCTCCTTCAAGGTTTCCCAGATGTCACAGAAATCTTTGCTGAACTGGAGACTGCCTTTTCCCAAAACAAGGGCAAGACAGGAGCTTTGGTTTCGGCCTAATGTTTTTCTGCCTTCAGTAAGAATTTTCTAAGGGAAAAGGAGCTTGTGTTGCCTGAATGAAAATGTGTTCCCTGAGTTCAGCTCAGCATCCTCCATCATCTGTTGTTAATCCCCCAGAGATGCTCTCTCCTTCGGCCAGGTGCTATGCCTGCAGGCATTTTACTGTTCTATATTTCAGCTGGATTTCCAGGCAACTGCTTTTTAATTTTTTGAAGTAATTTATTCCTTGAGGACAAATCAGATATCCTTTGTGTTCCTTTTGTCCATATCTCCTTCAATCAGATTCATCTTAGGAGAGCAAAGTCCATAGTGTTGAACACAGTTCATGGTGCAGGTCATGCGTGATCAATCCCCAACCATCACCAGGTCTTGGAAGCCTCTGGACCTCTGTGGAGACAAAAATTAGCTCATGTTGCCAAGGCCATGGATGCATTTAGTGTCACAGTAGTCAAGAAGAGAACAGAAAAAGCATTTTGCATCATTATAAGAATAAAGCCATTAGCTACTTATTCCTAGAAATACACCACTCCTGACACTGTCCTCTCTGGCTCCGAGCCTGGAGGACTCTATGAATATTACTGAGCTCTGTTCCTATCACTGAAAAAAGGGAAAAAGCCTGTTAGTTTTTATTTTGTGAGGGCAGTTGTAGGAAGAAACAATCTGGTTGTTCTTTGCTTTGCTTATGAAAATGTAAAGCTCAACATGTAACCTGCCCATCATCCAAGACCACCGGAAGAATCTGCAGTCAGAGCTGGTGCTCAACACCTGAAGGAAGAACCTCTGCTAGTTTTTGGCAGCCCACACAGTGATGCACCACATTTGGCTGTTGAAGGTTGGTGCCCTCGTGTCTGGGAAGGATTTAATGACAATCCCTGTTTGCCATCAGTCAGAATTGGGAAGCCCACTGGCAGGAAAGGCCTTCCCCTGTTCTCACCGGCACTGCCCTCAATGCAGAGTTCTGCACACTGTGTGATGAGTCAATGGTGAGAGCAGCAGATCTTCCTTAGAAGTAACCAGGGTTGTAAAGCCAGTTTCCCTCATCATTTTTCAGAGCACACAAAGGCAAGTAGGTGCCTCATCTCTCAGCTTCTGTGCATAGTGCTGTCCCATGGATGCAGTGGCACTCCAGGGCCAGCACAGCTCCAGCGCTCATGACAGTGAGCAGTTCTGCAGTTCAGCAGGACTTGGTTAATCATTTAGGCAGCCCCCATTTAAATCAGACATCTCAGTCTCTCTGTTTGGTTCCTCCCTCGGGTTTTGCAGACTCTGAGCAGACAGATTTATTGGGGTCTTAGGCATAATCAGGAACAAATTAGCCTCTGTTAGGATCACACACTGTCCTGGATCACAGCTATTCAAGGGCTGCTTTCCCTCCATGTGAGTATGAATTAAGTCATCGGGCTGAAGTAGGCCCTGAGTATTCTTTTATCCCAAACACATGATCTTATCAGAAGCTCATTACGTTTATCATCGTATTAGGAGGGAGCATTTGGAGCCAGTGCAGGAGTGTGTTGCTCTATAAATGCTGTGCTTACTTCAGTGCCTGTCGTGAAAAGAAGTCAGTGCTTTGGGAAGGCCGGGAAACACTGTCTAAATGCATGTGCCTAAAATTAGGCTGTGAGTTTGTGGGTATGTGTTTCATGGGGGGTGGCTGAGTCGGGGATGTGTAAAGGGAGCGCCCGTGCATTTGTGTGTCAGTGTTTCTGTCAGCGTGGGTGTGCAGCAGGGTGGTGATGTTTCACTGTATGTGTGCATATCTGACTGTGCATATGTTTATAGGATGAAGGTCAGGTCTTTTTAACAGGATAGGTATTTTCCTTTCATCCCCCCCTACCTCTTTTACAGAAATAAGCCTCTTTTCATAAAATGACAAAGTGCTTTTTTCAAAAAATACATATTTGCATCTGTTTGGCATTTGGTTCTGAGGAATTTTGATTGCTGCTCTCAGTCTTTTTAGGGCTGAACATTTTTCAGAGATTTCTGTTGGGCCTCTCACTCAAACTGGGACATAGTGGGTAAGCTAATTAATTGTATCCTATTGTCCTGACACCTGACTTATGCCTGGATGTGGGAGAGGAGCAGAACACAAGATGCAAAAGAATAAGGTGAGGGAACCAAGAGTTTGTCTCCATGGCTATCACAGTGACATTCTCATTCCACCCGTTCCTTGAGCTGGCCAGACACAGGGCATGGCTCTCCCAGGGATGAATGAGCCCCATGGGGGTGGCACTGCTGGGTTGCCTTAGGGCCCATCAGCACATCCACCCAGACACCCCAGGAGCCATTGTCATCTCTTGTCTGGGAAACACTCCCCCAAGCCCTCCTCTGAGCTCTTTGAGGGATGGGATACATGTTTGGTGACTCCCAGACAAATTAAGATGTTAAGATGTGACATGTAAGGTCGAGAAATTTGGCCACCCTGGGAATATTCATTCAGGACTGCACTCATACAGCTGAAAGACTTCCAGACTTGTGCTTCTTTTCACCAGCTTGGAGCTCTGGCCTGTCAAATACACAGTTCCCTACATTTATCCATGTACCCAAGTTGTCCGCAGAGGCTGTGATGAAATCATATCATAATGCCATTTTTCCCTGATAAACTTCTCTATTCTTTCAAAGCCACCCTCTCAAAGACCTGGAATCTTGCACAGGAGGAAAAGGAGTGAAAGTCATTAAATAATTGAATAGCAATAAACTGATGTTTTCTGGCTCATGATGGTATTTCACTGTGTAAACCAGGAGAAAAAATAAACAGGGGATTTAGTAGATTGGAAGTAGCTCAAAATTGAGCAGCCCTTGGATTTTCTGACACCTAGCTCATGATAGTCCAATGCTACTGATAGGATTTTCCTTAGGGATCCTTTCCATCAGTCCAGCTAGCAGCTCTGGCTAATTTCCTACCATTTTTTCAACAGGCTTATTTGCCAGACAAAAATACAACAGGCTGTCAGAACTGGATACCTCTGGGGACTGGCAATGATAATACAATACAAAATAGGATACCAACAGGTCAAAGGTTTCCATTTCACAGAGTACTCTAATGACTGAAAGTCATTATTGCTATGCAGTCTGTTTGAAAAGAGTAGATGGATCTCAGTTCAGTTTTTAATGGGCCAGTGTTACAGAAACAACCTCAAAAATTTGGCATCTTTGTTGGCAGTCTCATTAGAGAAGCCACAGAATAAATGGGCAAGGATAATAAAGTCTCCTGCTGCTTTTGATCCTTTCAGGTCAAATCTGAGTCATGTTGGTTGAAGCCGTGTGTTTATGTGGCAAACTCACCCTCACACTGTGTGTACTGTATCTGCCTTGGATAAACAGATCTGTTTGGCCCTTTGGTCACTACAACTGTGAACTTGGAAGTTTTCACCATCTCTACAGCCACAGTTGCTGTTGTTGTTGATTTGCAGATATCTTTTAAAAACAAAAAGGGAAACATTTTAGACCAAACCCTCTGCTGGCATTTTTCCATTCCAGCTGGTGGAATTATGCCAACACCCACATTTGCCTCTCTGTGTATTTTCTATCTCTGCTTTCTTCTATATCTTTTAAAAGGAGATAGATGAAAATAAGCAGAACCCCCCAAACATTAGGAAATATCTTCAGGGAATTGCCCAATACAAAAGTTGGCTATTGTTGCTTGGCTTTATTTAAATCACCTTGGTATGACCTAGAAGTGACCAATGCTTCCACGTCCCAGTGACCTGACAGAGCAGATACATGACCACTGATGGTATCAGGTCCTAGGAACTACCCTGCAGACACATGTAGTTTGTTTTCTCTGTTTCCCCTGGCAGATGAGCCCAGCAGGTGCTATTTCCACGACGGCGATGGAGTCTGTGAGGAATTTGAGCAAATGACCAGCATCAAAGACTGTGGCGTTTACACTCCCAAAGGCTTCCTGGATCAGTGGGCTTCCAACGTCTCTGTCTCACACCACAGTGACCAGCAGTGCCCAGGGTGGGTGGTCATTGGTCAGCCAGCTGCAACCCAGGTAAGGACAGCATGTTCCTCTTCCTCTCCTGCAAATCCAGCAAGGAGAAATGCTCTCAGGTGGAGCTCAGTGGTCAACGTTCAGGGGTGCTGTTACCCCTGCCTGCTCACTTGTTGCTTCACCAAGGATGGCCCCTGGCAGCAACTTCTCTCTTTCTGAGCCTGATTAGTAGTGATGAGTTGAAATTCAGTCCCAGTCACCCAACTGGAACTGGCTGAAGTTGTGGCTGGGCTGATTCAATGAGCTGTGCAGGAGTCACCTCTCCCAACCATCATCACCTCTGAGATAGACGGGCTCTTCACAGCAAGCACAGGGAATGAGCTTGTGGCAATGAGTTCTGAAGGCTAATGCCGAATAATACAAAAGAGTGTTCTTTCTTTTTTAATAGTTTTGTGTTTTCTGCCTCCCAGTTCCATAAAAGCACCCTATTGTTCTATTCTGAGAAAGGTCCTGTCCATTCCCAAAGCCATTCATTAGCTTTAACCCCCTTCTCCTATGTCTCCTTTGTAACATAAATAGCTCCAGTTACCATAACTTTACCTTTTGTCTCTTTGAGAGAATTAGATCCAAATGAGTTCAAAAAAACATTAGATAGATGCCTGGAAAACAGAGCTGTACATGATGCAGATGCAGCAGTTCAGATGCAACCTGATTTGGGAAAGTCCGCATTGCTTGTTGATGATTTTTAGAAGGAAAGGCTCTTCATATATAAGAGCTGCTTTGTGTATTCCTCCTTCAGCCCCCACTGCTGTCTCTTATTAGAGATAGAGAACTTATCACACTAATCAACTTTGGCTGACTTCTGGTTGGATGCAGAAAAGTTTTTCTAAGAATCTAATTATCCAAGAGGTGTCCTGAGTGGGCAGTGCAGAGAGGAGTTCCATGTCACAGATATGACAAGCAGATCTCTCTGTGAATAGCAAATGTTAAGCATTTCCAGTTGGCTTGCAAGAGAAAACATCTTTATGCAAGAGACTTGGCCTTGCTCACATTGCACAAGTCTGTAACAAATTAATGACCAGGTCAGTTCTAAATGCACAAAGCGTGGTTAGCTGGCAGAGAATCAAGACAGAATCCCGAGCCCAGTATTGACTTTTTGTCATTGTTTCATTTGTTATTTCACACTGTAAAAGGAACTTTCCTCTGGACCCTTGCTTGTGCCTTCACAACTTCCTCCTCATTCATGTTCCCTGTGCAAACCAAAGGCCAGTGGCTCCAGTTCAGGTGCTGCTTTTTGGGCATGTCCCCAGGCATTCTGTCCCCTGCAGCTGCTCCAGAGCTGCCCTGATTTTCTCTGAAGCACTGGAAGGAACTCAGCCACACCACACAGTAGGTAACATATGGTCCTGTGGTGGAAAAACCACCACCACGCACACACACAACACAAAACCCTGCTGTGTAGACACAACTCAGGCATGTTTGTTGTACCCAGATGAGATGAAGTTGTCACAGCCTTGTTTGGGAAAAAAAAAAAAGGCAAAAAAAGCTGTTGTATTTATAGGCAGAGCAGTGGCATATCACACACTGCCAGAGTGAATGGGAACATGCCTCCTGTTATTGCCTGGCCCCTGGGGAGATAACAGTGTGCTATTTACTTCCAGCAAAAAGAATTTTTGCTTTAGCTCAGCTGGTTCTATTACACCAGTTTGAGTGCATGGGGTTCATTGACCTTTTTAACCATATAGATGATGGGAAAGTTTTTGTTTCCCCCAGGAACAAGACAGTTGTCTTGGGAAAGCACCTGACTTGTCACTCTGAAGAGGTTAGATGGGGCAGCAGGTCATCAGTCTGTTAGCTTGTGGAGATGAAAATTAACCTAAGATCTCCTCTAATCGCTGCATGTAATGATCACTGGTGTGTAAACATGTTTGGCTTCATTATCTGCACAAGCACTGAGCCTTAGGGGTTTTCTGTATTGATGAAAAGAGCACCTTTCCTCACCCAGATACCTTTCAGAGTAGGTTGTGTGCTTGTTGGTCTTGTGCAAACTTTTCGTGTTGTTGCTGGGTAGCTTCCTGATTAATCAGAGTGGTATTTATGTTGGCTTCTCATCAGGAATGCCATGAAAGATATGTTTGAGTGCAGTGCCCAGCAATATACAGAATACATAAGCTGCCTGTTTGTCAGCCATCCCCACCTCTCATCCTTGCCCCAGTGTTCTCAAGGCGCTTTAAAACATTTTAAGCATGTCCTGACTTAAAATGTTTCTCATCCTTGGATATCTTAATGCCAGGTTCTCTGCATGGCTGTCATAGTTCTGTCAAGGCTTTTTCTGAGGAGTTTGCATCCCAAGTTGGTTGGTTGTTGTGGTATCTCTCAGCAGTATCTGCCCATGTGCCTTGTTTACCTGTTGGGGGATTGCTGATAAGCACAAGCTCGAGAGCACTTTCTTGTTGTTGTCGGGCTGTTTCTGTGACCTCTTTGCTCAGTTCACTGCAGACATTGCCCATGTCTGCAGCTGGCTTTTCCTTAGATACTTAGTTATTAGTTTGAGATGGCTCTTACATCACTTGTTAGTGTGAGGCTGCCGACTGGCAACATAGTAAGGGAGATAAAAAAGCAAGTTCCCAGTATAAGATTTGTTTTGAACAATAAAACGCTTACAAAGAATGACACAGTCTTGGCGAAGAGATACAGATTTGAAAAATGGAAAGGTCAAACAGCCCCCCCTTTAAACAATCGCCCTTTCTGCAGAAGCAAGACTGAGAGACAGCCACTTCTACTTTCCTGGCAGCCACCCTTCAGTGCTGATTAAGAAATATTCTCAGTACTGACAGCATCATATTCAGAGCCAAAGAGGGCCAGTCAGCAATATTGCACCAGCACAGAAATGCAAACACCAGTGCAGGGTAGTTTTGCAGTTTGATTTCTAATCTTGTGTCTTCCACAGACTTGGAAGCAGACGCTGCTCACTACCTGTTGTCAGCTGCAGGAGGAATTCAGCAATAATGGCTTTCCTCACTCTTGAGCTGGCTTTTCCCCCCCTCCTGCTTCTGCTATAAGTTTGCAAACAGCCTCTCCTTGCACATTAGTTTTCTTTTGCCACAGTTTATGCTGGGTGAGTGCCTTAGCTCCTGTTAGTCTCTCTTGCTGGAGTCAGTTGTACTGAGCAGGGGGGATTTGGATATTTTGCTAAGGCCTCTGACAGGCCTATTCCGGGAGGGATGCTCCAGCTGGGGTGAGCAGAGCACAGGCAGACAAGTGCAGCCTGATCACAGGGCACTGGAGACGCCATTTCTCCTTTCCTCTTGCTGGTGGCACTCCTGCTTTTGGAGAACTGATTGACCTGAAGCTTCCCTTGGGGCCTTTACAACAGAGAATTATAAAAAGGGACTAATGGGTCTTTAGGTGGCTGATTCCTGACCCTGTTACTCCTGTCACAGCCAAATGTGCTCAAGAATTGGCTGTTGGTGTGGGTTGGTGATTTAGAGGGACAGTCCCCCAGGAACTGCCTTTTGTTGCATTTCCTCCCAGCTGTGCAGAAGTTGTTTAGACCAAGTAACCATACGTGTATACATATATATATAAAACTTTTTTTTTTTGCCCTATGCCATTGTTTGAGCTTGGTTTTCCAGTGTATGGAAAAAGCCACACAGCTCAGGCACAGTTAACAGAACAGGGACTCTTTCCCAAGGCTGCTGGGCACAGACAGATCCTGGGATTCGTTTTCATTCCCGGACTAAAGAACACACCCTGTTCTCCTCTGGGTACCCCACAGGGGCTTCTATGGAGTAAGAAGTTGTGGAAGAGGATTCTTATTACATCTTTCCCACAAACAGAGGCCCCCTCCTGCCCCATTACCATTCCCACAATTGCACTCATCCAGACTTGCTGCAGCAAGCCTTCCACTAGCAGCAAAGATGTCTAGAATTGCAGTATGTCTGGAATAGCCCACAAAAGGAGAAGACAGGAGCACAAAAATATCCTGACTACTAAAAGAAATAACATGGTAGAGCAAGGGCTCCAAGAGTGGTAAGAAAATACCATAAGAAAATTAAAGAGAAATATGATGAAGTTCTCTGCCATGCAGTTTTATTCTGTCTAATAAATATAATGCTGCAGAAAATTCCCCAAAGATCCAGCAGAGCCAGCAAATAGAGTAATCTTGAACAGGAGTGGAAAGAGAGGAAACCTGCAACTTTTAATGGAGAAGCCATTCCTTTCCTTTGGGGTGATCTTGCTGAGAAGAGGGAGGGTGTCTGTCTGTCGGCTCTGCAAGTGGCCCTTTTTGAACTTCCCAATTCACAGCCAAGTCCTGTTGCTCTTCAACGGTAAGAGTTTTGTTGTGGTTAGAGGGATAAAAATTCCCCATTTTTAATAAGATGATTTGCTTTGCAAATGTCTTTGTTATTTATAGCCAAGCCAGACTTTGAACCACTAAGCTCTGGAGGATGAGGGCAGAATCCCACTAAGCAAAACCATTAATGGAGGAACCATGAGTGATCAGAGACCAGTTCTGGAAAAAGATGAACTGGACACTGTGCACAGGCTGTCACAGGAGGAATGTAGGTTTGCTGTACGTGGCTGAGCTCATTTCCAGTACTGGCTGATCCACTGAAGGCCTTCAGCTTAGGTTACACAGTCTCCCAGTCTAAAGTTAGTTCCAGGGGTCCAAAATTTTGTCTTCATTTCCCCTGGAAACTACAGACCAGCCAATTTGGTCCTTTGCCTGAGGCTGGAGAGCTGCGTCATGAGCCTGGCCCTGACTGTCAGGCAAATTCAGGCTGGAATGCTCCTTCCTTGGATGAAGTCATGATATTTTTCTTTCTTTTTCTTTTTTTTTTTTTTTTTTTTTTTTTTTTTTTGTGTGCAGTGATTAATTAAGCCTTATCACAGCCACATTGCTTCATTTCTGTTCCGTTTAATAGAGGTGGAAATGGGAGCACAGAAAGGTAAAGCTACTGTTTGAGGATTAGAACTCAAAATCCTTCAGAGACATTGCAGGCACTGGGCATTACTGAGCCTAAACCTCCCAAGGACTAGGAAGTTCAGGATGTCTTGAAAGGGAAATGTTCCTATCTTGGATAAAAAGAAAACTGTTCAGGGCTTGCTGAGAGTTGCTGCCTGGGAGCAGAGCCCTGGAAGGGTTTGAGGTCATTAAATCTGCATTTTAGCTCTGTCAGCCCCCTCACATCATCCTGGTTGTGAATTAATCAGTCTTGATCCTAGCACAGTTTGGCTGTTCATTCCCAGTACAAAAGGACTGGAAAACTGTCCCACCATCTCCTTGCTTTAATGACTGGAAATGGTGCTTCCCACCTGACTTGCTGGGAAAGCTGGATTCTGCAAACTTTCTGCAAAAGAACTCCACTGCTCCTTATTTGCACGTTTGCTTTGCTGCTCTGCCCCATTGGAGGAGGTGGTCCATGCCAAGGGTCCGAGGTGAGGGATGCTACAAGGATGTGTCATATGCCATCAGTGCCATGACTCAGGAATGATCTCAGCATTCTGGGGAGCTGAATGAAATGAGAAATGGGATTTCTAGGTAAGCTGGCTTGGAAAAGGCTCATTTGCAAGGAGTTGGCTGAGGAAGAGCATTACCCTGAAAGTCAGTTCAGAGCTGCTGGAGGATGCTGCCCCTCACCTGGCTGCTTGCTCCCAGCCAGGACAGACAGGGATCCCCTGCACCCCCATGGCTTCCAGTGCTCCTCTGCTCCTGGCTGGAGTAAACCTCAGACCCCATGGCTGATGTTGTAGCCTCTGGCTGATTTGTGTAAGGGGAGGATGGAGAGAACACAATGCGATGTCAGAGGAGATTCCAAGCAATTTTGACAAACACTCAAGGGATATATTTTTTTTTTCTTTCCACTCCCTTCCCCCCCTTGGTTTTTAGAATAATTTTTCAAGAGCACATATGCAAGTCATCTAAGGGAAACAGAACAGTGAGTACCAGGGGCTGGTACACTGTGTTCCCTTTGTGTACTGTAGAGAAAATAGATAAAAGAAACAAAGAATGATGCAGAGAGCAAAGCAGCCAACCGTACTCTCAGAGAGGTTCAATCCGACTTTTTCAGAGATGAAGGTCAAACCAAAAATCCTCAGGTGCCGGAAATTGGTCCCATCTTCCTAGAACCAAGAGAGATTTACCACTAATGAAACATGAGCAGAATTCCATGGCATTTGTTGTTTCTAGAAGCAAGAAGAAAGGCAAGAAAGGAATATTGTCTTGGGCAGCAATAGGGATTATGTGCCTCTTTAGGAAGTAAATTACCATTTTATGATCATATCTGCTGTACACCCAGCCACCCACCCAGATTAGAGGCATCAATAGAGAACAGCTTGGACCCCCCTGGCATCAGCAAGACGGGCAGCCAGACCCCCTGACAGAGGCACTGCTCATTAACATGCACTCCTCTGAAAGGAGACCCCCCCCCCCCTCGGCCCTTGCCCCTCAACCTGCCACTCTCCCCGTCTGCTGCTGCTGCTCACAAGCCTTGGGATGCAGAGCATGTCCAGCCGTGAGCGTGGGATAGCTCCCCTGCATCCCATCCGGGTTGTTTGTCTTGGGTCCCTCTCCATTCACAGCAGAATGAATTTTGCATAAATGCATCAACACGTCTGCTTTGTTCATGCACGAAGGGTTCTCGGCATTTCTCATCCCACCCCCGCCCCACCGTCTTCTCCCTCCTGCCTGGCATGTGGCTTCACCAGCTTTTCCATGATTTCCCTGTGCACCAGCAAATAAACCTGCCTGAAGCAGTGCCAGGCGACCCAGCACAGTTAAAAATGCCCAGATAGATCTAAACCAAGCAATGGGAGAAGGGGATGGAAAAGGGTGCAAGAGCAAAGCCATAATGGCTTTTACACTGTAATTTGGTTTCATGTTCTGCACAAGGAAACATGTCAAATATGTAAACAGAGCTCTCCAGGGTTGTAATGTAGCTACAAAACCACGGATGTACAGGCAGGCAGGGTGCTGCTCTCCAGCAGAACGGAATGCCATCCCCAAAACCACACGGTCATTTCTTTAAGCTGAAAGTAAACTTTCTCATGCCAGGAGCAAAGAATTTCTTTTTTTTTTTTGTAAATGAGGGATTGTCTGCACCACTTGTTTGGAGTACCGTGGGCATTTTAGCCCACATTGTCATAAGACACCTCGTATTTTGAATGCCAATGAATTTCAGGGTGTTCATCTTAAGATGTCTCTAAAAGGCATGGTTTTGGAGGATGGTGTTTACCCAGTACTGTCCTGAAAGTATCTTGAGTCAATCCCTCTGTCCCCACCTGAAAATAAGAAACAGCTTTAATAATAATAATAATAATAATAATAATAATAATAAACATATGAGGAGAAAACCCAAACCAACAAATAACAAAGTGGGAACCATTTGGATTCCCTGTTGAGCTGCTCCAAGTCTCTTCTGAGCAGCTCCTTAGTTGGAACTGTAACTGTGGAGGAACCCCACATCTGTGCTCAGTTTTGGAAGAGCTGCCGGCAAAGCTGGAGGACCGCTCTTTCCTCTGAGGTCATTTCAGTGGGGAATCTGATAAGAAGACATGATTCACCCTGGTAATTCAAATTCACATCTGGTAAGTGGCCCAGCTCCCCCGTGCTATCAGCAGGAGTCTCCTGGAGACTGGGTTTCCACTGTCGTCTCAGGGTCTGGCTCCAAGCTGTCACATGTGCCAGGAAATGGTTATTTGCAGGATCAGTGCTATTATCTGTCCCCACATGTACCTCCTCTCTGGGAGAAGCCCTCAGCTCAGGAGAACATCAAGTTCTGCTCAGCCATTTTGGTAACTGGGCCAAAATCCCTACACTTAACACTGCTGGGAGTGAATGTAATTTTTCCTCTTTTTTTCTTTTTTTTTTTTTTGTAATTAACCCTTGCATCACCATGCTCACAGGAGACAGGTCACTCTTCAGAGAGGGGAAGGTGAAGCACAGCGTAGGGATGACCTTCTTCGTACCTTTCTCCATTCAAATCCCTTTGAAACATTTGGCCTTCCAGCAGAGTTGCTGTGTATGCACAGTGAGCTGGACCAGCTAGAGAGGGAAAGCCACACTCTGTGGAAATTTACCTGTTTCCCAGAGGTTGTTCCTGGTGAGAAAGGCTGAGTCTTGGCAGCTGGGTATTCCTCCACCCCCTCTGCTGCCAGTCCATCTTCTCAGAGCCTGCTCCTGGAAGGCAGTGAGGCTGAAGAAGCTGAGCTTCCTCTTTCACACAATCCTTTAATTCTTCCAGTAATTTCTTCTGGGAGCAGTTGCGAGCTCCTCTGCACTCTCCTACAAACCTGGGACATCAAGGACTAAATGCTCCAAGTATTTTGGCTTAATTTGTTGGAGTTTGAGGTTTATCAGAGCAACCAGGGTTGTTCCAAGGTGAGAAGGGAGTGACAGGCTTCCCCAGACAAGCTTTTTTTGGGTGGAGATGTGCACGGGGTGGAGGCAGCAGCTGCTCTTTGGATCTGCCTGGATGGTCCAGCTCATTCAGAGGAATTTGTTTGCAGCATGGTGGTTTCATTACTCTGCAGTTTCAGTGGGAAAAGCCCAGTGAAGCAAGCGGGAACATTTTGATTTTCATACTGCAAGCCATGTCTTCAGGTATTGAAAAACAAACCAGAGGGTTTAAATCTTGATTAATACCCATTGATGGAGGGCTGATAGCTGGATGGGAACTGAAAGGTTTTGCCAGCTGAGGTGTGACTGCTCCCTGGAGCACGGGGCAGTCCTCCAATCCCCCCTCCACATTCCCCTGGTGCCTCTCTGCAGCCTCCCTTTTCCTATTAAATTCAGGGCCTCTTCCCAATGCATCATCTCCCTGGATGTATCCAATTAAGGCCTGTTGACAGCCCAGAGCAGACTTACACCCTTAGGATTAGAGGCATGTGTACGTCTTCATATAGGGAAGGACAACAACAGGGTGTCTGGCTGGCTCCCTGGGAGCACAGTGGGGAAAGCTGAGCAGCCTGGAGAGGGAAAAGGAGCCAGGGAGAGGGAGATTTGCACCCC
The DNA here is from genome assembly GCF_036417665.1 of Passer domesticus. Lineage (NCBI taxonomy): Eukaryota > Metazoa > Chordata > Aves > Passeriformes > Passeridae > Passer > Passer domesticus. The sequence goes on from NC_087491.1 coordinate 5,376,252, forward strand.
CAATTATCCCTGCCTGTGTGCTGAGTGTAGTGTGTGGTTTACACAGCATGTTTACATGGGCCGTAACCCTAAACAAAGCTGAAAAGCACGGCTCTAACTCTGGAAATAAAAGTACTGGAAACCCCTGGTTTTCTGCACATGAGAAAGTTTTGTTCTTTAAACACACAGATGTTTTTAAATGAAAAATCACTCTTTTGACCTTTTCTGAGTGTGATCATGTGGTCGGGGCTGACATTAACCACTGCACGGCTGTTTGCCTCAGGCACAGGCAAAGCTTAGTGAGGGGTCTGCGGGGCTCAGGCTGGCACCTGCCTTGGCTCACATCTCTGGGAAGTGGCTCCTGTGCCCTCTGAGCACTCAGGGTGGTGCAAGGAGTTGGGGTGAGGTATGGAAATATTTAGGGCTTGCTCCTAGTATACTGGAAACAAAAGCAGCAGGATTTTTTTCCTGCTTGAGAGCTGAAAAATTTGTGGCTTAATGTCTTTCTTTTGTATCTCTCTTTTTATTAGTGTCATTGTCCATGTGCTTCTAAGAATCTCTGTCCACCACAGCCAGTGTATTATCTGATGGAGAACTCAAGCTCCTAAGAGATTTGTTGTTGTTGCTTTTGTGTTTTTTCTACCTAGCTCTGTGTTTTCTTCATCCAAACAAATGTATGGCACCAGCTCTGGGAAGGAAGGAGGGAATGTTACCAAGTGGATTGTACCAACCCCACTTTGCCTTACAGGAGCTGCAAAAGTACAATGAATCTAGTGAGCCAGAACTATGAATATAATAACAAAAATATATTTAAGATCCTCCTAAAGTGTGGCACACATCCTGCCTTTGACAGTTTGATTTTCTGGTGCCAGCTGCTCCCGAATGAAACGCTCCAGTCGAAGGAAAAACAACAACAACAAAAAATTTGCTTTTGCTCTGCTCCTCGGTGATGAAAGCTGATGGGATGGGATTGTTTTGCTTTGCTGCAGCACCCCACGGCCAGCCTTGGCCAGCAGCTCCACGAAGCTGTGCTGCAGTGGACCTGGCCCGCTCGAGTCAGAGACGGGCAGCTCGGGAACCCGAGCGCTCAGCCAACAATAATGTTCTGGCTCCTGTATTTGTTTAACCTTGCTCTCCAGTGGATGGATATACAGTCTGCTAAAGCACTTATCAGTCTATAATGCCTTCACACTTCTGTGAGCAGTAATGTGGAAGTTGTAGACAGGAGCTTGTGCTGCAGTTTGAGAATGTCTTTTAGTTTTAATGAGGCTGATACTCACAGAACTGAAGGCATAAGTTATTGTTTGGGTGCTGCTGCCTGTTCCTGAGGTGGAATCCCAGCAGTGCTGTTTTTTGAGAGCAGCATCTTTGTGTCCTACTGCCAAGATGAAGAAATAGCAGAGGACTGACAGGAATAAACAGGAGCACATTTCAAATTGCTAGATTGCACTTTCAAGTGCTGCACAGGAGACTGTGTTGTGCACTCAGAACAATCTCTTGATTCTGCATCTCTTCAGTTTGCATCTCTGAATGGTAAGAGAAGCAGAGCCATGTGCAAATTGCACCCAGGAGCTCCAGATGCTGGGGTTTGCTTGTGGGCTGCCGTAAAAGATGAGTTGATTTTTAAATCCCATTAGTGCAATTATTTCTCCTTTTTCTCCATCTATTTTTGTAGTTTCTGGCCTTGGCTTAACTGACATCCACGTGGTGATCCTTTGAACCGTGCAAAAATCATCTGGTTAGGGTTTTGTTGGAAAATCAAAACTCCATATTGTTTTTTTTCCATGAGTCCAGCAAGCATCCTAGATATTTGATTACACCTGGCTGGCTGTCAAAGCCCATGTGAGTTTGGGATAGGGCCAGTCAGAACTGATTTACAGTTTTTTCAGGTATGCCATGTGAAGTTTATGGTTTGATGTGATTTTGATTTGAGCTCACTCGTTTTAAATGAAGTTTGCTTTGAATCTGGAGATAACAGAAATTCAAAGGGAAGCTCAAAGAATGCAGGTCTGCATGATTTAAAAATGGAAATATATTGTTCATACCAGCTCTTTGGAAGTGAAATAACTGCATTTCTGAGAAAGCTAAAGTTAATAACACACCTTGAATACACATGCAATCTGGGCCATCATCTAATGGAAATCCCTGTAGCTCCTTTTCACTTGCCTCAAACTAAACCAACTTATATGACAAAATGAAATAACCCTTGCATCTCCCACTCATTTCTGAATCACAGCCCTGTGTTACATCCAAAACTCAGGAAATTTCCCTTTGGAGATGAACACTATTGTTGTAAAGTAGAGGAATTTATCATCATGTCACATTGCAGGCAAAATATTGGTGCCCTGTCCGTGGTGTTTTCACAGAAAGGTCACTTTCCAATTACTAAAAAATCCAGCCAAATCTTCAACTGAAAATCGTGGCTCTGTGCTGAGGAAGCTGTAATATCTTGCTAATGGATACTGAGTCTGTGAGGTCCAGACACATCAGCTGCTCCAGGTTCAAAGTGGACGTGGCTGTGCTGAGACTGGACATAGGGACTGGCAGCAGGGCTTTATTTCATCCTGCAGGAGATGTAAGCTGCTTCCCAATGCCACAGACAAATCCTGTTCTTCATTACACAGGGAAAATTGACAGATGAGATTTCCTCTGACTTCTGAGCCAACTGAGTCTGGGAGTAATATAGCATCAGCATGTTACCCCAGGAGTTTCATCAGCTTCCAGTTGATAAAGCTTTTCTGTGGATCACCTGCCCACAGGACTTTGTCCTGGAGCAGGACACGCTGCAGTTTTTGATTTTTTGCCATCAGACCTTCAGGGACCCCAATGAAAACTGGCAAAAACAGACAAAGAGCATGAAACAGTAAAACTGTGTTATCAGACACAGAGGACAAGGAGAGTTTTGGGGGAGAAGCTGCAGTTGATGAGCATCAGAGATGAAGGGAAGTTGCTGCTGTGGAAGTAGAAGTAGACTGTAGGGGAAGGTGGCTGTTGAAAGAGAGAGACTCAGGTTTCTTCCCTCATTTTATGTTTAGACCCCCTGCTGCTGAATCTCAGATTTGGTTTTAGTTTTTTATTTTCTGCAACAGAAACACATTGTTAGTGCACATAAAATTAAATATATGTACCAGTTTGGGAAAAGTAGCTTTGAATGTTTTCCTTAAGTTTTAGAGGCCGTCATAGAATGACCCAAGGCTGGGCAGGCAACTCTGGACTCAGATTTCTGATGGGATAAGTCCACTGACAAAGACATCTGATAACGACACTTGTCCAAAAGCACTTCTGACCAGAATCTAGAAGAAAACCCAGAGCAAAATTCCTTGTACTGCTGTGGGTACAATTTCCATTTGATCTCTGTAGGCTCCTGAGGTTTGGAATGATCACAGAAATTGGCTGGGGTTTGAGGTGTTTGTTGGAGGCCTTTTAATGGTTCGGTGCTCACTTGTGGGCAACTTCATTTTTCCCTAATTCCAACCCAATTCCCAGCCTAAATGAGAAAAGCAGTGCAACAGCTTTGAGAACAGATTGGAGGTCTGTGCTGCAGTCGGCAAACTGGGTGGTGTCCATGTGGTAGTCAAGCTGCCTTACAATATTGGGCAATAATAAAGCAGGAACCTTTCTGATATTTAGCAACTGCACCATAGTTTCTCCTCCTTGGGTAAGATTAACCTCAGGTCAGCAAGAACAATAACATATTTAAGAATAAAAAGGCTGGGTGACTGCCAGCACCCTGGTCTGGCAAGGGAGGGAGAAAGTTTTCAGCTGTAAGGGATGTGTTAAAATGCTGCTTATGTCATGCTTGGGATCCTCTGGCATGTGTTGAGTTAAATACAAATAGCATTCTGCATAGCAAACAGATAAATATTGTAGATTACTGTAGAACACTGTAGGTCTCAGTATTATGGCTGAAATCTGTTCTTTAGCTGGACTATCAAACAAGAGAAGATGTTCAGCTTGTGCCTCCATGGGTTTTGTATCAGTCTGTGAGTTTTTCTGTGCATTTCTGCAGCCTCACTGGGGATGTGTTGTGCTCAATAAATAGCTGCTACTGTGGGTTTTCCCAAAAGATCTTGTTCCTGCCTGCTCCACAGTTGCAGTTTTGCCAACAGGACAGGGTACAGCCTGTTTCATCCCAGAAATGCTCTGAGTTGTCTGTCTGGGTGCAGAAGTGTCAGCAGCACAGTCCCCTGTAGAAAGGAGTGGGGAGAGGAAGTTTTTGTAGCACAATTTCCACTTCCACCCCCCTCTCCAGAAGGAGGATGCTTGCTACTGCCTGACCAAGTGCCCATGATGCCCCTCACAGCCAGACAGAGCTCGAGGACACGGTCTGGAGGAGGCCCTGCCACGGCCCACCAGATGGGATTTTGGGAGCAGACAGATCTGTGCACTGGAGGTTTGCTCTGTTTTCAGCCGCCCCTGGGCATGCAGACAGGCACGTCCACTCCAACCACGGTGCCAGGGCTGAGTAGGGCAGCATCTGAGCTTAAATAGCAGCTTTTCTGTCTGCATTTAGAATTATTTTGATGTTATAGTGCTGAGAATCACCAGTGTGTGCAAAGCCTGTGGTGTCTGGCTGTGCTTGCTCAGTGGGAAGGTCAGAGTGGGGTGGGATCTGTGTTTAGCCCACTCCTGTGAGTGCTCTCAGTGACATCTGAGCATCTTTGTGTGGCTCATAGCTCATGGATTTCATCCTCAGCATGCCTGTGTGGTGTGGGGGAACATCATCTTCATCTTTCAAACAGAGAGCTCAGGCTTGGAGAAGCCAAGTGCTGCCCAGAAGGTCGTACTGGGACCATGCACTGCCACAATTGGGCTGGAATCTAGTCCAGTGCCCAGTCCAGGGGATTTGGGATCCTTAACATGTAGTTCAGCTGCAACAGGAACCCATCAATGCAAATTCACATTGCCTGCAGTCACGGGATGGCTGGGAATCATTCACAAGGGCGCCTTCCAAAATTTGCTCTTCAGCAAATTTTCCCATATTACTTTGAAGGAAATGGAGTTGATTGCAATAGTAAATGTGTTTTTGATGTGGCAAAAAGCTAAGTGCTCCCAATATATCACTTTTCCCTTTCTGCTGACACATTCCTCGGTCCCCCTGAGTAAGAGAAGGAAAACAGGAGAGGCGGTTTGAAGAACATGTTGTGCCTTTGATTGACAAGAGGTTGTATAAATCAGTCAAAGGGAATCCTCCAGGCATTCCCTCTTGTGGGAAGATCCCACAGTGCTCCCTGGCCTTGATCGTTCTGTCTGCCGATGTTTGTGTACAAAATGTGTGGGTGGGAGACGAGCTGGATTTGAACCTCCGAGAGGAACAGACATCAGCTCTTCTAATTGAAAGCAGCTTCCTCGGGAGGGGGATGACATGGGCTTCCAGTAACTAGACACAAATAGTCACTGCATACTTTGGAGCACATACTAAGCTCCTGTGGATATCCCACTTGCTGTGTGGGTCTGAGAGTCTGGATAAGCCCCAGTGAGTGAAGTTTGGAGCAGTGTGTGATGCTGTCTTTCTTCAAAGCAAATACTTCAGTGTTTGGTAACACCCTGAAATGAGAAGGCTATCGATGTGTTCTTCCCTCTGCAGCTGTCAGGTGCCTTAGCTGCTGCTTTGCATCACTGTAGCAAACTCGAGGATGTTAGGATATAGTCTGTTTCTCATAAGTGTGAATTCCTATGAATAGCAATGACAAGAGATGATATTCTGTTTTCCAGGCCATTGGAACTTGTGCTTCTAGAAGTGTTGGTACTGCAGTAATCACATAATCATTTAGCTTAGAAAAGATCTCTAAGATCATTGAATCCAACAATTAACTTAATTAATTAATAGGGGTCTTTGGGCTGCTGCCACAGTCTGAGGATGCCTTAAAAGCAGAGGTGTGAAAGACTCCTCCAGCAGGTGATTCTCAGGCTTGGCAGGTGTGATGTGACATTTAGTGCATGTGCAGAATTGAAACAGGGATGGATTTACCACATGTGTTGGAGCCTGGTGAGATGGTGGAGTCTATAGGTTGCAGGAGCTGTTTATCCAGCCCAATTGTTTCCAGAGAAACTTAAAGAACTTTGGTTTTGGTTTGTTGGTTTGGTTTTTTTTTTTGCCATTAGATAAGTTTACTGGCCAGCAGCGAGTGGAGAAGAGGCTTTTGTAGCCATTCATCTCTCTTAGACTTTTCCCACTCTTCTCAATTAGACTGTTCTAAAAGAGACTTTTACCCCAGGACCACTTTGAAACACTTGTCTGGGTAGCGATGGATCAGCCTCAGCAGGGGGAAGCTTATCTAACCTGCTCAAACCAGGCCAGTCTGGCAGCCCACGTGGCCTGAACACAGGCTCTTTATGCAATGCTCAGATTTTTGCTAATATTCTCCAGCAGAAGCAGAGAGTGCTAGGGTTCACACACACGCAAAAATCAAACAAGGCATTTAAAAGTTATCAGAGATTTCCAGCCCACCTCAGCAGGGGTTTATTTTGGGTTAGAATCAAACTTTTGGTGAAGGTCTGGGTGATTTCTTAATACAAGTTTTCACTCATCCATTAAGTGGCACTTAAAAAGTACCAGAAGTCAGTGCTTGTGTTTCTTTCAGCCACCTTTTTGGACCAACAGAGCAGGAGGAGAAGTAAGAATAAGAACAAAATCATATAAAACTAATGAGACCTTTGTTCATGTCAAAGAGCTCTCTGACCATATATATTGCAGATGTGGGTGAGATAAATTCCCTAGCTGGAGAAGTATTAAAATAAAAACCATGCTCCCAACAAGAGACAGGCTGCTGAAAACGCAAGAAGGGAGAGTTGCGAAACGGTACATGTCGAATTGCTGGCCTGGATTTCAAATGCCAAAGATAGTTTATGTAAAGCCTTGCTCTGCTGTAAAATGTAACACTATCCACTGGCTAGCCTCAATGAAGCTTGGTCCCAGTTGTTTCAAAAAATAAATAAACTAAAAATCTTCTTCCAGCCCATTAAAGCTGATTTATGTTTTGCCTGTAAGATTCCTCTGTGCTGGATCTTGAGGGACTCAGATTTTAAAGGGGATTACCTCACTTTTAGCCAATCTGGTTTCTCATTCCCAGGCATCCCAGGCTCTCTTTGCAGTACCAGGACCAAGAGGGCATTTCTATGCAGAATTATCGAATGGGCATAGGATTTTGGATGGCTGCTAATTTTCTTGTTTCACTTCAGGGTTCTCTTTTTGGTTTAATAATAAAATTGCTGATGGGAACAGCTTTACTGACAGCACATCAGCACAAGGAATTCCATCTATTCCTATGGCAATGACAGTCAGTGAGCTCATCAAAGCTTGTGAATCCAACCGGTACCTTTCAGATGCTCCGGGAGTCTCAGCTATAAGCATCCTTCTAATGCTTAGTAAATTTTTCCATGGTGGACATTCCCTTTTTTCTGTTTGCTGTGGAGGTGAAGGCTGCGGTGGTTCATGCTTCTTTTTTGAAGCAGCTTCACTGAGCAGTGTGTTTTCAGGGTAATTCTGACTATTTCTTGCAGCTTCATTTTCACATCTGACATACTGGTGGCACTCTGGTGTTTAGATTCTGGCTTTTTTTTTAGCTTTTCATCATAACAGGACTTGGGAATCATGTACTTTATTGAAAAGAGCAGTTTACCTTCAATTTCACTGCTGCCTGCCATGGAAAGGTGTAGGAAGAAGGTGATTCCACTTGCAGAACTGGTTGGGGAAAGAAGAAACAAATTTGCTTAAATTGGGTTCCAGCGGCAGGACTTCCCTGGCTACACCTGGTTCTAAGTTTACAGGGCCATGTGTGGCTCCTCTGGGGTTACAGTAATATCAGATTTAAATAGGGTAGTGCTGGAGCACTGTGGAGGCAGCTCCACAGTGTCTGTGCTGGGAGCTGGAGTGTTCAGAAGTGATCCTGGTCCATTTGGGTGGGAGCAAAGTTGTTCTAAATGCTGTCAAAACCTGGTACCAAATTCAGAGGAGGTTGTTGGCTGCCACCCTGCTGCTGTGAGTCTTTAGCTCCTGTTCATGTTTCAGTTTTTCTTCCTGGGGTAGAAGACCTAGAAACTTAATTTTGAATAATGTCATGATATTTAGAAGCACAGTTATTGTGCATTACTTTATCCTAGGAGTGCATCTGTACTTTGTTTCCCCACTTCAAGCAGTCAGAACCCTTCCTTGCTGTCCTCTAGGTCAGTTTTGGTGTTTCTTTTTTTCCTGCTGCAGATGTGCCGTACCAAGGTGATCGACTTGAACGATGGAGTGTCCCAGTATGCCTGGTATCCCTGCACGGCCAACTTCCAGTACTCCCACATGGCACAGACCATTTTCTGGCTGAAGGTAGGAAGTGCACACACCATTCAGAAGTTTCCTCTTTGACTGCCTCTACAAAGATTCTCCAGCAGGCAAAATATCGTGGGCCAGCATTCCCAGGGGCAAGCTGCTCCTTTCTGAAGTATGTTTAGAGCAAAAGAGCAAAACAATGTCTTTGAGCACTGTCTAGAGAGTGAGTAGTGAAGTCCCCTTGTGTGTGACAAGGCTATTGAATTTCTGAGAGGGTTCAGCTTCAGGGCTGTTTGACTTGAGTTTATCTAGTTTGTGTAGGAGAGACTGGAAGAGAAGATTTCTGTGTGACCTGGGATGGGAATTCTTCTTTTAAAAGTCCTGGACTGACTCCTGGGGATTTTTTAAAGCCCACCACAGTTCTCCACCTCAGGCTTTGTGGGGTTTGTGTTTTCCCAGGCTTATTTTTCCCAGCCTATGGTGGCTGCAGCAGTCCTTGTTCACTTGGTCACAGATGGGACCTACTACCTGGACCAGAAGCAGGAGACCATTGGTGTGCAGCTGTTTGACACCAAAGAGCAAAGCCACGACCTTGGTAAGACTGTGTTGTATTAAGTTCCCTCTTTACTGCTTGCTTAGTGTGGTGATGCCCCCATTCACCAGTACTACCGCTCAGTTTTTTTCAGAATTAGACAAAAAAAGGTGCTTGCTCAATGCTCCAAGCCCTGAGTCTCACTACAGTTTGTTGAAAATGATGTGTTATTTTATACAGACATTACTCCATAGCTGTTCCTATCTGTTCAGAGGTGATTAGCTCCTCTTCAGTCACTAAATTCAGCACTATCTCAATGCTTCCCACCCAGCACTGCCCTGGAGAGACACTGATGGTGCTACAGGTGAACCCCTGGGAGCAGGGAGTGAGAGACCTGCACCAGATGCTGCACAAAGGCTTCTGTTTCACAGGGAGTGCTGGGTGATCTCCAGTCCTGCTTGCAGGGAGGTCTCCAGAGCCATTTAATGACCAGAATTCCCCAGGTGAAATATTTCAGGGGGTGAAGGTCCAGCTCCAGGGCCTTGCCAGACTCCTGGCATGTCCTCAAGCAGATGTGCCTGACAGAGGCAGGACCTGCTCTTGTGCTGAAGTGCTGGCACACACAGGTTTTGTCTCTACCCTTGGCACAGGCCCCTAAGCTGGGGACGTTGTGCCTGGTGAATTGACCCAGGCTGCATTTAAGCTGCAGAACCCAGGAGCTCTCTCTAGCTCCCAAATCTGTGTCAGGGTAGGACTTGCATAATCCCTTTCCAGATGTTCTCTGCCTTTTTTTTTTTCACTGAGGAGAAAGCTGGCCAGGTCACCTTGAGAGCAGTTTTTAAGGAAACATAACTCCCATCCCCCAGCTTTCTGTTTTACTATAGTATTTCAATTTTTACAAGCTGAAACTCAAATGAACTTCTTACTAGTGATGAGAAGAAGAGACACAGAGTGACACGTGTTGGATGAGTATCCAGGATAATACAGAATTAGGTGGGGTGTGGAGGAGAACAAAGGAAATACGTATGGTGTCTGTTGTCCAAGAACAAACTGAAATTTGTAGCAAGTTGTGCAGGTTGAGTCAGGATGGCTCCCAGTTTGCCAGAGCCCTTGAATTAATCTTACCCTCCTTTTGCAAAACAGTGGCACATAGCTCTATCCCTCTGAGAAATAAATGATGGAGCCACGAGCATGCCAGCAGTACTTAATGTGACATTTTATAGGGACAGACAGGCAGGCTGGGAGAGAAAGAGAACAAGAAAGAGGAGCAAAGAGGAAACGGACGGTTAGGTTTTGAAATCTTCAATGAAGTTGCAACATGAGTTTGGCATGGCTCAGCCTGATGTCTGGATGTCCTCCCAGCTGAAATGCTGCTTTCATCATGGAAAAGCCCCTTTGACCTTTCAGAAGAGGCTGCCTGGAGCAGAGGAGAGGTGTAGGTGGGCTACCCAGCAGCTCTCACTCAGGCAGAGCTCCCCACTGCTGTTCTGTCTGACTTCTGACAGGGACGTGAAGTCCTTTTCCTGGATATTGTGTTTCATGTGTTTGAATTATCACCATGGCAAGCTGGAAACTGCAGCTGAGATGCAAATGTTGGCATGCACTGGGGGCAGGACGGACTGAGACACTCAATGAGCCTTAAGCAGAAGTTCATAGCAAAATGAAAGTACATCCAAAAGGAAGTAGCAATAATTTAAATCTCAATCAGTCCCCAGTGTGCTAAAGACACTGCCACGAGCAAAGAATAGCCTATCCAGACATGCAGTTTTCTGCCTCGATCAGAGCAAGTGGACTCCTAGAAAATAAGTGAAGCTTCTTCTAAGTGCTGGTAGAAAATTGAGAGGTTGGGATGCCAAACAGTTCCACGCTGTTGGTTCAGAGCCATCAGAGACACCAGGGTTCAGCTGCTGAACTGATGGGTACAGAGCCACAGAAACAGGGGTGATCCTGAGACAGCTCTGATTGCCCCCATGGGCACCTGTACCATCTTTATGGGTATTTCAGGGGAATTAAAAAACCTTCACCTGTACAGCCACCGTTTTCCTGGTCAGAAATAACCAGCAGTGCAGCCCAGCTCTGAGGTTCTGCTCTGTTGTGGACACCACCTGAGTGCAAGGAATGAAATAGAAGTGAATAAACAGCCTCATACCATAAGGTCTTGGCTTTCCATCAGAGAATGCAGAAACTTCCAAGGAATTTGGGAACCCGGGATTTTGAGTATTAACTGCACCTGTTTGTAAGTGAGAAACGTGCACCGTTCCACAAGGAGCTGATATCAAAAGACTTCTGGGAGGCAAGTAGACAGGGAGGTTATTTCAGGGTCAGATGAAGACCAAAACAAAAAGAGACTTGCTTTTATATATATATATATATATTTATTTTTTTTTATTGCAGGAAGATTTTTTTAAGTAGAGGGTGGGAGATAGATGTTTGAAGAGCGTGTCTTAATTCACAGGAAATCACTTTCTAAGGAGAAAAATGAAAGCCTTTTTATTCCTTTCCTTTTGAGTCAAGAAATATGAACTGGGGAAAAAAAATAATAACAGAAATCCCTGAGCCAGTTAAACATGCAAATAGAATTTATTTTATTTTCAAATTTGTAAGTGTATCAGGGTAGCCAAGGGGTCTGGGCCAAAGCCATTGCTGGGGGAGCTCCAGTGAAGCAAATGGATCTGGAGCCAAGCTGATCCTCGGAGTGATGCCATGGAGCTGTGGAGGCAGAGCCTTGCAGGCAGCCAGCAGGCCATGAATCTCAATTAATGGATTTTGAGGGCAGCCGACAGCTGTCCGTCCTCTGCCTTCCTCCTGAGATGGGTTTGGCCCATTTGAATTCAGGTTGCTTCTACCTGAAAGTGGGAATTTCTCCCCAGCTGTCACTGAGTGCCTTATCCACTGGACAAAAGGGACTCAGGAGTCTCCTTGCCACCTCTCTGGTGTTTCTGTGCACTGCAACCTTAAGATACTTTTACTTCCCCAGAACACAATTATTTTCTTCTCGAGAGACATCACCTGTAAAATCCTCAGTGGCTCCATCACCCCCATTTTTATCTCCAGGACCAAATCTGCCTTTTGTTGCAAAGAGCAAGATACCCTTAGGCTCAAAACTACTGAAGAAAAAAAATCAAATCTGGGCAAATTTAGTGGAAAACTCATGCAAAAAGAAGTTTTACACTGAGCGCTAATGACATGCACAGCTCCAAACAAGCTGCTGCCGCCCCGGCCCTGGTGCACAAAGCCCCCCAGCCTGCCGGCACCGTTTGATCCTGCATATAAAGGCTCCAAGTGTCCTCCAGGACCCGTTTTACAATGGTGTGACTCTGCTTCCCCCGTGCTGGTTGCTCCTGATTTACCAGAGCACAATAGAAACGTAGCTGTGGTCTAAAGGAGCGGCTCCGAGGGCCTGCCGCGCTCGCGGAGAGAATGGCAGCCTTTCTTCAGCTGTCTGGAGGGATCTGCTTCTCTGCTAAGCTCTCTGCAGCCATTTGGGAAGCCCCTCCAGGCAGCTTACCATAACTTTTCAGCTCTATAGGGCCATTCCTCTGGGTGAAATGCCTCTGAAGTGGCCACGGCTTCGGGAAGCAATTGTGTTAAGCCTGACCCTTCCTCTGATCTTGTCTCTCCTCTGGCAGGTGTCCACGTCCTGAGCTGCAGGAACAATCCCCTGATTATCCCCGTCATCCATGACCTCAGTCACCCTTTTTATCACACCCAGGCTGTCCTCATTAGCTTCAGCTCCCAGTTTGTGGCCATCTCTGGGGTGGCCCTGCGTTCCTTCCACAACTTCGACCCCATCACCATCAGCAGCTGCCAGCAAGGACAGACCTACAGCCCTGCGGAGCAGAGGTGAGCGTGTCAGCCCTGCTTCCCTCTGCCTCACACCCACTACCCCCAGCGCCTGCTGGGGCTGGGGAGGAGGCAGGAGGGGCACAGCAGCTGAACCCTGCTGACCCCTTTGTGTCACGGGTAAAAACCCGGCAGTGTTCTCATTGATCAGGATGGATGGGACATTTAACCCGCATGGGATGCTGTTAGTGAATTATTTCCTCTTCCTTTCTCCTCCCTCCTTTATGCCAAGCCTGGAACTGGGGCCAGTTCGCTCTGCACACATTCCCCAGCTTGGTGTGGTGTTGGCCACTCACACAGCAGTTCAGTCTGAGCCCCGTTGTGCTGCCAGAGTGCCAGGGACCTCCCAGGGAAGGGACCACGAGGACACAGAGTGACGCCTGTGCCCTGGAGGGGCTGGATCCTACCAGGTGCTCAGCCCTGGCCATCAGCATCTGCTGTGCTTTTATGGCTGGGTGAGGCCCTCAGCACCTCTCTGGATCCGACCCCCATTCTGAAAAGCTCTGTGGGACCCCCCAGGATGAAAGGTTTATGGCTACCGTTTTATTCTTGTTGTTATTACAGACACATCAATAGATCACCACCAACCCCTCTCAGTCTCTGCTTTACAGCATCCCACAGAGATTGTGACCTTTCATGGCCTCTGGTGCAGCAGCTTCATGGATCCTTTCAGCGAGGCAGTGAAAAGAAGAGGAGAGAATTTAGCAAAACCCCTGAAAGAATATTTTTTTTCCTTCCTTTGTGAGTTCAAAGTTGTGAGCAGTTGTCATACCATAGCGGCAGCAATAGTAAAACTAGTTGCATATCCCAGCAAACCTCTGCTCAGCCTCCTAAGCAAGCTGTCAGGTTTTTTGATAATGTTCTGGCTTGTTTTGAGGACCTGCTTTTATTCCAGGAAAGGCGGGAGAGTGAGAAGGGGGAGAGGGAAGGGAAAATAAAATTAAAAAAAGGAGTATATCTATAGCTAAATCAATCCAGTCAGTGTGTTCTGACCTAGATTCAAAGCGTCTGATCGTTGTGTGCAATAGGTTGTATAAATTCAGAGGCCCAAAGACAGCAGGATCAAGTTTCAGATGAGAAGTCTAGTGGTGGAAGTGTGGCCAAATCCCAGCGCCAAAGCAGGACAGAAAAAGGGCAAGAAAACCCCACTGGAAGGAGAGGGTGAGAAGCAACAGGGAGCTCAGGAGGACTGAGACACAGGGCCACATTTCACTGCCCTCTCAAGTTTTCAGTAGGAATTGAACCATTTGTTCACTTATTGAACTAGAAGTGCTCTGTGTTTGGAAAGTTATTTCCTTAATAAAAAATTCATCCCCCTTAGGCAAAGCTTCAGTGAGCCTCTGCAGCCCAGCAGCCCAACCTTTAGAAATCCCTCGAGGAGGAATCACCCGCCTTTTGCCTCTTATGTTTCTTCTTGATTTTTTGGTATCATTTTTTTTTGGGGATGCACTGAACCCTCTCAGCCCCCTGCTCTCCCAAACCCCCATCTGAGCCTCACTCTTTCAAAGTAATGTTTTAGGTCTTGGAGGTTCCAGCACTGGATTGATCATACATTCCCCATGTCTGACAGGGAACTAGAAACTCTCCAAAGTAAAGCCCTGGTCCAAAGGCAATTGAAATCAGTGGAATTGTTTCCACTGATGACAGTGCTTCAGTGGAGAGTCAGTCCCAGTTTGCCTTGTGCTGGGATCATTTGGGGTGGCCAGGTCTGTTTTCTCCTGTACAAAAAACTCAAAGCAATTCAGGTACCCAAAATGTAGAAAACGTTGCGCATTAAGCTTTGCAGCCAGGAAATAGGTGACACCTTTGCTGTCACCTGCTGTCTTTTTCCTTGGTTATTTTACCCAATCCAGGAAGAATAGAGAAAGATAGATTTTTAAAATGATTTCTTAACCAGCTCAGAGGCTGGATGTGGCTCTTCTGCCTTCCCTGCTCACAGTCTGCCCATCAGATTCCCTTGAGGTGCCAGTTCCACACTGCCCATCTTTCCCTTCTCCCTTTCCCCACTGGTTGCATTTGCCTAATATGATTTTTAAGGTGTTTAATGAATTTTTAAAGGAACTTGTCTTCCTATGTGTGATCATCAATTTTACCCCTTTCATTTTCCTTAGGTCAACATGGATATTTTTGCCTGCTTTTTGGCTTCTCTCTATAAGAGGTATTATTTCTCTATTTCAAGGAGAATTATTTTGCTTGGAGAGGATTTATAGCCAGATACAGATATTTCTAGGCAAGTGTGCAGATTTTAAAATTGTGAGAGAAAAGAAATATATTGTCCTTTAAAAGTTAACACAGTTTTTATTTTGAGGGTGAATAGATCCCTCCCAAGGGCTAGTGACAACTTAATGACTGAAAATAAAACATGCACTTACTCTTCTTTCTTAAAATATGTATTATAGTTAGTATTTTAGAGAAAAATGGGCTTAAATCTAAAAGTCCAATTGGACTTTATAGGTAGTTGTCCTCAGTCATCTTTAGTTGTTTTGAAAATACATTCCATACTCCTGAAGACATTTATAGTTTGAAAATTCCTACTCTGTCCTTTCCAAATTTATTCTTCCAGTTGTTTTTTTCTGCTGCCAGTGACTACAGGCTCTTTTTTTTGTTTTCAGCAGAAGTTTACCTCACTGCTGGAGATGTGCTGTAAAAATGACACTCTTTATTTCCACATTGCATCCTTAGACCAGATATAATGGCCTGGTTAGTTCTTCTCTTGTGCTTTATAGCTCGAATTATTATACTTTTACTGTTTCCTGTGTAGCCTCATGCAGTGGACAGTGAAATTGGGTGTGCAGAAGCAGAGGTGTAATTTCCCACCCACCAGTCACTCGAGCAGCGAGAAGGCTTGATGTGCTGTGGCTGCCTTTGACAGTGGTTCCTCTAAAATCAGGTTTTTGTCTTTTTCACTGGGTAGGAAATGTCAGCTGTGGGTCACCCATCCCTGGGAAGGCAGTTCCTGGGAAGTGCTGCTTTTCCTTGGTGGCACTTCCCTGCCATGGTCCCCAGACCTGTCTCTTCCACCACCCCTTCTGGTGCCACTGTTCCTCTCCTGCAAACTGCAGACAGGAAAGCCCAATTCACCCAATTCACCCAGTCCAGCTGTCAGAGCTGTGCATTTCAGGAGTTTCCATCATCCCAATCCACCATTAACTCTGTGTTCATAGGGAAGACAGGTCCCCCCTGGCACCCACTGCTCTCCAGTCTTCTTGCCTCACATTGTCACCACCTCGTGCTTTCTAATGAGTGTAGCAAAAAGATTTTCCTTTGCTTTCTCTGGCTAAACCTTGGCACAGCCTCACTGCTACAGCTTCAAAATTGCTTCTGCAGGGGAGATCTTGTGTTTTCCTCCCTCTCTAAGTGTGCATATCAGGGTGTTTGACACTGTAGACCAAGACCCACCCCTGGCCACCACATCATCACCTGCTCTGGCCTCTGTGGAGAGGTTCCCTTTGAGCTGCACCCTTTGCTGCCCCAAACAAGCCCCAGGGACTCTTAGCCCACTCCAGCTCTTCTCTTTGTCTTGTTCTCGCCTGCTGTCAGCTACCCCAACAAGAAATGATGAAGATAAATCTTCAGCAGCAGAGCAAATGCAACCGCTCTTTACAACTCTGGTTATTTTTTTTTTTTCCCTTTTCATAAGGGGGAAAAAAGGGTTTCCTCATCTCTTTTTGTTGTGAATTAATGCAGCTTTCTCTTTCTCCGTTCGGCCGCCTTTCCCCTGCCCTGCATTCTGTCATTAAGCACAATCTCTGTCAGCTTGCTTCGGGTGAAATTAATGAATTTCTCACAGAACTGTTAATCATAGAAGCTTTGGTCCGTGACATGTGTTATAATTCAATGGGTTTTTAACCTTCGCCCCGTTTTGGTAATTGGCAAACGGCATCATTTGGCTTTTATTAAAGTGGAAGGCAATGCATTTTCTTTGTTTGCCTGGACAGACTCTGGCAGGGAGACCTGTGGGGCTGCTGACACCCAGGGACACAGTCCCACTTCCAAGCTGGCAGAGTGATGGGGCTTTGAGAGCTTTATCAGTTCAATATGGACCCCCCTGGCAGGAGCAGCTCACACCGCAGGGTGCAGGCAGCCTGGAGGCAGAGCCCGTCCCCAAGGAGAACTTGCCCTGCCAGTGATGGGGACAGTGAGGGGGACGTGCTGGCTCATGCCTCTCCTTTCTCTTGGGCTTACCTTGGGCTGGAGAAAGGGTTTTCTGTAAACCTCTGGGTTTAGCTTCAATTTGACCCTTTCAGTTTGAAATAGGGGTTTGCTGGGATCGCTGTCAGAGTCAAACCCAGCAGTACTGAGGGGACATCACTGAAGGGACCATGGGTGACACCACTCATGTTTTTGCTGTAATGGATGAAGTTTGAAGGCAAACACCTTTTTAAGAAAGAGCTTGATCCTTCTTCCAGTTAGCACAGGTTCACCAGTCCCCATCCAGACCCATGGATTTGGATAGATATTCAAGATTTTGTAGTAATACAAGGAGACAATGTGCTTTAGCTGAAGACTGAAGAAGACATTGTCACATTTTCAGTTCTATTTCTTTTTAAATTTCTATGACAAGAAATATGGCTAGCAGCCTCTACATATATGTAGAGAGAAAGAGCCTGCTCTTGCCTTTAGAGTAACCTCTAGAGAGGAGAACACAAACCCATTATAAGGATAAATATGTTAGAAAAACCCTCAGAAGGCAACATGTATGTGAGTTGTGTGGATAGTGGCATAGGACAAAACCAAATTGCACTTCAGATCTGCAGCCCAGGCTGGCCCAGAATGTGGAAAAGGGAGTTTTTTGCTTGGTCCAAGAGATTATGTTGTAGCCCTTCTCCTAAAAAGTACCCACCATGAGCTTTTAAGCTCACCTGAGCTTCGATATGTGTCCAGAACCATCACAGAGGAAACAAATAATTAAGGCACCATGTTAAGATGAGTTCTTGGAAAAGCGCTTGACCTTCTTTTCCTAACCTTGAGGTTAGGAAAAGAAAGTTTGGCTGCTGTAAGCTTTTTGAAAGAGGAAGTCCTGAATTGTTTTTATGTGAGGAAGGAAGAACTCCACTTAATTGTTATAATTTTCTATAAACATGTTAAAATACAAATGTTTCTAGGATTGTGTCACTAAAGCTCCAATTTAGCAAAGCCCTGAGCTATTTGCTTACATCCCCCTGTAGTCAAATCTATCAGTGGGACTTAACTGTGCTTTTGAAGTTAAGCACATATTTAAGTGCCTTGCTGAATTGGGGCCAATATTGGCACAGAGAAATACAGATTTAGAGCCTAATGACTGAGCTCATTTAGATTTGGGATGGGCAGAATGGATTTGAATCAAGTAACAACTGGCTCAGAACTTCAGCCTACATGTGAAGCTAACTCAGTCCAGGGCTTTTTACGTCATTGAAACATCCTTCCTTGATCTGTTTTGAACATGCAATGGAAAATGTGTGCAAGAAATCCACTACTCTTTGCACTCACCTCAGTGTGAAGATGTTGTTTTAGGAATTGTACACCGCCAGGGAAAGAAGAGGAACAAGTGGATCCTGAAGGGGACCTAGTGAAATAAACACTTGTCAGGGAATGTCCCAGGCACCAACACTTGTTCAAGTAAATCGTTAGAGTGCTCCTTGGGTCCTTTGTGTAGCTTTGCTCCAGACTATTTTGTACTCTGGTAAGGATTTTTGGGAGTTAGAATAGAGCAGGGACGATTTGAAATTGGCAGTTTTGATGAAGTCATGTGATTTTGACTGCAAGAAAATGGGATAAACTGTCCTATGCCAGGAGTCAACATGAGTTAAAGCTGAAGTGATTTCATTCTCAGATGCCATTATATTGTTTCTTTCCTGAGGAATGCACATTTTCTGGAACATGTGATGACTGACCACTGCTAAATGGCAGTACCCATGCAAGAGCTTCTGTAATCCACAAATGGATGTGATGGGTTCTTTGTCTACAAACTTCCTACTTGGAGATATTAATTTCTCCTTCCTAATTCTGCATTTGCAGAGCTCAATTCAGGATCATGACTTCAAAATTCATTGGGATTTATGGCTGACAGTAGCTGATACCAAATTGGAACCAGTAGCTAGAGAACCAGAAATATTTAAATTAGAAACATTTGGTGGCAGTGGTTGTTTTTTTACAAAAAGTGAATGGTTGTATTGTTTGTCACTGAAGTCATTCATATAGAGTTACAGACAGAGAGAGCTGCCCAGATGATCTGCTAACCAAGGCATAATCTGGAGCCTGGAGGGGATGGCTAAAAATGTTCCCTGGCCATTTCAGAAGACCACAAGGGGACTTGTAAACAGAAAGAAGAACATCACAATAAGGGTTTCTTAATGCCTTTGTCTGTGGCGTTTCAGTTCTGTAGGACTTCTAAGCCCAGGCTTGCTCATCTGGTGTCCTGATCTGAACTCCAGAAACCAGATTATTTTTCTCCTTTACATTGATGGAAATGAAAAGCGATGCCACTGGCTGTGGTGACGTTGCTTCAGATTTCCCTCTGTGCAAATTACAAGGGTTTTCTTGGGCTCATCCTTCCCTCTGAAGCCATTCAAATCTGAATTCAGTGCTCCACTAATTCACATAAGTATTAGATTAAAGAAGTCTGCTTTTTTTTTTAATTTATTTTTCCAACTTTGAAGAAGGCTTTCAGATTTTGAGGCAGTTTTGCAATGGGCAGTCGAGGTTTGCAGTCTGTGTTTCTGAAAGTGGCTTGGCAATACTGCTCTTTTTTTTCCCAAGTGAGTCAACTTCCTCAGCACTGCAGCCCTGGCACAGGAGACACTCATGCTGCTGCCTCACCATCTGAGAAATGGAAGGCAGCAAAGTGAGAGTTGGCCCTCATGGGCCAGTCTAACTGGGATGTGTAAGAGGGAGGGTTCCACAAAGCATCATTCCACCATTTACACTCTCACTCAACATCCAGCATCAGATGTTATCGCTGATGTCAGCTGAGGTCTTACTCAAACAACAGGACCATGAGGTTGGTAGGGTTAGGAAGGGGTTGGTAAGGTCCTGCTCTGCTTGGGGACCCACAGGGTGTGAGGCTCATGGTGTGTAAAGCCTGTGTTCACACCCCCAGCTGATTAGTGTTGGGCATTTGCCAGGAACTAGCACCTGGCTGTTCTCCTCACCTTGTTTCTCTGGTGATGGCCACCTGGGCACAAGGATGTGCTGCTCACTTGATCTGCTGCTGCTCCAACCACAGCCTTGTTGATCCTTACAGGGTTAAACCCATGGCAGTTTAAATCTGTATGCCAGGCTGTGAGATGCAGTGACTGGAAATCTGTGAAATCCTTGGTTAGTGGGTGGGGATCCTCCTAAAAGCAGGATCACCCTGGATAGGCCAGCTCTGGCAGAGATCATCCAACCTGCAGATGTGATGAACATCACAGCTGTGCTGATAGCCAGGGGTTTGTTGCATACAAGGGTATGGAGTTGGCCAACACAGAGGTGGAATTCTCCTTCCTCAGCTCTGTCAGCAGTGATGCTTTGTGCACCATGAGGAAATAAAATACTTCTGAATGTAGGAATTGTTTATGGCTCATCATACTCCAGGGAAAGGCCAACACTGAACAATCAACCTTAAATTACAAGCAGTGGGCACTTCCCATATAGCACTAGTGAGGGACAGAGTTGTGCAGGTACAAAAATACTGTCATTTAATCTGATCTAGAGCACAGTAGAGACATGTGCAGATGTGCCTCTCTATCAGTAACATGGGGATAACAATACCAGCCCAGGTGTCTTGCAGGGGTGTCACAAAAATTAATTAGATAATGTCTGCACAGTGCTTTGAACACAGCAAAACACCATGCACATGCTAAGTCAGGGCTTACTAAGCTGAACAGGGCTTTAGTGGCTGTTAACCCTTTTTTTCTGTAGACAGGAATAACTGCTTGTAATCTATTTCAAAATATGTATATTGATGTATTGCTTTCCCTTCTTTCTATAATTTTCCCTTTCAGGTTCTTCCCTAAATAAGCAGATAGTGAAATAAGTTAACGTTTTCCCTCCTCAGAACAAATTTAACTGTATTAAAATTAAATTAATTTTTAATTTCATCACAGAAATATCACCTTGTAGGGATCCTTATCCCAGAAATTTCATCTTTATTCCAGAAACATTTTGCACATAGAATTATGGAATGGTTTGTGTTGAAGGGACCTTTAAAGGTCATCTGCAGTAAACAGAGACACCTTTAGATGTGATTGCTCAGAGCCCTGTCCATCCTGGCCATGAATTTTTCCAGGGATGGAGCATCTCTGGGAAACCTGTGTCAGCGTTTTACCAGCCTCATTGTAAAAATA
Organism: Passer domesticus; assembly: GCF_036417665.1. Taxonomy (NCBI): domain Eukaryota; kingdom Metazoa; phylum Chordata; class Aves; order Passeriformes; family Passeridae; genus Passer; species Passer domesticus. Next base: position 5,397,169 of record NC_087491.1, read on the forward strand.
TTTCTTCCCTCTCTCTAGTCTAAATCTCCCCTCATTCTTTAAGACCCTCAACATTTTCATTGCTTTTCATTGAGGAACTAGCCCATATTCACATTTGAAGATGTGCTATAATGTTTGACTCAGATCATCAGAGATGGTGGAAGATTTTGTGTTAATCAGACATCTCAGTGTATATAAAAAATAAACAAAAATCTCTTTTTGCAAGTTGTGCTAAATGTTACAATAATTTTCCAGAGGGAGAACAGACAGTTTCCATGGGGGAAAGATTTTATGGATGGCAGGAGAGCAACTGGAGAGATCTGAAATGACAGCATGCTGCTGAGTTTGATAAGGGCTTATCAACACAGCTACACAGTTGATGTTTGGTGTTCCTTGTGAAGTGGAATAAAATGAATGTGATGATTTCAATCGAGCTTCTCAAAGATAAGAGTGTCTATCACAGAAACCCCTCCTCACATGTGCCCACTTATCACTGCCAATATCAGCACTCATGGATTCAGCAGATTTAAAATTGGATGGGTCATGAGGACTGCTCTTGGAGGGAGTGTTTTCACGGGAGGGAGGGAGGGAGGGAGGGAGGGATGGATGGATGGATGGATGGATGGATGGATGGATGGATGGATGGATGGATGGATGGAAAAATGGACATTAATACAGGAGTAGGGAGACCATAGTGCAGTTGAATATTGCAGAACAGAAGGTACTTCTGCAGAATTGGCAGGCTCTTCCCTTTTGCTATAAAACCTGTAATTTGCTGTCATTGTCACCACTGTGCCCACTGCCTCTGTCCTTCAGGACATGCACCAAGAGGCTGTGGAGCCCTTTCCTGAGCTGGGCTCTGAACTCTCTGACCAAAGTCTGTCACTCAGACCCTGCTCTTGTGGAATGGATTGAAATAATCAAATAACAACACCACCACTCCTTGTCTCCCTCCCAGCTGTGTCCACTACTCTTGCGAAGCCACCGACTGCCAGAGGCTGGAGATCGAGAACGCGGTGCTGAACTGCACCGGCGGCACCGGCTGGGACAGCGGCGCCCAGTGCAACGTCAGCTGCAGGACTGGCTACATCCTGCACATCCACAGAGACGATGATCTCATCAAGAGCCAGGTTTGTCCTGCCATGGTGATTTTTTTTATGATGCACAAGACCAGGATGAGCAAACAGCTGTGGAGGAATTGAGGAATAACTCAGGGTAGACGCTAAAATCGCAGCCTAGCCTTGGGACAAGGTCTTGTCCAAATGCTTGTCATGAGAACAGGAGCCCTTTTTCTCTGAAGGAAGAGTTTCTGGCAATTAGCAAAGCTCAGATGTTCACTTAATTTAGAAATTTTCAAACCAAAAACCATGTTTGTGTTCAGTCCTTGTTTGATCTCACTGGTTCTACTCAGCCAAACCGTTTGTTTAGGTTGAATAGAGGGAGTAGAAGGGCTGGTGTTTTGGGAGTAGGGTGCTCCTGTTTTTGCACAACCAATTTCTGGGTAAAATACCTTATTTTTAGTTCTCAGATTGAGATGAACAACATAGTAACTCCTTGCAGTGTTTCAGTCCATGTGCTCCAACCACACCCTGACATGTAGAGCATGGAGGGCGCAGAAGAAGCACCCAAACCCTTTTGCTTCCAAACAAATCACCAAAAACCTCCCCAGCAGGGCAGGAAATTCTCCCCATCCTCTCTAATCTGTGCATTAATAGTCCAGTCTTACAAAAGCAGCACATCTTCATACAGTGAAGGGGGTATTGAGGAAAACCAGCAATTTTTTTAAACATAAAAAAAAAAAAGCAAGTGCTTTGTGTTGGGGAGGTGGATGAGATACACGTGCAGCATGGCCCTGGGAGCAGGATGCTGGGGACAGGGGGATGCAGAGCTGACACCCCACTTTGTGCCTTCATCTCTAACACTGCCACATCCTCTGAGTGAGACGTGGGGGTGGTTTCCCCCATCAGCACCTTCTCTCCCTGGTTGTGGGGGCAGCACTCACATCTGGGGCAGCACTCACATCTGGGCCGGGGGCTGGGGCAGCCACACTCAGCAGCCTGTCTGTACTTATGAAATACTGTGTTCTTCATAAGCTTGCAGAGGGGGGAGACAGAGTGGAGGGGAATGAGTCAACCCTTTCAACTCAATTACAAAACAAATACAGGACCCCGCGAGCTGGGGCCTCTTCCATCCTCATTGGCATCAGCACCAGAACCCCAGCTCCAGCTGAGCATTTTTACAGAACAGAAAACCAGTTCCCAAAACGAGCCTGAGTGGCTGAACCAGGAAATTGTTGGAAGGGATCTGTACATGGGGTACATGAAGCACACAGGGATCACAAACCAAATAAAACAGCCTGAGCATTCTTCACCAGCCCTGTGTTATTTATGCAAGCAGTACCTTTTGGGGAGGCTTGGCCAGCTGGGCATGGTTTTGCTGGGAGAAGTTTGGTTTCAGAGCCTTGATCAGACTCATATGACAGGAGCAGAGGATTTTAGCACCCCTCACTAATGTGATTCACTGCCTCTTACAACACGCTTCCTCTCACCCTGCTCTGCTATTGCACTTCGTTGTCTTTTCCACCAATAAAACCCCCTGAGGCCAGTGGCTTTGTTTTGCTCAGTGCTGTGCATTCACTATTCAAATTAGGGAAGGAGTGGAGCATCTTAAAGATACCCATGACCCTCTAAGCACATTAAACACGTGCTTTTAAAGTTTTGTAAGTGTGCTTCAGATATCTGCTGGAAAGGAACAGACAGTTTCTTTCACTGTCAACTTGTTTGATTTCTTTGTGTCAGGTGCTTCAAACTAGAACTTCTGGAACATGTAGACAAGAAATGAATTATCTGAGAAAGTCCAGAATCCATGGTCTGGATTTCTCATATCAAAAGGCATGGTGCTTCTTCCTTATTTGCTTCCCAGCTTCAGTTCCTCTTCCAGTCACAAGCATTTGGGGATGAGAAAGGGCACATGAGTCACATGAGTTGTCCATGGCCAGAGGGACTTTTGTCCCCTGTCATGGCTGGGGAACCTTGCACAAAGCTGTTCCTTGTTTCATTTTTGCCGTTTAATTGGTTCTTTCACTTGTTTGACTAATTTGAGGGTCTAGGGATACATTTTTTCTCCTTTAACTGTCAGTGTGTGGGGCTGTCTGAGGAAGAGGAGGAAGGAAGCAGATGCTGATGTTTCACACCCTTGGGTAGGAAGGAGGCTGGGCTGAGGTGCAATATCTCAAAGAGCAGACTGACCATCAGTGGCCCATAACCACTGCATGCTGGTGAAGGTGACTCACAGACCAGTGGAAACACCTTCGTTTAGCATTTGAACCACATTTGTCTTCCCTATTTCATTGAAAGACTGAAAAAAAGGGGCAAAGAGTGTGACAAAAAGTGACATTTTTCAAAAGCATCTTGGTTATATAGGAGCACAAGTCACATTTCAAATCAATCTTTTACATCTAAAGGGTCTTTGAAAAATCTTCTTAAAAGTTTCTGCACTTTCTGGACTCTGTGTCTTCTGAAGCTACCATTTTAATCAGTTTTAGGGCAAAACATTCATTCATTCCCTCTCTGAGAAATTGACATTCCCAAATTCTGTTAAAACCCTGTAAAATCACCAAACCCTAAAACTCATCAGCACGCTATGCAGCAGAAACTGTTTGCTGCTTGAAAAGAAAAAGAAAGCTGAGCTGTTTACAGACTCTTGAGCTCTCTCTCATCCTCATTTAGTGACTTACAACAACAACAACAAAGAGGTTTGCATAGTGATGGAGCAAAATCCTTCATGTATCTTTCTCACAAAGAAGATCTTGGGGATGTTTTCATTCTCCCTCCCTGATTTCTTCCCATCCCCCCAACAACTCCATCGCTCTTTCTTGTCTTCTTCCTCTTTCCCCCCTTTGTCTTTCATTGCTTTCCTCCCCCTTGTCCTTCACTGAAAGCCCTGCTCATTCAGTGACTTGTTGTCATCTCTCCTTGAAGCCACCACCACTGCTGCTCTGGTCAAGAGGTGTTATTTAAAACCCAGCAGCTCCCTAATGTTGTGCAAAGGCATCATCAATCATGCCAGGAAAAGAAAGCACGGCTCATGTGGGTTCAATTAGAGGCACAGTAGTGGGCAGAAGTGGAAGAATACTTAGAGGGGAGGGCACAGCTGTTCATTTTTAAAGAGAGGAAACTTCACACGTGAAGCATCGCTTGAAGAAGGGGCTGGCTGGGATCTTGGGCAGCAGGAAGGAGACATGAATTCTCCCAGGCTGTTAAAAGTCCCAAGAAACAAATCTTTCTGGCACCAGATTTGTTTAAGTTTGCATCCTCTTCACTGCATCTTTGGAGGCCCCTTTTCTCTCCCCCCTCTTTCCTCCTTGCCCACCCTCCCTCCTTGCTTAAGCCTCTTTTGGAAGGCAGGACATGAAGGGAAGCAGTTGCTGTGATGCCAGTCAAAGCAGCACAAAGTGCCCAAAGTGACAGCTAATAAACCAGATGAGAAAGCCAAGTGCTTCATGTGGGCTGCTGTGAGCTGGGTGACCTTGTCAGATCAGACAGGCGAAACAGGCACGTGCCTGCTCGGCTCCGGGTGGGAGAGCTGCAAAGGCAGAGGCTGCCACTAAGACCCAGCACCAGATCCAAGGGCTGAGTCTATCAGAAATACCTCCAGGGTGTGGCATGGAGCTGGGGAGGGACAGGATCCTGCTCAGCAGCCAGGGGTGCTGCCCCTGGGCACTGCAGATCCCTCCCTCAGGTGTGACACTGAAAGAGGGGAAAGTCAAAAGCTGGTGGGTGCCATGAGCAATGATTTCTGTGGTAGGTTTGTCCTCTGTGCTTCCAATGACAGCCACTGGTCTTTGTCTCCATCACAGGGAATGCTCTCTGCTGTGTCCTGCTGCAGAATTACATGTGCTTCAAGTGATGACATGATAGACATGCTCTAAAATGTGCCATTATTATGTCTGACCTTGAAAAACTCAGCTTCCATCATACCAAACATGGAACAAATTACTAGGAAAAGATGAGTAGCCAGGGTCTTCCATAGGCACAGCTTCTCTGCTGGGGAATGGTCTTCCCAGGATGAGGAAAATCTACAGGGGTCTGAGAGAGCTCTTACAGATTAGGTTAGGGGCTTTGTGGGGAAAGTACCACAAGAAAAAAAACCCAGAGATGAAAATGTGGAGACACTAATTATTAACATTTTGATATCAAGGTCTAGAACATAGGCACAGATAAAGGACAATGGGAGTATGGCTGTGGAGAGGAATCCCTCCCAAAGAGAGGGGACCCCAGGCCTGTAGCACTTCCAGCAGGCTCTGGTGTCCTGCTGCTTTCTGCTAACAAAGGCCACGGGTTGCAGCTGAAATACTCTCACAAGTGGTAACTTGGGCAAACCAATCCTTTTGTAAAGTGTGACTGTCATGCACAGATATTTCTTCTGTTTAAATTTTTGTGTTATATTCTGGTTTCTGTTTCTTTGGTGTTCTGCAGAGGTACAACTGATGTGTAACCCTATCATTAGAGAAACTTCCTCATGCACCACACTGTGTTTCAGCAGCCAGTAGCAGCTACTATGAACACTCATTTATTCCTGAACTAGATCACAGCCACACCAAATAACTTAATTCCTGGAGCTGAATCTCTTGCCATTGATACAGCTTCCCTCTGTTCATCATGAATCCAGTATCCAACATGAAACTATGCAAGACCTGTGTCATTTCCATAACATTTGGATAGCCCCTGACATCATTAGCTCGAGTTTATTGACATCAATATCTTGGGTTTATGTTTTAAGTTCCAGCAGCTATGTTGCTACTGTGTTATTAGATAATAGCATCTGTTAAAGGGAAATGGATGGATGTCTTTGCTGGATGCTGGAGCATCTCATCCTGGAGTGCTGATGGTTTGCAAGACAGGGGAATATGCTGTGTTGTTCCTTCTCCTGTAGCCATCACACTGCAACACTCTGGAATCTTCAGGACATCAACTGCCTACACTTTATATACACTTTTTAATGGTACAGATATTCTGATAAGCAACAAAGAGAGAATTAACAGCCACTGGGAAGTGAAATTATTGGGAATGTGAACACACAGTATCCCTTCACCTGATGGCTCTGAGTATCCCAGAATGTGCTACTCTGAGTTTGTAGAAAAGACATTTTTTTCCGTCAGCAGTGCTCCCTGTTTAAATAAACTCTACGGTCTAGCAAAGGGGTTTTGTGCCCACTTGGGAAGTGTCCAGTTTCTCAGCTCAGGGACTGCTTTTTCCATTCTGAATGCAACCATATATCAAAGGAAGACAGGTCTGAACTTCTGTTGAAACCATTAGGGTGTTTTTGCAAAAAGGGAATCCAGGTCCCTTTGATGTGTGCTAGAAAAATTCCCTTTCCTTTTATAAACCCAGATCAATGGCCGGCGGTGCAAATCTCCTGTGAGCATACCAGCCCTGAATAAAATATTCCCTGGAGGCAGAGGAGTGCTGCTGTATGGCTTGGTCAGATTCCTCGCCAGCATCTTCCCCTTCTCATGTTTGGGTTTCTCACATTTCTTAACCTCTGTCCCTCTCTTTATTCTGGTGTAAAGGGAAGAGTTAGATTCTTCACTACTAGCTTTTAATATTTTTCCATTTTTAATTAGAAAGTGGATATGTTGTTTACCCTGTTCTCTTTGCCAACATCTGTTTGTCCTTCAGTCACTCAGTAAATTCATCTTAGCTTTAGATGGGTGGCTCCTTTAGTTCCCCCCGTTTTTCTTCTTTGCCCCTAGCACTCCAGGATTCCAGTGTGCTGTGCAGTTTTGGTTATTCCTCAGATCCACAGAAGTTTAGTTTCTGTGTAGCTGTGATGGTAGAGTGACTTTGGGGAAGTCAAAGCACAGACACTGACTCTGTGTACAACCTCTCAAGTTCCAGGTGCCAGTTATGGGCAGGACACTCTTGGGTCTGGCCATGGTAAATTCCTCCTGCAGAAGGTCTGTCCGTCAGGCATTCGTGTCTGTGGTGTCAGGACAGCAGGGTCCTGGTTCTGCGTGGAGCCTTGGGGCACTCTGCCAGAGCAGCCTCAGCAGCAGCTGTCAGTATCTGCACTTCCCCTGAGATCCCCATCCAAGGGTGACTGACACCTCTCGGGAGAGCCTTGGATGAGAATCCCAAATGGCTTCATGTCAGCTTGGCTTTTACTTCAAACCCAAAAATGAATTTGACTACTCGGAAGCACAGAGGGATCCCCTTGGAGTGGCTTTGTCACCACAAAGGTGACAGGGATGGGGGACAGCTGTCAGCTCCAAACAGCTCAGGCTTGTGCTCCTTTCCAATGGCAGGGCAGAGCAGCGGGTTCCCTCCTTGTCTCAGGAGGCCAGAAGAGAGTTTGGATTATTTGTAGAGCTGCACTCTTTCTATGCAAGCACTTTGGTGTCTCGCCCCAGAGGTGGCAGAAAATCCTTTCTCTGACACTGTTCCTTATGAGCCTTGGTGGGTTTGGTAGCTGCTGTCTAAATGATGATGGTAGGGACCAGACATGGCTGTGCTTAACTTGTGAGCCAAAATTATGGCTATTAGGCTTGAAATGGTTTTGATTCCTCCCTTGCTGGCTGTTGTGGCTGTAACCGTGTGTCTTTTTCCAGACGGAGTCCAGCGTCACCATGACTTGCATGGATGGGAAGTGGAACAAGCAGGTGACATGTGAGCCCGTGGACTGTGGTGTCCCAGACCAGTACCATGTCTACCCAGCCACCTTCAACTGCAGTGAGGGGACCACCTTTGGCAAGAAATGCTCCTTCACATGCCGACCTCCTGCTCTTCTGAAAGGTATTGGGGGATGTCTGTGCAGTGACTGAGAGACACAGCTAATGCAGACTGCTCCTAGGAATACATGTTTCTCTTGCTGTTGGTTTAGAGTTATTCATGATATTTTAAGTAGGAAGAATTATGGGACTCAATGGAAGGTTTATTTATATTAGAAGTTAAGTTCCTTTGCATCTCTCTATTACCTTGCTTTGACCTTTCCTTGATCGCAGCTGGCCAGGCAGCAATGACAGGGAATATTGCTTCCATACAACCAAAACATGGAAAAGTCATGGGGATAAATCAGATTGAACTCCCTCATCTTCTTTCCCATGCCTTGTCTATTTCCACTGTCTGTCCCCCTTCTATGCCTCCTCCACGTATTTGGAAAGCCAAGAGAAGACTGAAAAGCCACACGTCCCAATGGCACAGAGCCCCATTACTGTTTTTTCTAATCCACCATCACCCTTCTTCTTTTCCACACTCATTTTGCTCTACTGTGACCTTCCTGCCCTCTTCTTGTTTGTCACTCTTCATGTTTTCCTTTTTTCTTTTATTTTTTCCCCTAGAAATAACACAGCTTGCTGCCCTCTGTCCTTTCCTCCTCTATATTCTTCCCTCCTACTTTTCTGCTAACATCCCCATCCTCTTCTCAGCACCATCAACTCTTCTGCTCACTGGCACATTTCCCTTTTTGATCTGGTCCTCAGGAAACAAGAAAATTGTTAATTTGAAGGAACTTGTCCATCTTGTAAATATACGTAACTGCTGTTGTCAACTCAGGTACAAACTCAATATAAGCTTTTTTTTGGACCCATGATATCTCCTTCTCTGCTGGGATTCATTGCAAACCCCAAAAAGGAAGGCATGGGAAGTATTCTTCATTTCAGAGAAAGGCTATGATGATTTGTTCATGTATAAGCAAATTGCTTACTTCTTTTTAATTCTGATGGGAGATAACTAAAAACAGACAACACACAGTCAAAGTTATGACTACTCAAAGGATAGTTAAGAAAAAATTAAGACTATTTTTTAGCAAAAACCTCCCTTTTTCTGTTTCTTCACTCACAGGGCTATCTTCAACAAAAGGTTTTTTTCATTTTAAGTGCTTTAAATATTTTTGAGCGGGTGGTGAAAATAATTATAGTCATCATGACCAACAAGAGCTGATGACTCAGGCAGGGGTAGATGGAAAGATGACAACCAACCCCAGATCAGGGGCTGCAGCTCTGGTGTGTAACATCACTTCACTTTTGTCCAGAAACACTGAGCTGTGAGGTAAAGGCTCTGTTTGGTGTAGAGCCATCACTGATGACTAATAAATGTTGCCACTAAGCTTCTGGAGAACAGTGTTGGAATGACTCATGGCTAATTCAATCACTGACGTCATGACAGCCACTGTTGGTAATGTCACAGCTTATCGCTTTGCAGTGGCAAGTATGATATCACCACGGCTGGGCTGGGAGCTACTGCATGAGTCAGAGCAGAGGAACATGCTGGTGCTCCAGAAAAGAGCTCCCTTCTGCACAAAATACCTCTGCAATCATCTGCAGTTGGGGAGGGGAGAGAGAAATCCAGGGCTGATTTAATGTGGCTTCTCTTATCTTTGAGGGCAGGGCAGGAGGGCTCCTCCACATACCTTCCTGAGCCCTCCAGAGCCTTTTGTTTTCTTCTTCTTTAAATTCCAGCCTCATGCCCTGGCTCTCTTCCTCCCCTCAGAGAGAGATGGCATTGCTCCGGGGTTAGCACTTTGTCAGTATTATTTCGGATAACTCCGAAGTGGGCTCACTGTTGAAAATATGCCTTGTGGGTTGAGAAGAGTTCCTGCAGCAATGCTCAGGGATTTCAATGGAATATTAGGGATTTTTGAAGGGTTAGTGGCTCATAGCTGTGCTTTGTTTCTTAGGAAAAGCTTATTTCTTTTCAACATATGGTATAAAATAACAAAGAATGTAAAATACACTGAGACTGGGCTACTTTTAGCTTAACCTTCTGAAGTCAAGTAGGTCATAGCAGAGGCAAATAGATCTATTGTACCTTTTACCTTTGAGGTGTTGGCCAAGAAAGCTTCCTGAGGAAAATGAGTCTCTAATGAGTATTATGAATCATATTTATCACAGTAGTCCCCAAGGACTGAGAGTCCCCAGCTGAGAATGGCTCCTCATTGTGTTGGAGTAGTGACTCTAATACTAACAGATGCTGCTCCAAAAGGTTCCAAATTGAAATAAAAGGGACAGATTCAGGGAAAAGATATAACACAGAAGCCAAATGAAGAATGTGATGGCACCAAACCCTCTGTTAAAGCCATGGCTTTGGAGAGGAGGGGGTTGGTGTATGAAACAAGCTTCCTTTCAGAGAGGAACAAAATAAGGAAGAGAAATACAAAAGATGACAAAGCCCGTGTGGCTTCCCCTATGCTATAGCATTTCCTGAAATAAGCACTGCCTGCCTGTCACCTGAAAGCAGAGTCCTTAATGATTTAATGACATCATCTAGAGTGAGAGAACGCACAGGACAGATGAATGCTCAATGCAGTTGAATTTGTCACATCGGCTGAGGGGGCTTTTGATATCTTACAGGTGTAACAACATTTCAAAAGAAAATATTCCTGCTGAACGTTGTTAACTTTGCTCACTGTTCTTCTCAGGAAACAACAGCAACTTGACCTGCATGGAGGATGGGTTGTGGTCCTTTCCTGAGGCCCTGTGTGAGCTGATGTGTCGAGCACCCTCCATCGTCCCCAACGCGGATCTCCAGACCTCGCGCTGCCGAGAAGACAAGCACAAAGTGGGCTCGTTCTGCAAGTACAAATGCAAACCAGGTTACCACGTCCCTGGATCCTCCAGAAAATCAAGAAAGTACGTGAAAGACTAAATCTGTGCCATCAGCCTGGCTCAGAAAGCCATGAGTTACAGTGATTTTGGGAAGGGGTTGTTTGTCACAGACTCTGTGTGCCATAGGGATTAGCATGGAGCAATTCCTTCATGCAGATAGCTGTGAAGTGTCAGTTTAGGTACCCAGCTCACTTAGGCTTCTTTAAAAATCCTGACCAGTACTCAAAAAACAGACTTTACCTTAGAAATACCCCTTTGATATGCAACCTGGGGAGTCCCCTTTGAAACCCTGCAGAAAAGGGTTAGTGCTGTCGTATACTTCTGACTCTGCACAAACCCACTTCAAACCAACCACAGCCCACAAGCCTGGGAAGCTGAGTTCTTGGGAGATGTGTCCAAGGCCAAAAGAGGAGTTTAGGCTGGGCAGCTCAGTGTCGGTTTTGCAAATAATTGTTATTTTTGCTCAGAGACCTCATGACGCAGATTCACAACTTGTTCCCCAAGCGTTAAAAGCTCCAGCACACCCATCTCCTGCAACCTGCTAGCAGAGCTCAGAGGCTTTAGAGGCTCCCAGCTGACTCAGCCACTCACTAAATATTGCTTTTTTCTGCACAAAAAGGCGAGCCTTTAAGATCCAGTGCACGCAAGATGGCACGTGGCTGCCAGGCGCCTGCGTGCCTGTCACCTGTGACCCTCCACCTTCCAAGTTCCACGGGCTCTACCAGTGCTCCAACGGCTTCCAGTTCAACAGCGAGTGCCGAATCAAGTGCGAGGATGATGACAGCCAGTCGGTGAGTCCCCCTTACCCAAATCACCTCAGCCCACACAAGTCTGGCTTTTTCATATCTTCCCTAAGGACACTGATCTTGGAGAGGCCAAGGGACATTGAGCTCTTCCAAAACCAGGGAAATGGTTCATGCAGAAGGCAAAATCATATTTGAAGTTGAGGGAGAGCCTGGAAATATTATATTTATGACAGTAGGAACAGTATTAACTATTACTTGTAGAGAATTAGAAGTGACTGACTTACTGTTTTTGGACAGTAAGTGGCAGAAAAATCTGCCACAGTGGCTTTATGATCTGGCTAGAAAATCAGGAGCAACAAATCAAAGTAAGTAGGATGTGTGTTATCTATACATATCCCATGTATTCATTCTGTTTTACCTCTCTTTTTCTCTCCAGTTCTTACCATTTTATGCCTGTGTGTCGTGTGATAATTTGGCACCATAGGGATTATAACTATTCAGGTGAATTCTCTCTAAACTTCCAAGTTTTTCTGGCTGTGAAGGTGTCATTTGGCATCAGAGGTCAGATCCCCATCTGGCACAAATCAGCGTGTTGCCTTTGGCTTCCTGGGAGCTGTGTTCACTGATATGAGAAGGTCTGGCCTCTACTATCTTATTTGAAATGCCTAGTTTTCCTCACCAGAGGTAATTATAGTTTCTGAGATAAGTAACTTCTCCCAGAAGTGCTGCTGCTCCCTCTGCTTTGGAAGAAAAAGTGGGGATGTGGAAGCTGCAGCAACTTCAGGCACTGCTTGGAGCAGGGTGTGCTCTGACAAAGGCTGTTTCATATCATCAGAATTCAGATCATCAGATCATCAGATCAGAATCTGAGGACCTTAAAAAAGATACCAACGCTGCTTTAGGGGCAATTATGTGAAAGACACCTCTGGTACCTGCTCCACATGTTAAAAGCCCCTGTTCCCTGTCCTCTGGCCTGCCTTCTGCATGGTGACAACAGAGCCCCAGCGTTTCACATCAGGGCACCTGGGAAAGTTTTCCTTGTTTAAGTCTTGGAGTGAGGTTATGAGCAGTGTGAAATGAGAAGTTGCAGGCATGGGTGCAGAGCGGGTGGGAGCTCTGGGACACAGCAGCTGTGGCTTTGTGCATCCACCACTTGCTCAGAGGGGCAGCATGTCCTGTGCTGTGTTCCAGCACTGCCAGGGCGGGGAAAACTGTGAGCTCCAGGGCGATGACAGCTGGTGGAACGGGCCTGTGTTCGCTTTTAAATGAGGTGAACATGAAGAGGAGCGAGCAGAGGAATCAGGGTTACAGCAGTAATGAAGTAAGCTCAGGAAAGGGAGAGACGCAACTCTGTCTACTCACTGGGAGGGAGAGGAGTGACTACTCAGCTGTGAAAGCACCTTGGGCAAAGGAGCAGATAAAATCTTGAGAAAGGTATTTACAGTGAAAAGTATTTTCAGATATCTCAGAAAATAGGCTACAGAAGAAGAGCAAGGGCTCCTGGCACAAGCCAGAACCACTTGAGAGGTGTTAATTATTTAAGGATTAAACCCCACTAAGTCTCTCTCAGCTATATAAGGTGATAATACACATTGCATCCAAGCAAGAAACCCAGCAGGGGTTTTCACAAGAGATTTTGCAGGTCAGGGAATGATGGACAGTATGTTACTATAGCAATAGATATCCTGGGATCTCTGAGTATGTTGCTGAAACTATGCAAGGGTACCCTCAAGCACAGCCAGCTCCAGGAACATAAATCAGGTTTCATGGCTCATCTTTGAGAATCACATTTGAACCCTGGCATGGAAATTGCAAGGGAAGTGCACCACACTTGCTAAAACAGCAAATTGTGCTCAATTATAATTTAGCAATTTATTCCTGGCTTTGTCACCATGCTGGAAGACCATTACTTGGCTGCACATACAGCATCTCTTAATCACCAGGAATGTAATGGTCATTTAAGCAGGTACCTCCCCTGGCACCAGAGCAAGGGTCTTCCATTTCTGCATATTGTACACAAATCATATCAACAGTCAGATCTAAATTAATCAATCTCTGCCAAACTGGCCCTTAGGTGAGAATCACCAAGCAGGATCTCACCCTGAGTCCATCTGCTCCATTATTCCTTTCATATGATTTCCTTATTACTTCTGGCAATGGCCAGATGTCTAGAGAAGGGGAAGCAAGTCCCACACCGGAGTCTGCTGCTAATACCACTTTGCATCTCGCTAAACACTATGTTCATTAACAAAGCTGAACAAAAAAAGGGAAGCATTAGGATATTAAGGACGAGAATATCACTGAAGGCTGAGCCCTTTTCCATGCCAGTACCAGGGGCTTGTGCAGGTCCCTGTGCAACAATGGGTGTGAGTTGTGGGGCAGAGCTCCTCCACAGGGATCCCAGCATGGACAGCACATTAAAGAATCCCCAAATATATCCAGCATAGTGTCCAAGAGCAGGGTGGGTAGATTGCAGGCAACGTGTCTGGCATGAAAATTGGGAGAGGAGAAGCAGAGATCCTGCATGATTCTCCCACCCAGTAAGGCCCCCACAGGAGTTTTGGAGCCCAACAACACCAGACAAGCTCCTGTTGAATGTCCCACATTGCCCCATGGCAGTTGGGCTCTCAGATCCCACAGAATAACTTGTTTGCACAGAAATCCTCAATGCTGTGTGGATAGATCTGACAAAAGATTGCCTGTGCACTCCTTTGTTGTCTTTAAAGGGCATGATATTTCCCCTCGGACTTTGGTATTCATTCTTCACTATCATACGAAGAATCTCTTCTATAAGAGAAATGTCATATTCTATTCCTTGCCCATTCCCACACCAGAGGATTTTTCGTCCTTCCCACCTGCCTCTGTGCATCTGTCTCAGCCCCTTCGCCTGCTGTCACTCAAGGCAGCCAAGCTCTAAAGAGCACGTTCTGCCCTGCTAAGCCCATGTCCCACTCTCCCTTCCTCCTTCAGATGGCCATTGGGGATTCTTTCTTCTCCAAGAGAGATGATGTAACAGGTTAGAAAATGCAAAGAGGAAAAAGACTGTCTGCATTCAACACCGACCTCTCTGTAACAAGGAGGAAGGAAAATGGGATGAAAGCACCTTTATTGCAACAGGAGTGGGGCAGTTCTAAGGTGTAGACCCTGCAAGGGGCTTATGAAGACCTTGAATTGCAGAGAAGAGATGTGTTTATTTCTCTGTGTGTGTGTGTGTCAACACTGTAGGTTTCCTTTTCTTTATTCTTTGGAAGAAAACTCCTTCTTGCCCCTCCTAGAACTGGCAGTCCCAACCAGGGGCTTTTCCAGCTCCAACAGAACTTCGCTCCTAGCTCAGCTCTGCTCACTTCTCACCTCTCAGTGTCTCCTTGCTATTTTTTTGTTAATCCTCATTATCTCCTTCCCTCATTCCCAGGGCCGTGGGAGCAATGTGATCCACTGCCGGAAGGATGGCACCTGGAGCGGGTCCTTCCACCTGTGCAGAGAGATGCAGGGACAGTGTGCTCTGCCCACCCAGCTCAACAGCCACCTGAAGCTGCAGTGCGCCGGCGGCTACGGCATAGGTGGGTGAGCAGGCAGCAGGAGAGCAGGAAGAGGATGGGAATGGCAGGGAGGGAGGAAGGAGTCCTTCAAGTAACCTGTTTGTCCAAGTGAGAACCTGCTATGGGAGACTTTTCAGGGAAATGCTCTTAGAAAACATGAAGCTCTGAGAGGTCAGGCATCATGTAACATGCTCTGACTGCAGGCTCCTTGCAGAGCTTCCAGTTTCATGATGCGCCTTCTTGGCCAGCTGGTTTTCAGGGGCAGCAGCATGCCAGGCTGTGCCAGAGACACATCCAGGCTGCAAAATACAGGGAGGGATTGTACCTGCTTTTGCTCTTACACTTTCATAATGCCCCACTCCTTCAGCCACATGCACAAAACCGTGCTCCAGAAGCTGAAAGGCAGGGAGTTGACAGGAGAATGCAACGCTAGGATAATTCAGGTCTCCCCAGAAACAGTATGAGACCAGCTAAGCATTCCCTTTGCTATGAGAGTTGTTTAAGAGCTGTTTTAAAGGGTCTGTTTTCATCCTTTCTGGGGTACCTGTTCCCTGTGCATGGTGTGATGACCCCTGTGCTCATCTTGGCTTCGTGTCACCAGACACAGGGAGGGACAGACACTTTGTGCTGTACACGCTATATTGTACTTTCAGCCCCCATTTCGGGGGTCTCCCTGCTGTAAGGGCTGCAACAGGAGCTGCACTGCCTGCAGCCCACACAGGTTTGTGAGGCCCCTTCCTGCAGCCCCCCTCCCAGCCCCTGCCATCCCCCTCCTGCCTCTGCCTGTCCCTTTGAACTTGGAGAAATTTCCTCCTTGCGCGGCTCCCTCATTATATCGCAGCCATGCGGAGGACTACGAGCCTCCTTGTGTTCCCTCCCCGGGGAGGAGAACACGACCTGGATGAGATCACCGCTCTGTAATGATGCCAATTACAGATCATATATCAAAACAATTCCGACCCGCTCCTCTCCACGAGCGTGGTGGAGCACGGCGGAGCGAGCGGCGAGGAGGCTGCGGCGACTCTTAATGTGGAGAGGCGTTTTACCCTTGAGAGGAGGTTACCTCCAGAGCCAGACAGTTTTTTTGCAAGGAGAGAAACCCCAGTTGCTGGTTTGGAGGGGAGCTTCTGAGTGCTGGGTGCCTGCCAGCTCTGGCTCCTGTCGCAGTGACTGTCAGCAGGTGCCAATCCCAGGGAGTGGTGGGCCTGACCCCAGGATGGGACCACACAGCATCATGGAGGTGAGGGATGCATGGGGCAGACCCCCCACAAGAGTGTGGCTCTCTCTGGAGTGGGATTTAGAGCTCAAAGAGGGCACAGTGGTCACTGGGTTTCATTCTCAGCAGATGGAGACATACCACACACTTTGGTCACCCAGCACCAACTGTTGGGATCAGATGTTGGGGTTTTCCTCTCTTCTTTGCATTTTTGAAAGCCTGATCAATGTCCTTTTGAAAAAGTGTCCACCACGCTCATGGAGAGGAGCCAGTCATTCACTCTGGGGGTGGTGTCAATCGGCCTCATCCAGAAGGTCTTTGAAGCCACTTCCAGGTGTCCTGGGAAAGCAAAACAAACCTCAAGCACTCCCCATCTTTCCAGCCTAGGTCTGGCTGCTCCCACTGACTCCTCCAAGTGGAGAATGTGAGAAGGCAGAAGCAGGTGGGAAAAATAATAGCAACCAGTCGTGGTCACTATGAATCCCACACACCTTCAGTAATTCCTCAGACACCTAATCTGCCCTTCCAGGCTGAGGCGTGTGTTGAGCCAAAGGTTCAGTTCTCCAAACCAGTGCAGAGATTAATTCCTCCCCCAGCGCTGATTGGAGTGCAGAAATCCTAATGACATGTTTGCAGCAGCTGTGCCATTCAAGAGTGATTTTCCAGGGGGGAAATGGTAATGGTCCAACACACAAGGGCTTATGGTTGTGTCACCACAGGGCTCTGGGATATTGCTGCAGAGTATCACAGCATGTTTTAATAAAGAAAGGACAGGATTCCCACTGGGCATGACAGTTAATCAGAGAAAAAGCAGGTTTATGTGTGAACAAAGCCATCATTACCTTTCTGCGTACTTCTTATTGACTGTGGGACTTGGGTGATAGCTGATCTCCGATATCATTAGGTTTGGTCACCCTTTGGAAGATTATTATTGGATGTTTGCAAATCTGACAGATCAAACAATAGGTTTCTGCCATGTCACAGGTGAGATGAGTTCAACAGCCTCTCCCTAATCAGCCCCACTGCTTGAAAGAGCAGTTGAAATGGAAAAACCTTCACATTGTCTTGATGATCTGAAAGTGCAAAACCTGACCCCCTTCTTGGAGTTAATAGCCAGAGAAACACTTAGATTTGCAGCTTGTTCAAAAAGGCCCTGGAATACCTGCCACCCCCACGCTCTCCTGCTCAGTACAGGGTTGTACTCAGCACTTCACGTGTGGCTAGGAGATATGTGATAGTTATGGTTGACTGCTAATTGCAGTTTAGGAAAAATGAGCTGTAATCCTGTCCTTCAGCTGGAAGGATGCTGGAAGGGTCAGAAGCTGCCTGCTTTATGCTTTAGCTTTATCCCCTTTGTGTTTTGAACAGGCACGGAGTGTACCACCTCCTGTCTGGATCACAGTCACGAGCCCATCCTCCTGCGCGTGAACGAGACCGTGCAAGACATTCAGCACTGGATGAACCCTCAGAGAGTGAAGGTCAGTGCCTGGCGACTGCACGAACCACATCCTTTGTTGCATGTTTATGAGCAGAGAGTGATCAGTGTTACCTGCGCAAAATGGGGAATTTGCAACTTTAGGAAAGAATTCCTGATTTTTCTTGTGTCTGTTCCAGTAACATAGTGGCTTTCTCTCCAAGTGGTTTTCTCTCTGTGTTTACCAAGTGAAAGTCAGTTCAAGGTAGAGGCCTCACATCAGTGGGGTTTGATCTGGAAATGGAATCCATGCCACAGGAAGATGTGATGGACAGCTAGAGAAAGGGCACTGGGCAGGCTTTATTTTCTTCCTCCTCTTCTGTATTTTGCATTCTTTGGGTGGCAGGGCTGGATTTTTCTGTGCTACTTCTGGATGACAAAAGAAGCTGATACAGAGGGTTTTTCATTTCCCGACCCCGCGGAGATGGCTGAGTGCTCCCCCCGCCCCTCCGCCCGCATGCGAGAGCTGCCTGCTCAGCACAGCCCCTTCCAGAGGTCACCACTTCTCCCTCCTGCCTGCTGCAAACGCAGAGCCAGCATTAGCTGCTCACACTCCCCGTCCTGAGCGTCCTCCAGCACACACCAGTGGCAGCGTGCCCTGGTGGGGATGTGCACACCATGTGCAGTGCCTTGCACACACACACTCAGCCCTGCTGGCAGCAAACAGCTGCTGGGTGTCATGCCCACACTTGGGTGTCAGTGAGAGGCACACTCACCTAAGTCTTCCTGGAAACCCTCTTGTTCCTACAAACAAACCAGGTGTTTGTAGCTTTATGGCATTTCTGCAGGTGTGGAAATCAAACTGGACACATTTGAGCACATGGTGGAAGACCATGGCACATCAGGTGTCATTAGGTTGCAAGTTACTGATGGTGCTTGAGCAAACACCTCTGGCTTTTACATACTTGGTCCTGGCTTTGCAGGAGTCTGTTTTACACACCTGAACTCCATTAAGAAGGAGAACAAGCAGCCAACACAGCCCCAGCATGTCTTGAGCAGCTTTGACAGTCTATTTGCTTCTCTACATGCCTAAGTGTACGCCTAGAGTTTGGGATTTTTGAAATCTGGCCTTGGCTGTGGGTAGCAAGTGGCTCCAGAACTCTCCACCACTTTGAACTTCACTGTTTCACGCAGAGCAAGAGAATAAATCTGGGAAAGGAGTGGGAAACCTAAGTCCAGAGAATATGACAAGCTCATAATGTCCTTCCCAGCTTCCCATTCGCTCCAGACACTGAGGTTCTATGACTGCCTTAAGCCAGGGCTTTGCCAAGTTTCTGGCATGAAACATAAAGAAAACCCCTATCTCTGTATGAGGGGCAATTTCTCACTGGCCCTTTCCTGAGTGCCAGACTTTAAAGTGGTTTGTAATTCATGGGGAAATAAAGTGACAGCTTCCCTCCTGTTCTCTCTGCACTCCTTCACTTATTGATGCGGGTACGTGGAGGGAGCTGTAACGAGTTTTATACCTGCAGGTCTCTGGAGGGCTCATTAGGCAGCAGGGAAAACATAGAGTAGTAAAGGGGGAGACAAGGGGAGTGAGGGATGGAGGAGAAATCATGGTTTCCAAGAGCACAGCGGTAAATAAGCTGGTTTTTTCCCCCTGATGGTGAAGATCTTGCAAGAGTTTAGGCCCTGAGCAGATACAAGTTCCACTCCACAAATGCTTTGTAACTAGAGGGTGAGATTTGGGCTGGAGAACTTTTGTTGGGAGGGAATACATGCCAGAAGGGATTAAAAAAATCCTTAATTAAAAAAATTGGTAGCTGTAAAACATCCATCTTATCCAACTCTGCAGATAACAGGATGTCACCCACAGGGAGAGTCACCTCTTAGGGAGATACCAGGAGAAACTCTGCCTCGTGGGAGTGGGGACATCCTGGAGAGATGGGACTGGGATGCCTTGGGGGAAGGTCCCCATGGCAATGTGTTATATATCATTAATAACCCATGTCTCTGTTTATGGCCAGTGACAGCTTTGCTGTTGTGCCATATGAGCACAGGGAGCAGCTGGTTGCATTTACACGGCCAGTCTTTGTGCATCTCAGAGTCCTTGAATGACGCAAAGGAAACACTTTTTGTTGCTTTAATTTCAGGCACAAGTAAAGTACAAATGAGGGCAGGATGGGAAGACGATAAAGGCAGGACTGATCTGTGGTGCTTACCTTTGAGAGGATGGGGACAGAGAAAACACAGGGAGAGCTGACAAGGAAAAATAAATAATTTGTCTGTAGCAGCTCAAGCAACATCTGTTATGGAAGCAAAATGGAAAGAAGGAACTATCCCTTCTCTGAGGGTTGTTTAGAGCAGAGCTGTACAAATCACTTGATTTTTCGGTTCACTCAAAGTTCCCTTAAATTTAAAAAAAAATTCCTAATCAAAGGGACTCTTTTGTTATTGTGATTTTTGGTGAACCAAAAAATTGGAAGAAATAACATGTTGGTTTGAACATAACGTAGCATTTCATTTCCAAGGAGATTTTGTAAACTTTTTGTTTAGTGAAAATTAGAGAAAAAACAAAAACACAGCAAAGACTTAGAAATTAAATGTCCTCTTAAACAATAAACAACAACAGATATTTCATTTCACAAAATGTCTAAATATTTCTGTATCTTTCAGAATTGGTTTAGGTTGAATTGCTTTATTGGGTCTGAAACAGTTTGCTGAAATCAGTATAAGCTGGCAGTGTCTTCCAAATCAGTATTTTCAGCAAGAAAAAAAAAATCACCTGAAATTTTCTGTGCCTCTGTTCTGCAGTGGGATGTATTCAGAGCAGCCAGTGCTGTCCCCACAATTTTCCCTTCACTCTGTGTGGCACACAGAGCTGCTGAAGACACCGATGGGTAGAGCTGCCAAGGCTGACTGTACAGGCAGTGGGGAGAAAAAAGGGAAATATCTCCGAGAGACAGCTTGACAGCTCTTTCCCATTGACTGCAGAGAAACAGAGCAGACACCTCATTTCTTAGGTTGTCTGAACTTGGGTTCTTGCCTTAGTGCTGAGTAGGGATAGGCTAAATAGTGTGCAGGCATGTGCATGCCTGGGAGAGCCTTCAAAGGGTCTGCATGTCCCAGCTCTGCTGGGCTGACCGTGACCATGGCCCCTCTTCCCATGCAGACTGCAAGCCCTGGGATTAAAAATGTCCAGAACTCATTAGTGGGAATGCTCCTTAAATACTCCCATAATCACTAAATCTTTGCACTTTTCCTCCTTCCTTCCCCTCTCAGTTTTTTTCTGTTTGTTTTGGGGTTTTGTTTGTTTGTTTGTGGTATTGTTTGTTTGTTTTTGTTTTTGTTTTGTTTTGTTTTCTGGTTTTGGAGAGCTTTGGGCTCATTTTGCAGCAGGGAAACTGAGTCACGGAGCAGTGATGTGACCTACTGTGGTGCAGCAGCTCCACTCCTGGGAAGGCAGGAGATCCCATTCCATCTGTAGCTACAGGAGGAGGCAGCCCCCAAGTCCCCTTTCCTGGCTGATCCCCTCACTCCTAAAGCCCACGGTTAATTGTCCTGTTCCTTTAGTGCCTGAGGAGCGAGTTAGCTGAGAGCAGGAGATGCCTGTCCCTGGGCTCCAGCCCAGCAGGGACACTTGACCCATCTAAGGTGGAGGAAAGCTCTCCACTGGCCTCTCTGGGGGAAACCTGATCCCCTCTGCAGCCTGCAAAGGGTTGACATCATTGTGTTAGCCCCAGCACGGGAGGGAAGCGCCGGCACCGGAGGCACTGGGTCTTCCTTCACAAGAAGAAAATGACAGCTTGATTTGCTTCCTTGGCTCTTTGTCACCTATTGTGGGAGCACAGCCCGGCTCCCTCTCCCTTCACAGCAGATGGAGTCCCAGCCACCCTCCACAGATGTGGCAGGGTGGCGTTCCTGGGTGGGGACAGGACCCGAGTGAACCCACCTGGCTGCACAGCTGTGCTGCAGGAGCTGGTGCACAGGGGAGCTGGGGCCAGCAGGGCAGCAGATGTCACCATGGGGGTCTGGAGCACAGGGCAGCACGGGGAAGGGACAGGGCTCCCAGGGAGTGGCCAGATGGGTTTTATTTCCCAGGCACCACCTGGCATGTGGTGGATGTGGTGCTTCCATGCACCATGCCATCCTTTGCTGACATTCTGAGCACTCATTTACCTGTCTGTGCACACCGACTCCATCAGATCATCCTCATGTACCACCCTCACCCATCCTTCATTGCTTTCTATACATTTGTTTATTTCAGGTGCCCCAAGCACCACCCTGTGGCACCTGTATGCCTGTTGGAACTGCAGGAGGCACAAACAATGCCCAGCAATCCAAATAATTCCCAATTTCTTGGTTTTCTAGCCCAGTCTCTCCGTCTGCTCACATCCTCTGTCCCAGTGCACTGCACACAGCACAGCAGCAGCCTGAGGGTGCAAACAGGCTGGGTGGAATTGAGAGCTTGAAAAACCAGTTAAAGGAGTCAGGACTATGGCCTAGGGTTCTTCCCTCTACTTCCAGCTCCAGGAATGTTAGCAGGATTGAATTCAGCCCTAGTGGTCTCTGCTAGCAAAGGATGATCCAAGGGAAAGACAAAGTAACTGGTATGAAGCTGTTGGCAAGTTCCGCTCCAGAGGAATGGAAATGTCCAAGTAACCCAGTGATTCACCTGGCTCCTGGCATTCCTGTGCTGTGGAGAGCATGGGCTCATTCCCATTCCCTGGAGGATGCTCAGCCCATGGCTGTGTTTGGGATTGAGGATGACCTTGAGTGAGCACTCAGAGAGAATTGTCTCAGCAGAGACTTCACCTCCCAGCCATTCCTTTAAGGGAGGTGCTGGTGTTTTGATGCTTGAAGGGTCAGGAAAACAGTCAGTGCATCCTCTAAAAGGGATTGCTCTCATGTGGAAAGCTCCTTTCTGAAGAGCCTGGTTCAGGGCTATTTGGTTTCTTTTGTTCACTCTGCGTGCTCACACACTCACACAGAGTGTGAGGTTTTGTAAATATTGATGCTTCTTACCAGGGGAATGTGAGGTGCTCTTTGGAAGTGCACTTCTTCCACTTATTGTCTGCTGGCCTTGGATACAGGAGACAGACCCCTGAGTTTTTTCCACTTCATTCTAATTCTTGGGTTCAAATGCTCTTGAACTGCTTCCTTTACTCTCCCCGCTCCCACTCTGTTGATTTGCCTTGTTTATTTTCAAACCTAGAAAAGTTTCCTTTCTTCCCTCTCTGAAGTGCAATAAACAGAAGGGGGTGGGGGGGAGAGAAAAGCCCTCACCATTTGTGGCAGGCAACAGCCTGGAAATCTCCAGCTGTCTGTCAAGAGCGCGCCGGGGGAATGTGTGACACCGCGGGGCCCCCGCACCTTGCAGCCTCCCTCCCTCCTTCCCAGGGGATAAACAACATCCTCCCCTCCCCAGCCACCTCTCTGCTCACACAGACAGGCCCTGTTGCGAGGCAGGTGGGGCAAGCTGGGCTTGACTAATAGTGGAAAATCCAAGAGCATCGGAAAGATAAACAGCCCGAGTCAGATAGTATAAAAGTCCTTTTTTCTAGCACACGCCAGGTAAGCCTCAAATGACACAAACTGTAAAAACAAGCTGAGGTTCCCCTGCAGATGGAATAAATTAGCCCTCAGATGAACAGGGGAAGGGATGGCTTGTGCGTTGGGTCTTCCCAAATGTTAATCCCTTCCTTCCCCAGGCCTCCATCCAACCCCAACCCCACACTTTAGGTGAGTGCCTGTGTGTTCATCTTGCTCAACTGGACACTGTAGTGTTTCATCTATGGGCAACAGCCCCAAAGGAACATCGTGCCTGATGTTCTGCTGGATGGATGGGAGTCCTATCTTAAGGACGCCCATGGTGTGAAACCATCATCTCCACTGACCAGCCAAAGTTTTCATCCACTGTTTAAATCTAGGTGTCCTTGTCTCTGTTATTATCTAGGAGGCTGGTCATCATTTTTGCCCAAAACCAAGTGTACAACTTTTTTCTATAGACAAAGTTGGAAAAGAAATTATTATACAGCTCATAAAATGTAGCCAAGGATGCTGTCCTGTCTAGGGGTTACTCTGAAGGTGTATGGTGAGAGGTGCTTTTATTTAAGATGGTGCTAAAAAGTATCTGAAAATCCACCTTTAGCTGCTTCCATCTTCAAGAATCAAAGGTATGATGGGCAGTGAAATAAAGCAATTCTTGGCAACACCAAAGAAATCCCTAAATTAATTCCTAGAATGCCTCCCCCCTACCCAAGAGCAAAAGTGGACCTGTGCCTTTGCCTTTCCCTGCCACGTTCCCCCACCATGAGTGAAATATTGGGCATGACATTTTAGGAGAACCTCAAATATTATTTTAATCTCAAATGCTCTGTTATTGCAAGTGTCAAGTCCAACACTTCTTGTAAATACCTGGAGGACAGCCAGGTCCTGAGAACACAAGAGGTGTTAGGAACTGAACTTCATTGGTTAAGTACTGGAGAGCCATAGGAGCCAGCACACTGGCTTTCTGTACACTGATTTCTTTGTCTTAACCTGTTGCTTTTTTTTTTTTATTTCTTCCCTCCAGAGTGTTGTCTGCACAGCAGGACTCAAGTGGTACCCTCACCCTTCCCTGATTCATTGTGTTAAAGGCTGTGAGGTGAGTTTGGCTTTAGCTCAGGTGGTCCATGGTGGCTCTCCTAAATCTTACAGAAACAATCACTGCAGGCACGTGGGCTGTAAATTCTGGTTTTCAAGTGGGGCAAGCAGAATTTTGCCCTGACCACCCTATCACACAGACTGATTGCCTGCACTGGTTCTGACACTCAGTGGGGAAATTGGTGGTTTTCCCAGAGATGATGGTTGGTGACTCTCATTGGAGTTAAATGATCAAACAGCTCAAAAACATTGGTTGACCAAAAGAATTTCCCAGAATCTGGGAGTTTCTGGGAAGTTGCAAAAGCCTTCTCTTGTTTTTCCTTGATCTTGACTTATTTGAGGGACAATTCTTTCTAAGGCCAGCTAAGCTTTGTGCATTGGTGTGGGCAGAGAAAGTTTAGGAAAGCCAGAGATGATACCACTGGGTGGACAGCACAGCTGGACATGGAACAAATCACACCTCCCTCCACTGGCCACCTCTGTCTAAACCAGAAAAAAATAACCAGAAACATGCAATTACATTTCAGCTGTGATAGACTTTTAGAGTCTTGCAAGTTACTTGAGAAAAAAGTAATTATTTTGAAGGATGTTGTTTCTGCCAGCAACAATTTTTGAAATGTCTGAGAAGACTGAAGATGCTTCTGATGGTTAAACAGGGCTGGAGCACCTCAGTCTGTGACATGGCACTTATGTGGTTTCCATCATGCCAGCCCCTGTGTGTCTCACCCACAGCAAGAAGTCAATCCTTGTGGCACCCCTGGAAGGTTGGGAAGCTCCATGCCCATTTTGGCAATGAGCTGGCTCACAAGCAGAGGCACAGATGGCAATGGGCAGTGGCAGAGCTGTGTCTTCCCTCCACGTGTCCTGACTTTCTACCACACTGCCCAGGCTCTCAGCACCCAGTGACCCAAGCACTCTGAAGTTATTTTCCCAAAGTGTCAGAACATGAGACTGAATTCCTGAATATGACACAAAGCTCCAGACCACACTGCTGTGGGATGTGATTTGTCTTGAAGTGAAAGACAGGTTTCCTTCGCATACAAATGTTGGGCCCAAGAGGGTAATAACTCTCCAACAATGTAATAGTTTCTGTCTAGCTGTTCCCTAAATGAAAAGCATTCTGCTGTCAGTGCTCTGAATGTCATAAGCTGTCTCACGCATCGCATTCATGCAGGCTGGCTGGGTGCCCCCATTCTCCAAAGAGAGCTGAAATCACATCCAGCCACCATTAAAAAATGCCATTCAGGTGCTGATGCACCACTGGGTATCCATCCTCCTGCTGTTTAAGGATAGTTGTTACTGAGACAAACTTTGCAATGATGTAATAATTTACCAGAAGCCATTATTACTGACATGCTGCTTCTCAGCATTTTCTTCCTTTCCATCACTGCTAATTGCCAGAGCCCTCTGCATCAACAGGAACTTTCTTCTTTTTCAACATTCATTCAGCAGTGTCACTGCATCCTAATCCATCATCTGGGAAGGCTTTGCCCAGACAATTGATAATGGCCTCTAGCATCATTTTCAGAGCATGATGCTTCCAGGATCCATGGATGAGCCAGAGCCTGGCATTAAGATTTCAGAAGAAATGCCATCTTCACCATGCCCTTTTTTTTTCTTCCCATGACTATGGAAACAGAGACTAATAAGCCAGTAGGTCAATAATGCTGGGCCATTAAGCTGATACAACCCTAATGTATGAACATCCTTGGCATTAGGGAGGCTTCCCCGAACAGGAGGCTGTAAGTGGGGCATTATTTGGCTCTTGGTGATCGCAGTGGGAACCCCTGCAGCTGCTGCAATGTGATTTTTTGTCGCTCCCTAGTGGCAGGAACAGAGGTTTATGAGTCAGCCGCGTACTTGTCTGCACCTAACTTGGGTGTTTCAGTAGCAAACGAGTCCCTCTGGACTACATGTGTCGTCCTCCAAAAATATCAGAGCACTACGGCGTGCATGAAGAGCAATAGAGACCTCACCCTCCACAGCCACGCTTCCAGGGTCTCCCAAGCAAAGATTTTGGTCCCAAATCAGAATAGATGCTTTTTGTCCCATTCTTCTCCTCCAAAGGACTGGCTTGCCTACTCTGTGCCAGAGCAAATTCTTCCACGAGTTTCTTTATGGATTTTCCAGCATTCATAGGTGTAGGGTACAGGCATAGGGATGGAAATTTAAAGTCAAGATTTCCCATCAAGCAGGCACAGCCAGGCAACACAAGAGAAACATGGAGAAGCCTGCAGAATTTCCTGTGAGGTTGAGCAAAGTTCACAGTTTTAAATATGACCAGCTTGGCCTCAAAATATCTCTTCATGTATTTATGAATCATTCCCTTTTAACTCTTGGAATATTAATTAAATTGGAAGGGGGCTTTCAAGTCAAAGCCTTTGCCTGTATAAATAAATCAATATCTGTGGAAATCGGTGGAGTTAAGACAGTTTAGAAGGACAGGAGCCTCACACTGTAACTCTGATTTCCTTGCCAACATTTGCAGTATCTGCACGTAATTAAACAAGTGACACTAAGTGAGTCTGTCCCCTCCTGGTAGTCCTGCTGTGGTCTGATATTGCCATCATTGCCTGGGTTTCCTCTACCTGATAGAAATATTTAAATTTGCAGCACATCAGCAGTAAAAGTGTGCATTTGCCCTGCTCCATTGAGTTCATTTCAATTCTGATGAGTGTGGCCATGGCGAGCTCTGGAGAGAGCACGGCAAGCTGTCATGGCTGCTTCTTCAGGTATCCATCACTCTGGGTCTGCAATTGATGCAAAATCCTCCCAGGAAACCTCCCCAAGACATCCTGCCTGCTCTGCAATGATGTCTTCTTGCAGGAGAGTCCCTGGTGTGTTTTTCTCAGTGCAAAATAAGTGAATTTTTCAATGAGCAGATAAAATGGGAATGGCCTCATGAGCCTCTGAGTGGAGAGTTACAGACATATGACTGTGCTTTCTGCTGATCATCCATTTTTCTGAGCTTTCATTGCTGCCTGGGATTCTCACACATGGTACGGACCTTTTTACTGTTAGGTACAGCTGAGACTTCCAAGGAAGACTTCTGTACTTGCAGAACAAAAGGGCTCCAATGTGCAATGAAAGACTTCAGGCCTTTCCTTTAGAATAGTGGTTATTATTCATGCCCTGTGCAGCACATGGACTAGTGATCACATTGCCCAGCCTAATGACCACATTTTCTTTTTCAAGGTGATTTATGAATTTCACTTAACAGCTCTCCACAATGTCCCTCTGAATAATTGCCATTATCCCATCTCTGAGCTGTGGAGTGGGGGAAGATCACGTGCCATGGCCAAGGTCCCACACAGTCACTGCTTTTCAGAGAACAGGAGAACATGGTCCCTGGGCTGAGCTCAGACCTCTTCCATTCCTCCTGGTGATTTGTTTTGTGCCCTCGTTGCTGACACGTGTTGCGGAGTCAGGAGAACTCTGGTGAAAAGCTCAGCTATTAAAAGCAAGCCCATTTTGCTGCAATGCATAACCTTCTTCTTATCCCACACAGTTTAGGAAGGTTAGCTTAAAATTATCAAAGGTGCCACAATTTTAGATGCCTGGCTGCTGTCTGTGGGCCTAGTCAAATTAATATTCCTGAAGCATCCTCTTATGTGGGATGTGAAGAGGCAACAAGGGCTCATTTCCCTTCCATCTACTGTCCTTTTTTTCCTGTCTGTTTTGAAGGGAAAGGGGAATAATTATCTCTTGCTTTTCAGGGCAGCTGGTATGTTACAAACTCTATGGCTCCTTCAAATTTTTGTGGTTTTCTTCTGAAATATTGTTACAGGTTTCAGGATTATAGAATCATAAAATGGTTTGGGTTGGAAGGGGCCTTAAGGTCATCCACTTCTAAACCGACACCTTCCACTGTCCCAGGATGCTCCAAGCCCCATTCAACCTGGACTTGGACACTGCCAGGGATCCAGGGGCAGCCACAGATTCTCTGCCAGGGTCTCACTGCCCTCACAGGGAAGGATTTCTTCTGGACATCTAGCCTAAATTTCCATTCTTTCACTGTGAAGCCATTTCTCCTTGTCCTGTCACCACAGTTCCTGATGAACTGTCCCCCTGTAGCCCCTGCAGACACTGGAAGATGCTGTGAGGTCTCCACACAACCTTCTCCTCTCCAGCCACGACTTTCTTACCCTGTCTCCATAAGGAAGGGGCTCATTTTATCCATGTCCACACTCTCAGCCTTTTCCTGCTTTTTCCTTTTTCAGCCTTTCATGGGGGACAACTACTGTGACTCCATCAACAACAGAGCCTTCTGCAACTATGATGGTGGGGACTGCTGCGCCTCAACAGTCAAGACCAAAAAGGTAGGGATGCTCCTTCCTTTTCCCATGGAAATTCCTTGTTGAGTGCTGCTTTGTGCCTGGAAAAATTATTTTTGCTCAAAAAAGGAAGGTCCAAGGTCTCAGAAGGATTTTCAGCCCAGGCATCAGCTCACCATAGGCACTGAGTTCTTTCTGGTTCATTTATCATCCATCCTCAAGGCTCCAAAGGGAAACTAAAAGTTAGAAGTCATTGGGAAAATAGGAGAGAGTAAAAGGAAAGCATCATTGTGGATCTGTTCTTTGATCCATATGTACCCACATGTGCCTGGCTTGCTGCTGACTGTCCCATCCCAGAGTGGGACAGAGAAGAATGTGGAGCAGGGCAGCATGGCTGGGTGGAGATGTCAAATATTTTTTTGCACAGAGACCACATAGACCAGAGCCTTGCAAAAAGAGACAAGCTAGTGACACAGATCTATAAAATCATTACTTAAAGTAGGCATGATGCCTAGAAAAGTAAAATCCACTGGTTTCTATCACTCAGCAATGAGGGGGTGAAGTGGTAATTTCCTTGAAGCAGGATCCAAACAGACGAAAGAACATCCTTATTGGCACAGTGTGTGTTTGAGTAATAGGATGCGTTGCCACAGAGCATTATTAAGAACAAAAATATATTTGCAGTCAAAAAAAGAACAGGCCTATTTGTGGATCTTTGCTCCTTCCGTGGCTATTAGACACTGTGATCTGGATGCAGTTTCTGGCTGAGAAATATTTGAACCCTTGGCTGTTTGGGCCTGGGGAAGAGTCCCTCCAAACACATCTCCCCTTTTTCTGCTTCTTTAACACAAATTTCTGAGCACTGTTAGAGATAGTGACTGGGGTGATAGAGCTTGTGGCTTGGAGCAGTACGACATTTTATAAGTTTCTAACCAGCAGGGATTTGGAACTATATTCCTCCCCAAAAATAAAGCAAATTTTAGTTTCTGCCAGGTGAATATTTTACCTTATCTTCCAGATTTGTGGATAGAACAGAATGAAAAATCCAGCTGCATTAAGTATCTGATACATATTAATAAATAACAAAACCTGAGGGAGCTTGGGCTGAACAAATGATACCATCCATGTTATCCAGCTGAGGAAAGAGGTCCTCTCTCTAGATTTGGCTGGAGACTTCTTTTCCTTCGTTCGGCACTGTGGGCTGTCTCTGGTCCATCTGGGAACGCTGGGGAAGGGAGATGGGCATGCCCTGGCAAGTGGAAGGAGTTAATTTCTCCTCTGGGGAAAAGGCAGGGGAAGAGGTTGTTTTCCTAGCTGTGCTCTTTTCCCCTCTGTTGTGGTGTTCCTTTTGAAAAAAAAGTCCTGGGAGCCACATGCAGGGAAGCCTAGACAGGGCAGCTCCTCAGTTCCCCACGGGTGGAGTAGGGCATGGAGACCCCAAAAGGGGCTCCCTGGTAAAACAACCTCTGAAGAGAAGAGCAGGATGACAGACAGTGGCTCATCTGCTGTCTCCAAGAAGAGATTCCTATCTCTGGCTGATTTTCCAGCTCCTTGGGAGGAGCAGCCTAAGAGCAGCACAGCTTGCTTGCTGACCTCCCACCAGCCGGGAGGGCAGAGCTGGAAGTGCCCGGTAGCTCAGCATGGTGTAGGTCTTCTCCTCCCAAAACAGCCTGCCTGGGAAACTTTATCTCACTGCCTGCAGGCTGGAGGGCAGGCGATGAAAAATCCCAAACAGTGTCAGAAGAACGAAAGCGAGGTGCCTGGGAGGGGACCAACCCAAACCAGCCCCATCAAGACAGGAGCTGAGGGCACAACTGAAACAAGGGGGATGTGAGAGCTGAATTGAGGGGGAGTGGGGAGGGACAGGATTAAGGTTTGGGAGCAGAATTTATTGCTGGGCAGGGAGTTGAGACCAAGTGGGTTCTGCACAGAGTTGTGAACACTTACCAGCCAGGCGACTCACGCTCAAAATATCTGCTGCTTCCCTGCCACCCAGAAACCAAGTGACCTCCCAAGGAGGGGAAGTACTTTGTAGCCCAGTGGGTTGCTGTTTTTTGTGCTAAAACTGCTTGATGCAAAGGGCAAATGGTCAGAGACAGGCAGCTGGTCACACATCTGATGGATTTTCTCCATGGAAGGGGAGGTTTTGTAGCTTTTTGGAGATAAGTCTGCTTTCACAGACTTCCCTGGGAGCTGGATCATTGTGACTGGGGAATTAGACTTGCCCTAGCTGACAGTTTAGAATTCCCCATCCTCAAGATCACACAGGTGGAGGGCTGAGCCATGGAGGCCATCACATCCCTGGCATGCCTTCAGCTCCCAAAGTCTCCTCCTCTCTCCCAAAACACCAACAACATCCCAGGAGCTGAATGAGACGCCTGGGAAAAGTGAGGAAAACCATTTTCTCCTTGGATCTTCCACACTAAAAGCGAGATGCTAAGTCCCAGTTTATTACATTTATAGGGTAAAAGGGGGAATAATAACCCAGCCAGGGGGGCTGTGGGGTCAGAGTCAAGGAGGCAGCAGGAGAACCTCGCTCCTGCAAAGCGGCTGCCGACACCTGCGGCAGCAGCCGTGGGGCCGTGGGGCTTGGCTCTCCCAGTTATTTTCCCATCTGAGGCCTTTGACTGAGACCAGATTTCAGGCCAGGCTGTTCAAATACAGCCCTCCCTTTGAAGAGGTTTATGAGTGGAGCATTACAGGAGATATTCCAAAGGGAAAAACAATGAAAGGTGAGAGAAAAAGGAGCTGAATAAAAATACTCCGCATACCAAATCCTTCCAGCACAGTTTGCCACCTACTTAAAAAGGCACAGTTTTAAAATACACATTGGGTGTAAAAGCCAAAAACCTGGAGGAGACATGGGAGGGGCGAGTCCAGCTCTGTTAATTCCAATACCAGATGAGGATGTATTTTCATACGGTTGTAGAGGGAGTGAGACACATGAAAGAGACTGCTTTGCTCCTTTTCTTTCAGGGTTACATACTATGTGGCAGATGTGTCAGTCTTTTAAAGCCCCTGCAAGTTTGCCCATAAATGTCCAACATTTATGCAACACCTGTTTTTCTCCCAAAATGTCACAGGACATTTTAAAAGCTTTAGATTTATCATCTTTTCCCCGCAGCAGCCATTGCTGAGGTGACACATGGTTCACATTTAAGAGAACATAGCAACTCCACACATTATTTTGGGAAAGGGCTGAAGATTAACGTTGCACCATGTGAAGATTCAGGAGTTAACAGCCGAGTAAGAGCTGGCTTCAGATCATTAGTGTCCGCAAACTGTCAAGACTTAAGTTTCACTGCAGTCCCACTACCCTCCCAAACACACTTTGGGCTGCACACAGTGCTGTGAACAGGCTGCCTGAAAGCAAAATGCTTCGAGCCAAGTTCACTTTAAATCCAAGCCCTCTTACTTAATGTGAGACTTTGCACGCTCCTGTTTTGTTGCCCTGAAAATGCACAAGGGACTTCCATGCTTATCCTATGTTTTCCCTTTGCATTTGAGCATTAGCAGGGAATGACCTTGTGGATTCCGTCAGCGAGTGGGGAATGGAGCAGTGTGACTTATCTGACCAAGCACCAACTAATCAGCACTGGTGCTTAGATAGGAAATAATGAGTATTTGCCCTGCACTGTTCACAATCAGGCTGGAGAGCTTAAAAGAAATCATTAACGGCCTCTTTTGAATGCTGCAAGTGCCAACGAATAAATTCAGTCATAATCTGGGCATAAATTCGAGGCAAGTGCAGTCAGAAAGCAGGAAAAAAGAGACATTCATCAGCTTAATTATTTGTTGTGCGCTAATTGATGAGCGTCGCCCTGCAGTGGGCGAGAAGCCAGGGCTGGCACAGGGCTGAGTGCCACCCAAGGAAGCAGGCACATGGGCAGGCAGTGTGGGGAGCAGGGGGCTGATGGCAGATCTGTTGCTGGGGCAGGGGACGGGCCGTGCTGCTCACAGTTTGCCCTGTTTGTGACCCAGGAGCAGCTTTGAGAGACAGGAAGGCCATTGCCGGCCAACCTCCAAGGGAGGGAAAGCTTCTGTTGTGTATCTGGAGGGGATAAAGTCTTCCGTGAAGGACAAAGCAAAATCCCATCTCTTTTTAATCTTCCTCCCCTCCTGACCCAGCACAGGTTGCCAGCTCCCTTCTGCCTGGCTGCTCTAGGAAGCTGCTTCTTGCTTTGTATCCTGCTGCAGATAAAAGAAGACACTATTTTCTAAAACATTACATACGTGACACTGCCAGAGTAAGGGAAATAAATAACCTGGGCATAACTGGCTGTCTCTGGGCTCTTGGCCACCGGTGAGGAGCTTGTGGGGTGTGCAGCATTGCTGGGAGAGGCTCTGGCTGTTTCCTCTGATTCATTTCAGGAAATCTTCTCTCCAGTAACTGTCTCCTCCACTTCTTTTCTTCCCCTTCCCTTTTATAAGTTTTCCCTAGAGCAGACTGTCTAGAAAGGCCTCACAGAAATCAGAAATTCTTTCTTTAGGCTCTGCTTACGTACTTTGTTCCAGACTGGGATTGCAGATTTGCCTCGTTGAAGGTCCTGCAGTCTGGTCCCTGTAGATTTAAAGACACTGAATTTGCTTTTTTAAAATTCCCTCAACTTCAACCATTTTTTAAGGGTGAACTTTCATCTGTCTTTCCTCTCTGCCTTTCCTTTTTGTCGTATAAGGGATAAACCTACAGCTCCCATGAGAAAAACCTGCCTCACTCAATTATCACTCAGGTTTTCCTTCAACTGTTCTGCCCCATAGCACTTGGTAAAAAAAGAGAAAAAGTGTCCTGTCCCTTCAGCCTCTTGACATTTCTGTCCAACACCTTGGAGAGGAAAACCAGCAAGTGCCTTGGCGGAAAACAAATGAGGACTTGTGGTAGATAGAGGGCTGTGTGGGATTCATCCAAAGCTTTGCTTATCTAAAAGATAGGCCAGTTATCAAAACCTCTTCAGAGACTTTATGGCCGAGAATTCAAGGCCTAAAGAAAGGAGCTTTGAACTGAGGGGCTGCTCTGGCTCCAGCAGGGATTTCCAAAGGCTGTCCCTGTCTCCCTGGGAAGGGAGGGGAATGAGTCTGCACTCCTACCCCTAAAGCCAACAGAAATAACCACTTCTTGGTATTTTGGAGAAACAAGCACCTTCTCCCAGCTCTCTGACTGCAACACAGACCTGTCTTAGGCAATCTCAGATCTTTCTCCATTGCCACAACATGGTTTTGAGGCAGTTTGGTAACATTAGAGGCTTAAGTGACCACCACAGCTGAGGAAATCCTGTTCATCCAGAAGAACTCATGCTCCTGCCACAATGCTGCTCCTAACTGGGTGTGTTTGCCAGCTCTATAATTAGCCAGGGAGATAGAATGAATGGTGGGTGAGCAGGGAGGAAGGCAGGATACAATGCTGAGTGTTGCTTCATGCCTCTGGAAGCAGCTGAGCCCTCCAAGCACGCGGGTTCTCCCCAAAGTGTGGGTGAACTCACTTCCCCATCAGCCCTCAGTCACAGGCTCAGTGGCTGTAGCTGCTTGCCATGTGAGAGGAGCGTTTCCAGTCAGGGTTGGTTGGGATGGGAGCTTATTTTGGGGCTCAGAGCTTGGTTTCATAATCCTTCAGGGAGGCTTTCCAGGCGTCAATAAATTAAAAGCAGTGATGGTAGCAGCACATGTTGCCTATCCTGAGAGAACTGTTCTTGGCTTCAAGGGACATGGGGCTTCCCACAACATACGGCGCTCCCAGGGGATGTGCTGGTGGAGGGTGTTTACTTTGCTATCCGACCTCACTTCATTAGCAAGTGTTACAAAAAACAGCGAACAAACCTTCCCTGCTCCACCGCCAGCTATTTGGCCTCTGGGTGGTCTGGCTCCTATTAAATCTTTGGTGATTATTTAGACTAATTACATTCATGTTTGCACAATCAGTAGCACGAGAGTAGGAAGCACAGCTGATTGCTGAGCAACTGAGCTCCATGTGGTTTGGCAAGCGGGCTCCCTCGCTCTGCTCCGCGGGCAGGCGGGGATGCGGGATCCATGCGGGCTGGGCTTTCCCGGGAATCCCTGCTGGCTTTGGGCCATCCTGCTCCCACTGGTTCTGGTGAGGCAGCTCCCAATTTGCACACGAAGGAGAAAGCAGAGCATCTGTTGGGTTCAGCTGAGCTACGGCTCAATATACCACAGTTGCTGGTTTCGCTGGAGGAAAGTTCAGTTTATGGTGGGGTAGTCAATGAAAACTGAGGTTTTAGAACTGCATGTGCTGCATGGAGAGGAGGTTTCCTGCAAGCTTTTTCTTCCCAGGCCCTCTGGAGCAGTGCCCTAGGTGTGAACCCACATACCAGTGCTCAGAGCTAAAAGGGGGCTCGCTCTTGCTCCCTTATCTCAAACTGTTGACCTCAATGCTGAAAACCACTGGGAAGACCCTTCCAAGATGCTTTTTTATCCCTCAAGGGCCTTGTCAGGGAACAGAATAGTCCCTGGTGTTTGAGCTGGGAGGCTCTGGGGAGGCACAGGGCTGTGACACTCAGCACAGGCTGCCACACTTATCTCCCAGGCCACACTGCCCGCCGAGGCTCTGCCTGCAGCAGGGCCTCCGCAGCCCCAGTGAGGCCTGTCTGGGAGATTTCGCAAACACTTCAGGGCTGAAATCTAACAACAGCCTGTTTCCCAACACTTTGCAGCCCTCCTCCCCTGTTTCCCCCTCCCTGGGCCCGATCCTGCCTGCCTGGGTGCTGCTGTGAGCCAACCCCAGGCACGGGCAGAAGGCACAGCCAGGTCAGCCTGATACCAGACTCTGTGAGGGACAAGCTTACAGCCTTTGCAGAGCTGTTTTACATCCCTCCCTCTACCTGTCTGGGATTTCTCCTGTCAACATTCCCACCAGTTCCCTACAGACTGGCCTTTCTCAGCAGGCATCAGCCTTGGGATGTCACCAGCCTCTTCAGATAGGTGCATGTAGCAAGGAGTAATGACCTCTCTCTTGTTCCGTGACCTGCATCCCAGTTCTGCATTGCTCTGTCGCATTGTTTCCTTTGTTCCCACAGTTGGGAGCATGGCATCTAGCACAAATCTAGCCCTGTTTCTAAGAGACAGTTTGAGTTCATCCAAAGTCTCTTCGCTCAGTGTGGCAGAGGATGCTCAGGGCTCCCATGCCTTGGTGGAGAAGGAAGTCTGAGGTCATGCACTGTGCAGCAATGGTGGTGAGTTGGCAGAGGTGTTTTGGATCCCCCGTGAGTTACACCTGGCTGTCTGTGCCAGCCTCCCGCCCATCCTGTGAGCCCACACCTGCTGCCCTCGCTTCTCTAGGTTCAGAGCAGGACGTGTCATGTCCTGCACACTCCAGGTGACAGGAATGATGGAGGTTGTGTCTCTTTTCTCTTGATGATGGATAGTCTGTGGTCCAGTGTGGTTGTGGTGTGACTCACATTCCCCGGAGCATTGTTGATCCAGTGCCATGACTGTGCTGGATCATCTCCAAGAGCTGTGTGTGTAGGTGTGTGGAGCTGTGTTCTTCACTTACGTCTTTTTCAATCTACTTTAGCTGGTCTGAGGATACAATATCTTGCATTACTTTATCAAATGTCCAAGACAGACCCTAAACTTAATTTTTAGCTTTTTCTTCTCACTCTCCTAGACATTTTCTGGGGTTTCTACATGGGGAGATGGACACAGATGAAATGCAGGGTTTGGTGTTTGGAAGGAAGAGGAGCTGATCCTTACTCCTGGCTCTACAACGGGTCTATCTGGGAATTTCAATGCAGGTCATGTATTCTGGTAATAAGCTGGGCTTTCACAGACCTATTTAAAAAGAAAAGAGGTAGTTAATCTTGGAGTATGTATATCTGGGCTCCACACCTAAATGGGCTATCATTCAGTGAAAGGATCAGCATTTATTATTTCTAGCACATCCAGCAGCTCTATTTCATGTCTGTGTACTCCAGAGGCTGTCACTGTGTGAGCCCAAGGCAAAAGACAGTCCTTCTTCTAAGGACTTTCTAAGCTTTTACAGTTTCCCTGAGCTGGGTACTTCAGGCAGTCCCAGCAGATTCTGTGTGTGGGTTAAATTCCCTAAATACCTATGGAAATCAGGTCCTTGGGGAACTCAAATGTGTATTTGTTGTAAATGTTGTTTAAAGTGGAAAACCCTGTATTACTGCTAAGTTTTTGGAGAATTTTGTCATGTCTAATTTGACTGTGACTGTGCTTATTACCCATAGAAATCTCTGCCTTTTCACATAATAGAAAACTGATCTCTGGAGCTCACTGCCATAAGACAAAACAATTCATCTATCTGGACAAAAGCACTGTAAAAATCAAATTGCATAAAAAGCCTCCATAAGGGACATAAAGTGAATAAGACTGATCTGATCAGGAAGAAACCCTTCTCCATCAGGCTACCCACTGCTGGGAACTGCTGCAGAGTCACAAAGCTGTCTGCTCTGGGGGCCACAGCTCTGCCTCAGAGAAAGCTTCTGCTCTTCTATCCATGACCACTACTGGGAGACAATGAACAGCCAGACATTTCTTCTCTGGTTGCTCCATCTCCCCAGGAATTGGCTGTAATGCAGCAGCAATCCACTCTTGTACGTGCACCTTTTCAGGTCGCTCCAGGGCTGAGCACAGCCTGTGAGAAAGCAAAGAGGAAAACAAGGGATTCATGAGGAGAAGTGGGAGGAGAGAGAATGAAGGATGTTGCACTTCAGGCAACATCAAACTCATGCCAGTTTGTGTGTCTAAGGCTGCTGTTTCAGCAGAAAGTCGGTGAGGGGAATGTGAGCTGGTGGTTTGGAGACAGAGCCATGAGAGCTTTCTCTCCTGGCTCCGATGTTCCCGCAGGTGAAATGGGAGCATGTTTGGGATCTCCGTGCCTGCAGCACATCCTGCTTAAGCCTGGACAGCAGCAGAGACAAAGTGCAGTAGGCTGTCACCGCTAATTTCAGACACTTTACTGGAATGCCTGAATTGGGTGTGTGGCTGACCTGTGTTCAGTGCAAAGTGTGGATCCATCTTCCCTGTCTCTCCTCTGAATGAAGGGGCTACTTAATCTCCTTTGTCAGGTTGTTACAGGCAAACACAGGGAATCCAGGCCAGGGAGAGGAAAAAGCTTGATCAAGACAAATGAAAGAATCAGGTTCCCAGGTCTTGCCTCCAACCAGTAGCTTCATTGTACATCAGGGAGGATTTTTTAAGTCAAAATCATTGCCAAATCCAGATTGAACTGAATGATTCAGGAAAAAAAAAATGAAAACAGCGGAAAACTCCAGGCATACTTAAATGTTTTGTTTGAGCATTTTCTAAGTGAAACAAGTTTTTGTTTCAAGACATAACTTTTGCTGTGAAATAGTCTTTTGTATTTGTTTGTCTTGAAGGGAAAGGTCAAACCTGCAATGTAGCAGATAATCTAAACCAAAATGTTTCCTTCTACACTGAACAGAAAAAACTCAGTCTTTATTTTGCATGTATCTTTTTTTTTTTCCTTTCCAGTATTTTAACTCAGTCATAAAACAAACCCTACTCAGCCTCCTCCCCAAACCCCATTGTTTACAGACTTCTCTGTTTTCCTATCTAAGAATATTCATAACACTGTGATATGAGACAGTCCTGCTTGGGCTGGCTTCTGTTGGATCGAGTGACCCTTAAGCTCCTATTGTTTTCTGCAGTTTACAAACTTATTCAGTTGCCAATTATTTGGATTCATTAGCTTCTAACTTTTTGGACTCTTTCTTCTCTTTGCAATCTCCATATTTGTGCAATTGTAGATTCAGATTATTCACTGGTTATCTAGTTCATAAGTCACCGAGGCCATGGCTTGATGAAGAGTCATCACCCTATTCCACCTGGAGGGTCAGGTCTTCTGTGAATGGAATCAAAAGCAAGGGGAGGAGGCTCTCTAAGCCCTGATTTGGTGATGAACGTTGGCTATTTAGTGTCTCTGTCAGCATGTCCCTGCCTTAGGCTACCCAGTTGTGAAATAAAGCTCCACACCCCTCCTTCCCAAATTGTGTGCGTCAGGAGAAAGGCATCCTGGAGAGGGATAGGCAGGGACTCGTGTGGAAGGTCTAGCTGGAGATGACAGCACAATGCTGGGTCCACATTCCTAGATGGGCTGTGGGTGATGCATAAGGAACAGGCAGACTCAGGCATCATAGCCTGGAGTGAAAGGGAGAGTGAACGTGTGGCAGCAGAGCCAGGGGGAGCAGAGAGAGCGTGTGCAGCCCTCGCTGGGAACATTGGAACAGGTTGTGGCACTGCCTTGGAAGGAGTGTAAAGGAGGGGAATGAGGTCATTTGCTCAGTCTGCAGATGGGAGAAATTCTTGGGAATTCACTTCAGGGCAAGTGAGACACTTGTCCCACTGCCTTTTCTGCAGGTAAATACTGTGATGAAAGAGGCCCAAATCAACTTGCAGTGGGCAAGCATTGCAGGCTATTGTTTCAGCTCCTTCCCACGCTTCTCCAGAGGGGTCACACAGAGATGACAGATGGTGAATGCAGCAGTCTCCCACTGCATTCCTCTGCTGTGCCTCAGTCCCTGTTAGCTGCATCTCCTGACCTCAAACACAAGAGGTGCTCCAAGAAGTCTCTGCTGGACTCCAGCTGCATTGATCTGTGAGACAGTGCTTGGTTCTGCTCCTGCGGAACTGAACACAAGAACATTCATAGTTAAGTGCACAAATGGACTTAAATAAAGCAGCAGCACCCAAACCATAGGCTCTTAGGAACTACTTGGAGCACCAGCTCAGCACTAACACAAATCACTGTAAAAAATAACAAAATGAATATTGCAGCTGATCTCTGAAGATCTCACCCTGGAGATCTTTTTTGTTCTCCAGGCTGCTGTAGGTGTGTTCCTTCCTTCATGCCTTTGTGTTTTTGGCTTCTTTCCCAGGTGACACCGTTTCCTATGTCCTGTGACCTACAAGGAGAGTGTGCTTGCCGGGACCCCAACGCCCAAGAGCACAACCAGAAAGACCTCCGTGGCTTCAGTCTTGGATAAAGCCAAGTGACATGGAAAGGAGGACCACACTGCTCAAGGCAGGCTAGGAGAGACACCACATCCCTTTTGGTATTGTTTTTAACATTTAGCTGCTCAACTGGATGGCATTTCTGCACCAGGGACCCTTAGAATTCAACCAGTCTGCCTTTAATTTTTGTCCAAGGAGAACTCAAAGTAGGGGTTCATGTATTAATTATATCTTAAATGGTGATCATGAGAAAAAAAAAAAAAACAAACAACCAAGAGTCAAGTCAAGATGATTTTCATGTATCAAAACAGCATGTTATGCCCATCTAATTTGAACAGTTCATATCTAGATTCAAGGCGAGAAACAAACTATTTATATACACATATTTATAGAAATAAGTAGAGAGAGAGAAAGAGTGAGAGATTATGATCAACGCAAAAACACTTTCCCCTCCCCAGCACTCACAACTCAGACCGTTTGTAGAAGAGGCTGAGCTCTTGGAGGACTCTAAGCTGAGCCTTTTCTGATGCTGAATGCCAAGGTATCGCATGCTCGGGGCACTGTGGTTGGGGTGGGATCTCCACAGGGCTGGGCCTCTTGGCAAGTGACTTGCCAGGCACCCAGCCAGCTCGAGGTGTGGGTTGCATCTGCTCCTCACAGGAACGCTACTTCCAGCCAGGCAGCTCAGCAGACTGCAGTGGCCTTTCTGTACAGCTCCTCCTTCTCCCCCTGCCCTCAAAGAGCCAACAAAAAGCCCCCTTGTAGCCTGCAGGGCTTCTGGGGCGTTTCTGTGTGGAGCTGGGCAGGTGGGCCCGTGGTGGAGTGAGGGAGTGGGGAGTCTAAGGACTGGCAATGAGGAACATGGATGATTGCTTCTGAGGAGCACAGAGAGGGGAACTCGCACCCGCACTTGTCATTTGAGCATGTCTGCTGCTGCTACTCCTGCTGCTATGTCCCATACAAATAGTTTCCTTACTGTGTCAGGACAGGGTGAAAAACAACCCCATGCAACCAAACAGTCTGCCTTAAAGCTTACCTACAACCTGCCTTTCAAACCCTCTGGTCTCTTCCTCAGCACTGGGGCAAGAAAACAGGACACCAGCCAGCCAAAGGAATCTGCTTTCTGGTCTCCACTCTGCCAAGTGGTTCTGCAGCCTCCTCCACCCCACTCTTAGGCTGATCTGATTCTGACAACTGCTTCTTGATCCCATTTTCTCGGGAGACGGAGAGAGGAGGAAGAGACACCTGCCATGAGGAAAGGCCCATAGGAGACAGTATTAGAATTTTGGCCATATTTGTCAGTATTAAGCTGCCAGGCCAGTGGGTCGGACACTTGGGATAGACCAGGAGCCTAGCTGTTTGTAATCTTCCAGAAAGAAGGGCATTAGCTGCAGCAGATCTCACACTACCCTGTCATCCTCCTGCTTCAGCCTAGAGGGCAACATGTGCCAGACCCTCAGTGATTCCCTTCCTTACAGGGTTCATTACATTGAGTCACTGAGATACCCAGGGCATCCAATGCTGCTGCTGCTACTGCAGCCCATCCCAGGGAAATCCCAGAGATCTTTCCAGTGTGGCTTGGGCATGTGCTCCAAGTTCCCACTAAGAAGTACACACATCCAAAAAAGCATCCTTCCCAGTGTTAAGTTTGTTTGTTCCTTGGAACTGTTGTGACTTTCACAATCTACTGGGTAAAGAGAAAAACATTTTTTTTCTAACTCCTGCTTTAGGCACTGGAGAAAGGCAGAAGGGTAAGGGCAGGGGTCATTTAGCTCGCAGAAATAGATGTAAAAATTATTTGGAGAACTAGAGATGGAAAAATTATAGAATAATAGGTGCAGGGAGCCAGGTTCTTGTTACCCACTGTTGGGGTTATTTCTGTTGGAATGAACCAGAGAAGAGTCTCAAGAACAAAGTAGAGGCCTGGAGAGGGGATTGTCATTAAGAAGGTGAGGAGCTCTCTGTTGTGAAGCTCCAGCTATTCCTAGAGAAGGCCTGGCCATGGGAGCTGTGTGGATGGCTCTGCCCCTTCTGTGCAGGGGTGTCCTGGAAAGGGAGGTGCAGTGGGATCAGGGTTCCTGCCATGGAATCAGACTGGACATCCCCCAGCTTAGAGAACAGTGGCATAAGCTTCCACTTTTGCCCTTTGCCTTCTACCTAGTATAGGAAGCAAATAACTGTGCAAAGGTTGCTGCTTCCTTCTGGTCCCTTTGCCCTCCCCTGTTTTGTTGGCAGTTTGTTCGTGTACCACCCAGCCTGTCAGAAGAGCTCACAACCTCAAAAGTCTTTCAGACTGGCACTTCATGTCCTCAACGCCTGAGGTGTCTTGGTGTGATTTCCCCTCTCCATCCCACCTGGGTTTCATCCCAGCAGGGAGCCTCAGTTCAGCTCCTGAGTGCATGCTGAAAATGCCCTTCCCAGTGCAGAGCTCAGCATGGAGGAGATTTCCCATCTGCTTTTCCCACTTGGACAGTGCCCAGCAGAGACCGGTCTGTA
This sequence comes from Passer domesticus, assembly GCF_036417665.1. Classification (NCBI taxonomy): domain Eukaryota; kingdom Metazoa; phylum Chordata; class Aves; order Passeriformes; family Passeridae; genus Passer; species Passer domesticus. The sequence goes on from NC_087491.1 coordinate 5,439,028, forward strand.
CAGATATTATTGCCACTTGCTGCTGTGGGCTCACAGGAGCTGAGGGCCAGCTGTGCCCCTCTGGCCAGCCAGGGCCAGCCCCTGCTTGCTGAGCTGGAAACCTCAGCTCAAAGGAGAGTGGCTTCTCACCAGCACAGCCTCACTCTTCAGCTTCCTCCTGCAGTCCTGGTGTGCCCCAATTCCCTTTCCCACCAGCAGACTTTCCATGCTGCTATTTGATTTTTATTTTTAACTACTATGTTGGCACTGTCCATATCCTCCAGTAGGCCTGATGGGATCAGGAGTGGAAAAAAGTTCTGCTCTGAGTCATGTTAAATCAAATTATTTGTTGGGCGTTTTTTTTTTTTTTCCATTGGGGAAAATCCCCTCTGCATTTTCAGGTGCTGTATCAAGCACCCAGAGAGATGCCAAGAGGGGAGCAGACACATGCTCAGGTCTTGTCCCCTGTGCTTCCAACTTTGGGCAAGGCTCAAAGTGAGCTGGATCCTCACATCATCTACCACTGTATGGGCCTCAAATGCCCAGTGGAGTCCTAGGAAAGACCCTCCCTGACTGTGGGGGGCAGTGGGTGGAAAGTGAGAGGGACATCAACCCCCACCTCCACCCTCTGAGCCAGCAGCATAGGACAATATCAAACCAGAAGTGTGGGGGAAGAGAAGCGGGTGCTGATGCTGGTGAAATTTAGCTGCTCATTAAGTCCAGTTCCCATTAGTGCCAAGATCTTCTCTGTCACAGATAGTGAGCCAGGGTTGCACCTTATCTAGGGCCACCAGGCTGTGGGGGATGGCCATGGCCAGCAGGAGGGAAAGCTGGAGCAGAAAGCGGTGAATGGTGCACGGTGGGGTGGGAAACTCCAATCAGCTGCTACCCCTCTCCCTCCCCACCATCTCGCAGACAGGCTGAGCTGGTGTCCTCCTGCTTTTCTTGCATCTTCCGCTGTCACCCCCAGGCTGAGAAAGGAGGATGGCACCAGAGGATTCTTGGAATCGGGTTCCAGCTACCTCCCTTCTAGTTTCAGTTTCACTTGGTTGTAACTGTCGGTTTGTTTTAGGTTTTACCTGTGTCTAAGAAAAAAAAAAAATTTAAAAAAAGGGAAAAAAAGAGAGAGAAAAAAGAAGAGAGAGAGAAAAAAGAAAGCCCCATAGCCAACAAAATTTTTTTGCTGCAAGTGATTCAAGTGGAAAAAAAAATAATGTGTGAGGCTATACAGAGAGGAACAGGAGAGAAAAAAAGAAAACAACAAAACCCATAAAAAATGGAAAAAAGAAAAAGGAAAGAAAACCCGCATAATCCAAATCCAAGAAGAGCAAAGCCTATTTTTGTGTGTTTGAAAGGAAAACACCGATTCTGCCAGCTGAGTAGAGAGCTAGATACTAAGTGTAGATTTCCCTAGAAGTACCGTGAGGTTTTATAACATTGTCTGGTTTTGTTTTCCTCGTGTGTTGTGATAAGTCCAGGAACTAAGGCTAAGGGGTTATCCCCTGGTATATTGTTGTTTGTGGGGGGAGGGAGGGGGTGGAGTTTGTTATTTTTTTTCCAGATTATTTTTTTAAGTGTGTATTTGTGCTTATTTTTACGTTATCCAACTGTACATACGCATTTAATCAGTATTTCACTGTGCTCTAATTACTGCACTCAGAAGCACTGCACAGTCGGAATCCCGGAGAGCTGCGAGAGACTGGGAGTGAAGGGGGAAGGAGAAAGCTGCTACCTGAGCAGACAGGTGATTCCCATTTTGGGGAAGCGGGGCGCTGACCACCCCCTTCCCACACTCCAGCCCCTTGTGCCCATTCGAGGCCGAGCTAGAAGACAGGAGGAGATGGGGTGAAGTCAGGCAAGGCTGGGATGCCCAAAGGGGTTTCAGAGCTGCAAGTCTGGCCTTTGAACTATTTTGGATGCTGTGGAAATTCCCAGCCTTTTGGCAGCATCTTGCCCTCCCTGCCCAATCCCTGGAGGACCCAGTGAGAATTGATGGGCATGTTCATATCACAAGGACCACATGCCTTGCAGAGATATGCTCTAGGTATCTCTAGATATCTTCATGGTTGTGGGCCCCATTTTGGTCTCAGTGGTGCAGCTGAGCTGATCTGTTTTAGATTTTTTCCATGTTACCCCATCCTCTGGGGCGGGCCATCTCCCTGTTGAGGGCAGCAGCACTCTTGCCTCTGGGTGACCTTATATGCTGGGCATACTGAAGGCCCGAGAACAGTCCCATTTCCCTGGAGGACCTTGACCACTGCCTTCAGTGGGAGCATGAGCAGAACATCAGCAGGAGCAGGTCCAGGTGGCCCAAGATGTATTTCCTTGTAGCTATGGTCAATTTGGGCAGTAGGGATTTGGTGTTGGGCTGTTCCTGCCACCTGGAGGGGTTCAACCCCTCCTGTTCTTTTTAGCAGGAGCAAAGTGAGGCTTAATGTTTTGTTTCTGTCTTCGTTTAGCAAACTGAGTTTTTCCCTTTTCACCGGATCTACACATCCAAGATTCATTGAGAATGAGAATCACTTCCTTTGAGGCCACACTCAAGAGCTTGGGTTGGCCTCAGGTGTTCAGTGAGGAGTCTTGGTGCTACTTGTTGGTAGTTTTAGTCCTGTTGGGTCGAGATGTGGAGCTAACGAGTCCAAGTTGTCTTTGGTTCCCATTCTGACTTAGGTTTTAGTCTTTTGTTTTTTCCTTCTTTTGGTGAGGCCACATTCAACCACCAGTTTCCATCTTCTGAGTGCAAAGAACCAGGGCTTTAACAAAACATTTCACCAGCAATTCAAGAGGGAATTGGAACCATTGTGGAGTTTGCATTGTACGGCCTCTGTAATTACGTACCTGTCTGCAGATGAGAGGCTGAATTTTGCTCCCATCAAGTCAACACAGGTTTTTGTTGTTGTTGACTTCACTGGGAGCAGGATTGAGCCATACTATATATATAAATATATATATAAATATATATGTGATATATATATAATATTATATGTGTAATATTATATATATATCAGTGTAATATTTACAAATAAAACTGTGATCTCGTCTAGAGAAAAATGTATTCATATTACCAACTGCTCTTCCATATTTATGTATCATATTGTATCTTTTTATTATAATTATTATGATTATTATGGTTATTATTATTATTATTATTATGGAATCTTTCTTGGCACCTTTTGGAAGCCACGTCAACCAATACTCCAATGAAGTGCTGAGGATCTATTTTCACAAGAATTCTACTGGTCTACTGTATAAAAGAGAAAAGAAAAAAAAAAAAAGAAACAAGCAAAATACAGTTCAACCCTTAATTCTGTACCTCACGCCTGTACGTTTGCTGCTCCAATTTTGGGTTTTATTTTGCGTTCGTTTGTTTTTAACGGATCTAATTTAAGTCTCCAAGCAATATATAAAGATGTAAATAGTAAAGCTTATTTATTAAGATTGTCATCTTTTTTAATTTATATTTACACAATTGTTCATCTAATTTATTTTTTTTTTCAATACAGTTTTTAACAGTTGTCCTTTTTGGTTCATGATGTTTTTTAAATCATTTTCACAGAATTTCTTTATACAGCTTTTTCTCTTTCTTTGAATAAGCAACAACTTCCTCTGGTCTTTCAAAAACAGGTCATGTTTCACTCCAAAAAAAAAAGTTATGTCAGATTCATCAGAAATATTTTGCCATTGTTGATTCCTATACCCTAAAGTTCTATATTATATAAATATATAATACCTTGTATGCTTAAATATTTAACTGTGTGATTTTGTATATATCTTCATACACATGCTCACACACATATGAGGGTTAATGTCCCCAGATGTTGGGAGAACAGAGAATCAGAAACACAAACAATATAAGCTTGTATTAAAGAGTTCTGAACTGGACCCCTCACTCTTGCCACGTCTCCTTTGCTTTCGGTCGAGCCAGTCCATGGGGGTACCCAGCGTGGGCAGCGAGTGGCTGTGGGGTCCCACCTCTGGCTGCACAGCTGCTCAGCATCCTGCTCCAGCTCTTTGCTTTTGGGGCAGGGGGTTGAAAACCCCCCTATGTTGTCAGAGGGGTGCAGGGGGTCGAGGGAGGCAGTGCTGTCCAGGGCCCTGTGAGGCCATTTCACCTCCAGTGGGTTTGGCTCTGCCAAGGGGCTTCGGCTCCTGTTCTCTCCAGGCAGGCTGGTGGAGGTTTTGGTGTGAGAGAGCTTGAAAATCAAACTTGTTCATATTCTTCTTAGCTTCTTCATCACATGCAGAACATGTTCATCCACAAAACCACTCCCGGTGGGAGCCTGCCTTGGCTCAGGGGTATTACCTAGAAGGGAAGCAAGACTGGAAGCAAGCTATGTGCAGCCAGAGAGCTGAACATCCTGAAGCACAGAGCCTTGGGACACATGCGAAAACAGACAAATAAAGATAAATCAGTCTCCAGTGGTCTAGAGAGAGCCAGGTTTGCAGTCTCACAGAATCACAAGGTTGGAAGAGACCTTCAAGATCATCGAGTCCAACCTATTCTCTGACACCTCTGGTCCCCACCAGACCAAGGCCTTGTGAGGTGTGCACCAATAATTTGTGAGTGGTGAGGGCAATATCTTGAGGGATGAGAATAAATATTTTTTTTAATTTTTTTTTTACTCTGGCATAAATAAGTCAGTAAAAAAAAAAAAAAACTGGTTTGCATTTTACCTGTGAAAAACCACTGCAACATATTGAGCAGGGAGAGAGAAATCTCATGAGCAAAAATGCATTGTGTTTTCTATACCATCCTTGTCTTTGGTCAATGCATTATTAATGGAGTATAAGTGCGTCACACACAGCCCTATCAATAGCACATGCTGTAGATAAAAAGGCCCAGGAATGAAGGATTAAAGGGGCTGTGTCTATAGAAATACACAAATCAATTGGCTGTGTGTTGAACAATCTATTAGGGATTAATAAAGACCTGAAGGTGGGAGCAGCCATGAAGGCAGGGAACAGCAGGCAGCTCACTCCTGCTGGGCTCTGCTCAGCTCCACTCCTCCTGCACAGGCAAAACCACCCCAGGATCAATTGGAATGCAAAGCCAGAACAACAGTTTCTATGTCCAGGTTACATGTCTTGTCTGGGGATCAATCACTAAAGAAAGCTGGGGAAATTGCTCTGAATTCATGTGGTAAAATCCTCTCCCAGCTCAAAGTCACAGCTTCTCAGACAGGCATGGCATTGGTGACTGTGACAATCACAGAATGGCTTGGGTGGGAAGGGACCTTAAAGATCATCCTGTAATGAGAAAATGGAGCTGTTATCAGCAGAAAAAGTTCATGTCAAAAAGACACGGAGGCTTAAAAAACTTCCCTAGGAGGACTGGAATATAAAGAAAACAACTCACAAGTATGAAAAAACCCCTCCTTTCCATGTAAACAAGGACATCTGAAAATCAAATTAATGTTCAGGCTGGCAGGTTTGTGCTCATGGGTTCACTTGCTTGCACACATGTAGACACGCAAACCCAGCAAACCCTTTCTGGTCCAGCACTACCTTTTCCTGGACTTTTCATTCCACTTCCTCAGTTTTTCAGTTTCTAAGGCACACACATCTGGAAGGTGAAGAAAAGTGAGTGGATCTGAGGCCAGAATTCTGCTTTTTGCTGATCATTAACTATCCCAACACTGTGATGGCCCCAGATTTTTCCCTCTGCCCTGAATTGGAGTTACAGCTGCCTACATCATTCAAGTCAACAACTGGCCTAAGTTCCCTGATAGAATGCAGCCAAAGGGCCAGGGTCTTCATTTTTTTTAAAGTACAAGTGAGGCAATACTGTGTCAAAATAGTTTTAAAGGTCTTGACAATCTTTTGGCTGACTTCTCTTGGGTCTGGGGAGGATTGTTAGTGGTTAAAAACAACTTCCATGATTTTTTTTTTCAGATAAAAGGTTATTCACAACTTTTTGATCAATTTGCTTATGATGAATGAAGAACTAATCCAAAGAACAACATCAACCCTTGTAGCCACTCTCCCCGCCCTGCTTTTAAGGTGTTATCTGCCAGTTTTTTTATTTATAAATCACTTCCCCAGTTATATGTTTTTTTAAAGAAACCTAAGAGCCCCATACCTAAGGTCACTGCTGCTCTTCTTTATCCTCATCTAGCCCCAGGGATGAACCCACTTATGCTTCAAGCCCACTGACATTTTTGATGAAAGAGTTGAGATATGGGGATGGTTCTGGCTGAATTCCAAAACTCACCTGTGTATTTGGGCACACACCTTGTAACACAGACCTGTTCTTTTCCAAACACCACCCTAATAACATGGGTTCTCCCAAGCCTTGGTGCTGCTGTGTTTCCATAAGGCTCCATGCCACAGTGTCTGCTAAACAGGCTTGGGGAGATGGGAGGGTGGGCAGGTGCAGGGAAGAGAATGGGAATTCTTTTTACTGCACACTTATTACTACTGAAATGCTCAAACTTTCTACTCAAGCACTTAAAGATCCCCAGCTCTCATGGCACAATAGGAAATGCCCAAGTTGAAGCACATCATAGTGGTTCAAACCAATCCTTGAAGCCCTGGCTGCTCCTGGTGCCCAGGACCAAGATTCTCCTGGTAGATTTTTGTGCCCGAAATGCTGTGAGGGGCACTGGCAAGGCCAGAGCTGCCCAGGGCATGTCAGCCCACCATGGTGGCACTGTGAGCCATGCACCTGGTTTAACATGACCACCAACACTCGGGGAGGCAGGCAGACCACGTGTGCTTAGGAAAATAAACCAGAAACATTTTCCTTTGTGTGTCACAGTGCACACATCAATTCATGGCACGATGCTCAGCTTCTGGACAGCTAATCCTGCCCCTGGTCCAGCAGGTACAACGAGTGGTTTACATCCTCCCAGGGAAACAAGGCATGAGTTTGCAGGCTACTGAGTCATCTGTGGCACCACAGGGCACTGCCAGGGCTAAGCATTAGTGCCACTGCAAGACTTTGTCCCCCTAGGAACCCCCTGGGATGGTGAGAACCTGGGCTGCCCACATAGCACAGCCACTGGCACTCCCTTGGCTTCTTCCCCAGCCTCAGCAGAGTCTCATCCAACCAAGAAATTTTTTTTTCCTTTTTTTTTAAGAAAGAAAAGAGGAAAAACAGAAACCAAACAAATAAATAAAGGAGCAAATGCAGCACTTGACTCCAGAGGCCTCTGCCGTGGGAAGAAGCTGTCCCAAAGTGGTGTGTCATCAGCAGCACAGAAACCCAAACAATCAGCCCCTCTGTGTGCCGTGCCAGCTGCAGCCCGGCCGGGACCAGGGTGGGGGAACAATGGCCGTGGGGACAATGGGGATTGTTCAGCTCCTCCGGAGAGAACAGCCCCATGCAGCCCTGGGAGGGGACCTGCAGCTGTCACCAGCTCCGAGCTGCCAGACAAGTGGCAGATTTGGGGTGCCCTCAAGAAGGGCGTGTGCCCGGAGGGACTCTCACAGGAGGCTGGAAGTGGCAGTGAATGCTTGTTAAAGGTTTCTCTGCAGGGAAACCCTCTCCCCTTGCTGAGCTGGAGTTTATGGGGTGCTGGGGTGCATGGATGGGGAAAGCAGAGCCAGGCTGTGCAGGATGAACCCATGGCTGCTCTATCAATGCCGTTATCAATGTGTACGTGTGCATACACTCACTGCAAAGACACATGGAGAAGGTTTCTCCTCTTGACCTTAACCCATCCTAGAGCTGATCACTCCATCCCGGAGCCATTGAAGCCAAGTTACCTTTCCCAGCAATGCCATTAGGGAAATAATTTCAGCTTTTCAAATGGATGTGGGTAGTTTATCTATTAAACATGGAGGATGGCATCTCTTTGCCCCTCTCCCCATTTGCTTTTCATGCTTCATCCACCCCTTGGTGCTCTCCCACCCAGGACAGCATCACCTCTGGTCTGCCAAAGCCCATACACTGCAAAGTCAGGGTATTGGCTGGCAAAAAGAACCAGCTTTTGGGGCAGCAACTTGCTTTGGAGCTGGGGTTCCTTTTCCCCAAGGTAGTCAGAGGAGTGGCAGGGGTCTGTGTGTGTGTGTGTGTGTGTGTGTACACTATAAAGCACAGGTCCATCTGTCAGCATTGCTGGGCTATGACTACAAGTGTTTATCTTGAAGCCAGAGGGTTACATTCTCCAAAGTTTCCAGGGAGAAAATACAGACCCTTCCTTTCAGCTGTGTGCTGGAGGATGTGTAACCTCGACGAATTCCTCTGTTTTGTTTGGCTTGGGTGCACTGTGCCAGGTAGCATCACCAGCCAGAGGCTCTCCTGGCTTTGATCTGAGAGCTAGGTGTGCTTCACGACAGGTTAATGGTCATCAAACTCTGCAGCCCAGAGTCTAGACTCTTCCACCTGCTCTGTACATATTAACACAGGCTCACACACAACTCACTCTGTACATGTACCCATATGAGCAGCCAGTCTCACCACGGATGCAAAGCAAAGCTCCTCAGCAGCCTTCCAAAACAAGCAAACTAAGCCTCTGCAATGGACACAGCTGCACTGTGGATCCAGGGGACAACCAGCCTGTGCTCCTGCTGTATTCCGAGTCAGGGCTACCAGAGCTGAAAGTCTCCTTTCCGTCACCATCTGCAACAAAACATCTCCATGCTGCAGCTCTGTCCTTTCCCCGGAGCTCTGTGAGAGATGCACATCCCAGGTGCAAAAAACACCACTGTGGGGGAGCTCACAGTGTCAGAGAGGAGAAAAACATGCTGAGGGACAGCCAGTCAGCCAGCTGCCTTGTATTTTGGCTGGCATCTCCTGTTCTTAACACCTAGCACCACACTCACAATGGAGAGGAATCCCAGGGGCAGCATTATCCCTGTCACACCTCCAGCCCAGTCACTGACAGAAAACACAGGTAATTTGTCCCTCAGGCTGGTCAACACTGGCTGCAGTGAGACCACAGAGCTGCTCCCCATCACCATGTGCTGCACAGGGCTTCCAAGAGAAATGAATCATCCCTGAGCCAAGCAAACAAAAACAAAATAAACCCCTGTGTTTATAAAGTACAGGGAACGGCACAGCTGTGGGCCAGAGCCTTGAGAAAACAAGACAGCTTCAAAGCACCTGGAGCTGCACCCGGTGAGCAGCAGGGACAGGATGGACCAGCCAAGCTCCCTGTGGCTGCTGCTGGTCCTGGCAGCCTTGGCCTGAGCTGTGTCCTGCTGAGTGTTCAGGGGACCTGTCCTACAGGCAGCAGAGGCACTGCCTGCTCTGCAGATGCCAGGAGGGGATGATCATAGAGTCACAGGATCATGGAATATCCTGAGTGGGAAGGGACCCAAAAGGACCAGAGCCAACTCCTGTCCCTGCCCAGACCCCCCAACAACCCCACCCTGGGCATCCCTGGCAGTGCTGTCCAAAGGCTCCTGGAGCTCTGGCAGCCTCGGGGCCGTGCCCATTCCCTGGGGAGCCTGGGCAGTGCCAGCACCCTCTGGGGGAAGAGCCTTGCCCTGAGCTCCAGCTGACCATCCCCTGACATATATTCATGCCATTTCCTCAGGAACTGTCACTGGCCACCAGAGGAGAGATCAGGGCCTGGACCTCCACTGTCCTTGGCGAGGAAGCTGCAAAATGTGATATCATTTCCCCTCAGTCTCCTCTTCTCTAGGCTGAACAAACTAAGTGACCACAGCCACTCCTTGTATGGCTTCCATCCTTCTTCACCATCTTTGTGCCCCTGCTTTGGACATTCTCCAATGGCTTTAGATCGTTCTTATACTGCGGCACTCAAAAGTGCACATTAGTCCCAGTCACTCTGCATCAGTGACTCCAAAGTCACATTTGGGTGTTTTGCACCCAAAGTGCACATCCTGTGTCCAGGCAGCACATGAAATGGGCAGGTCAGTCTGACACCAGTCTGGGCACCCCCAAACACCCCCACACTGGCATTCCAAGGCTATTGGTGTGTGTTGTTGCAGCTCCAACCAGGAAAACCAAAGTCATTATTTGACTGCAACAAATCACAATCATTTCCTTCACCCCCACGACCAAACTCCAAGGCCACCACTGACCCCCAAAGGGCAAAGAGATGGTGAAGAGGCAGCAACAGTGCTGGGCACTCAGATTTTAACACATGGTGGTATAATGGTTCCCCCTTGGTCTTTGTTTTCAGTGTGGTACGACCCTCAGAGACACACAGGCCATAGCTCAGAGTCCTCAGTGTCATCCTCCTCCCTCTCTCCATCAGAAAAAAGGGATTTCGCTTAAAAATTAAAACCTCAGGCAACCTGCAATGCTTTGGAGCTTGTCTTACAGGCTGCAATGTCACAGCAAAGTTTTTTGTGAACTTCAGCAGGATTTTGACCAGGTGCTGGAGTCCTTCCCAAAGCACATGAATGTGGCTCAAATGAAGACACATAACCAAAGGGGCAAAAAAAAGAGAAGTTCAGAAGGAGCAATCAGAATTATTTGAGTGGGTGCAAATCAGGCAAACAGGTTTAGCTTAAGAAGACAAAGGTCTCTGGCAGAACCTTCTCCACATCAAATTCTGCACTGTTGTTTGGTTTGAAAACCTTTTTCTTTGAAACTCATGTCCTGTTTGTTTGATTTGATGTTAAAGGGTTAACTAACCTGAAAAACTAAACAAAACTATTTGCTTTGGGCTGACTAAACGGATTAATTCTACCCACACTCCTCTCTCTTCCCTCTCCAGGTTCGTTGTTCTGCTTTAAAAAGGAAAAAGCAATAGCTTTGAGCTGATCTGATTTTTGTATTTTTTCCCCTCTCACCCTCCCACACTTTTTGGTTTGGCTACCAGGCTGAGAAATCCATTACCCACAGGGAGCCCAGGCCAGCCTAACCCACATCTGACAGTAAAAGAAACCAGATTCTCCATGTCTTTTTAGCCCCTGGCTTTCTTCTTGGGCTTTCCCACACACTTCCAGCTCCCACTGGGACCAGTGGCTAGGCTGGGTGTTGAGGAGGGGAGAACCCTGTGCGAAAGGCTGCACGTTTCCCTCCTTTTTGTGCATCCATCTTGGGCTCCCTCATCTCAGCCACATCCCAGGAGCGCCACACCAGAACTGAAACCCCACGGACGCCCAAGCAGAGGTGAAACCGCAACAGGAAAAAGCACCAGGGAGGCAGCGAAGGTGGACTTGATATGAATCTTTAATGCACAGAACAAGCTGCCGGGAGCCTTTCGAACGAAGGCTGCACACGGAGCCACCCCGTCCACTCGGAGTGGTACAAAAGCCCAGCTTGCCTGCAGCGTCCCGGGCACCCACCTGGCTCCCTGCCCCGGGACCCTCGCTGGCAGCGCGGTGTCACCGGCCACCCGCGCCACCTCCTCCTGGCGTCCTCGGCCACCACGGCACCGGGGCCCCTCGCCCCACGGCTGCTGCCCGGTGGTAGGGCAGGCAGGGCAGGCAGAGCAGGCAGGGAGGGGATCACCCTGTGCCCACCAGCTCCCCTCTGCCTGGCCCTGGCCTCGAGTGGGTATCTCCTCCTCCCAGGGTATTGGAGCGTGTAGTCCAGGAAATTCAGTAAGAAAAGATTAAAAAGGAGAGGCTTTTATGCTGAGTCAAATTAGGTAATTTCTTTTTTTTCTTTTTTTTTCACTCTTGAAAAATTAAAAAAAAAAAAAAGGAAAAGAAATTAAAGTCCAACTTGCTCATTTCTTGTTTCTCTGCTGTCTGTGTGAGAAAGTCCTGTTTGGCCTCGCTGTCCCCTTCCACCCCCTCTGAACATCACCCGACCCCAAACCCCACCAGCCACTCAGCACATCACAAGTCCTCGACTCCTTGGAGTCCCTTTGCCTCCCACAGCTCCAGGCCCGCTCCTTCCCTCACCGCCCCTTGGACTCCCCGTAGGTGTTGCGCAGCATGGAGACCATCTTCTCCTCGCAGGTGACTTTGGTGTCCTTTAGGATGCTGTACCAGACCATGCCAGGCGGCCGGACCTCCTCGCTGCGGCAGAACAGGTAGGGCATGGTCTCGGTGCGGCTCTGGATGTAGGCACTGCGCAGCAGCGTCGAGCAGTGGCTGCTGACCTTCTCCAGCCTCCTCAGGATCAGGTGAGCCTTCCTGGAGGGGGCAGAGATGGGAACAGAGCAGGGCAAGCAAGGCACAGGGGACACCAGGAGTCAGGACTTCTGCCACCAGCTGTCTTGTGGCAAGAATGGACATTGCCTAAGACACAGTCTTCCTGTTCCAAGTGGAGAGAAGCTCTGGTTTTCCCAAAGTTCTGGATATATCTATCATTTCATAGCACCAGGTCTGACCTACTGGAGCAGCCTGTGTGCCCTGGGGACAGTCTGCCCCAGCTAGATTGTCACCACCACCGTATGATCCTGGCCAGCTCCAGCACATGTGCTGACCTCACCTGGCACCCTGGTGAGACCCCCAGCACCTTCCTGCCCCTGACTGACGAGCACTGCCCTCCCTTTCCTGATTTCCCAAGTCTGCAGGAGGTAAACAGCCCAAAAGGACTGACACTAGAAGAGTGACGATAAAAAGCACAACACATTAAGACAAAACAAAATAAACCCGTAAGAAACCAAGAATCCCCTTGTGGGAGTCTGCAAAGTGCTAAATCAAACAAAGGGAGGGAAGAGGGTTTACTTCAGTGGTTTGAAAGTTTCAAGATCACAGATTATTTCCTCTCCCTCTGGTGCCACAGGAAAGCTCTGGATTCAGGAGTCGGGGATTTCACAGTTCCTGCAGGAATGTAAATTCCCGATAATGATATGTCAGGGGCAGCACTGTCAGTCAGCAAGGCATAAACATGGGGATTACTTGATTATGAAAGCTGAGTGGTGTTGCAGCTCAGGCTGTGAGCTCCCAGCCCGGGGGGAGAGTTGGGAGCCTGATGTCCAGGGATGGGATGCCAGGGAAGGGCTGGTCAGGGTCACCTCAGCGCCAGAGCAGAGGGCAGAGACGATGGCAGGAGGCAAGAGGGCATCCTGGCACCCCCAGACAGCTCAGACCTCTCCCTGCAGAGTGGGAACACTGATGAAAGGCTGTAGGAAACCACTGCTCCTCCAGGGCTGCACATGGAGAACTGTCCCACCCCTCCCCAAGGGGATGTGCTCTGAGTCAACTTCGAGGGCAAAGGAAGAACAAAGGAAGCTGGGCCTTCCTGGACAACACTCCATGGTATCCATTTATGGATTTTATCCACAAGACACAAGGCAGACAGGGCAATTTGAGCCTTGTTAGCTACACACACATCTATAATAATGACGTCATGGGCTGAGCTCTGACACAACACAACACCTCTACTCATGTTACTCTCCATAGCAACCACCTGACCTTCTACAGCATCTGGTGCTCCCACCACACACCAAGACCTGACATGCTGCCAGGAACAGGTCCTGTGCTGCTGGATGTGTGCCTCTTGGAGCCACAAATTCCATGATGGCATTAGGTGCCTTCAGTGAAGACTGATTGATTCAAGCTCAGCTCAGCGGCAAACTGAACTCTGTAGTGATTGTCACTACAGCTGCCAAACTTCAGCAAATCAGTCACTGCAGCTGGAAGGGACAAAAGCCATCACCTGTGCCACTTCCTGCTGGGATCAACCTGCCTGGATGAATTTCTTCTGACCTGTTCCTAAAGTCAGGAGCTGGTGATTCTTTGAGTGCTCCCCATCCTCACGCTGGAAGATTGTTTCTTAACATCTGCACTGGTTCTCCCTTCCAGGGAAGGCTGAAGAAGCACAGGATCAACATCACCTCATGGGATGGACTCTTATGTCAGCTGGCCATGCTCAGGAAGAGATGTTCAGCCAAAACACCCTCACAGAGGAGAAATCTCATCTCTCTAAGGCCACAGCTCCATGATCACCTTGATTTATCCCAAAGCAGCTCTACTACCAAAATGGGGTACTGGCCCTTCCCCAGCCCTTTAGTTTGTTCTTGTGCTGGTGTCCATGGACCTGAACACTGTGCCAACACAGGGAAGTTGTTTATTCAAAGGCCAAACAAGCAATCACTGGGTTTTCCCCCCAAACTGGTTACTATTCCAGCTCACCACAAGGCCTCTTCCAGGCATAGCAAGAGGGGAGCAATGAGGAGTGGCCATGACCAGCCCTTGAGGAAAACCCTCATGGTGGGTAGCCAGCAACAACACAAGGAGTGGATGTCTCAGATGGCCAGTGGCTCTCTGCTAGCCATGCTATTCCCTTCTCACCACTTCCCCTATCCTACCCTCCACAGCTTTCCTCACCCATCTCTCACTTTTCTCCCACATAACCTGCCTCCATTTCCCTTGGCCTTCCCTACCTTCCCATTTTCATTACTTCCTCCACTACACTTTAATGATCACCTGGATATTGCTAGAACTCTCCATGTTGTCCTTGCTTCCTGATATATACTCAGGCCTCTTATCCAGGCAAATATTCCTACATGTGAGAAGCACTTGAAGGATGACAAGAAATTCAGGGGTCAAACCACCCCAGCCTGCTGATGCCTGCTGTGCCAGAGGCTGTGATTCTCCTGGGGCTGTCTCCACAGCTCACCCTGTGCAGTCAGTCCCAGGAAATACCTGTGTTCAAGGATGGGATGTGGCACATGATGGGCTGGCCCTGTGAGATACTGAAAATACACTGAACTGTGGTCACAGAGGAGACAGGGTGATGGGGGAGAGGGAATCAGGCCCCTGACTTTTGATGTCCAGTGCCAAAGCTCCAGTTTTGATGGGTTTCACTGCTTTGAGTCATTTATTTTAGCAGGGTAATGAAGTCATGTGTAAATGTTAGATTTAGCTTTCGGCTGTCAGCTGTTCCCTCTTAAAAAAAGTAAGGAGGAAGAGAGACAGAGTGGGTGAGGGGAGGGGTGAGAAAGAGAGAGAGGCTTTCTGGTGAAGACTGGGTAATAAATTACAGGAGCAGTTCTTGGGCTGCCAATTTAACACCATAAATCAAGCCCTGGGTATTACCCAAGTGCTCCCTATGGAGGGCTGTCGGGTCAGAACGACCACCTTTTCAAATACTGGAAATGAAATCTTCCTAAATGCTGACCAACCTCATCCCTGCCAGAAATTGCAATTTATTGCCTTATTAAAGGGCAGGAATTGGGAGGGGACACCAGGGGAGCGAGAGGGGAGTCACTCTCCTGGCTGCCTGTGGCTGGACCCCAAGCTCTCAGTCCCCAAAGGGATGTAGTGATCCCCTTCCCACTCACCCCACAGCCCAGATGGGGATGCCCCCCATGTTGGTGTGGGCCAGCAGTGTCCTCTCTCCCACCACATGCCCATCCCAGGAGCCAGGGACTGATTCTGGACTGCACTTAGGTGGTGGATTTAGGAGGTCACAGCGCAGTCACAAATGATGAAGAAGGGGATTTAAAAATAGTGACAGCTCTAAGCAGCCACTTCCCTCTGCAGTGCCTCGTGGCATGGAGGGGGAGAGGAAGTGGGAGGCGATGGGTGTCTGCTGCCAGGGCACTTTCCAAGGGCTCCTGCATGAACAGGAGACAGGGCCCTGAGGTCCCAGCTGCCAGCCCCAGCTCCCCAAGGATTTGCTTGAGAGTAGGAGCTTCCTGCTCTGCCCAGTGCCAGGGGTGCTCCTGCTGGCATGTTTGTCCCCTCCAGCTGCTGAGGGGACAGCCAACACTCACCATGAAGGCTGATATGGGATGAAAATATATTCAGAGCCAGGCAAACGCTGCCCTGCCTCACCTTGGAGGGAGGTACTAAAAGAGGGCAAAGCAGCATGAAGGAGCCATTAAAGAATGTAACCTGGGCTGGAAGGAAGAATGAGATTCCTGAGACTGCAGGGAGGGGTGGCTGCCTGGTTGCTGTGCTCCTGTGTGAGGTGGTTCTGTCATAAACTCAGATTTTCCACTCCACTGAGAACTGACCTGGGTCTTTCAGACCCTTGTGTATGAGGACAGTGAGTCCAGGACTTGATGGCCTCTTATCACAGCCTCCCATCAGAACATTGCATTCCCCCTTGTACCAGAAGGCAGCTGCTCTGGGGATGCATTTCATGTCCCTTGGCCAGCCCAGCTGCCTGCCTGGGTGACTGGCTGGAGCAGGGGACAGGTTGTGAGCCCTGGGCTGATTCCATGTACTGACCCCAGTGTTGCTGATAGCCACAAATAGGGGCATGGAATAAAGATTTTAAGTTAATTATTTGTTCTGCCTCCTCTTAAAAGCCATACCCTGCTTGCAGTGGTCATAAGAATCATCCTGAAAACACAGTAAGAGAAAATAATAGTGAAATCTCCCTTTGGCTGTGTTAGGAAGCAGGCTGGCTGCGCGGATCCAGAGGTCTAGATGCACAGTAGCATTAAAGTTCACTGATTTAGACAGATTCCTCTGTCTTGTTGGAACAAATTAACTGTGTGAGATTCACTCGGTGTCTGTGAGAGGAATGGGGGGAGCAGGAAAGGGGCTGCTGTTGCTAGAGAAGATGAGCAGGATGAGGCAAGCCAGGTGTTGAGATGCTGCTGACCACGGAAAATCCTGGTTTAGGGCCACCTATGAGCTAAGTTTTTTATGTCTCCTTAATGTAAACGGTCTGGTTGGGACATCTGGCTGTCAGTGTGTCTTCTTGCCAGCAGCTGTTTGCAGTAACCTGTGGCTTTCATGGAAACTGGGCTCACGAGGACCTCAGTGTGATGTATTTATTACACAGAGGCAATCCACTCCCCTCTTGTCGCTCTGTTTTATGAGTGAACATTCACTGTGAAGCCGAGGCTCATCTGATAAACATTTCAAGGTACAGAAATGCATGTCCCCCTGGGAAGGAGAACAGCCTGTCAATTAAAATCCTGTTATGAGATGGCCTCCCTTGGCAAAAAAAAAAAAAAAATTAAAAAAAAAAAAAATCCTCGTTGCCTCCTGCTGTGTCAGTGGCTCTGCTTCTGTCCAAGCTCCCTGAGAAGCCAGGCTGGATGGCAGAGCTTCTCTCTTGTCACGAGCCTGGCAGTGGCTGCCTTGGCTTTTATAAATTCATCCCCCTGGCTGCAAATCACGTGTGTCTCAGGGCAGAGGAGCGCTGGGAGGAACTCCCCTGGCTCAGTGAAGACAACAGACAGCAGCCAAATTGACCATGGGCTCCAGATGTAGCTGGGTCCTGGAACTGGCAGTTTAAATGTCACCCTGCTGTCCCACAGCTTGAAGCAGGTATTGGGTTAGGCAGCATCCTTCAGTGGGTTGGATCTCAAGTAACAGGGGAAATAAATACGTGTAAGAAGAAGCTGATGGCTCCCAGGGATTCGGAAAAAAAGGAACAATTGCAAAGGACAAACTAGCCTGCAGTGTCATCAGAGGGAAAGCAGGGGGAAGATGAGAGTGGCTCTGTGCCAGAGGCCACTGAACTACCACAGAAACTATGACCAAGGTCATCTCTGGGGGAGGACAAGCCCCAGGGCAGCTTAGATCTATGTCCACAAGGGGTGCAAAGATTTGAGGTGTCATCCTGGTACTATAGAGAGATCCTCAGCCACATCTGACAAGCCAATAGGAACAAAGAGAGAGGGAAAAACTTTTCCAGGCCTATATTACACCCTTTACCCCCCACTCCTCAGTGTTTCCAAGCCCCCAGCCCACCCAGTTCAGGCTGGGTGATACAAACATTCATTCAAGACCACCCAGCTGCCAGGTGTCCCACCAGCATTCATCCAAGGACTGAGCAGGAGCTGGTGCTCCAAGGGGATGCAGGACAGCTTGGTGAACACCAAAAGGGGGCTTCTCTTAGCTACAAGGAGACCAGGGGATCACATTCCAGGGGCCAAGGGGGGGGTCACATCCCCAGTGACTAAGGGGGGGGTCACATCCCCAGTGGCCAAGGAGGGTCTCATCCCCAGTGACTAAGGGGGGCCACATCCCCAGTGGCCAAGCAGAGGGGTGTTCTGGGCACAGGGCAGGGCAGCACAAAGGGAAGGGACAGTTACCTGGGCCCCAGCTCATCCTCACTGCGCCAGACGAAGTCTCCAAACTTCTCGTAGTGGGAGTTGTAGTGGTGCTGGACTCGGAAGAGCATGGAAGCAGAGACCTCCATCAGGGTGTTGTAGGCTGTCTGCTGCTCCTTCCCGCTCGTGTAGCCGTTGTAGAGGTTGTAGATTTTGTCAGCTATCTCTGGAAAGGATCGAGACAGGGGATTAATGACCAGCTGAAGGTGGTAACATGGGGAGAGGAGGAGCAGAGCCCTTGGCTGGGCTGGCAGCAGGGGTTTGGCAGCTGGGGTGGCTGCCAGTCCCTTGGGGCTGCCTGCAGCAGGGGTCAGTGACTGCAGAGCATTCAGCAATTCCTCAGGCTGATCCTGCAGTGGGTGCCCTGCAGTGAGCAAAGCTCTCACAAAGCCTCCAGCAGTACTCCATGAAGGAGCAGAAGGAGAAGAGGCAAAAAGCTGCCAGGACAGGCAGATAGCCTTATCCTCCCAGGAAGGGCAGGCAAGCTCTTCCCAAATTCACCAAACCAAAAGCCGTTGGCAGTTATGGTGCTAAAGAGTGGGAAGATATCAACACTTGATCTCAGGATGGCTCTTCAGCCAGAAATGCAGCACCTCATCATTGTGGGCATCAGCTGGAGCAGCTCAGATGTGTTAAACAACAGCATAAACTATCTGCTGTAAAAAAAAAAAAAAGAAAATCTCTTTTTGGAGATGAGAAAAGCACAAAACTGCACCTCCTTCTTTCTCCTTAGTGTCCTCTTTGCTGTTTTTTCCCTGGGAATGCTTTTCTTATTGGACATAGAATTAAGCGCTAAACATTTTTTCTTTTCTCTGTGATATTCCCAATTGAAAGCAAGCAAGAAAGAGAAAAGGTAACATGATGGTGACACAGAGGAATCTTTTTAAATCTGAACACAGCCAGGTGCTCTGGTTTGGGTGTAAGGACAAGTGGGATCAGTTTCAAAACTGAACAATGCAAATGTCCAAAAGTAGCTGGGCTTTTATCAACATTTCTGTTTCCAAACTGATGCAGCTGCCCCCAGCATCCCTTCAAACACCCAGAGCCAAAGGTGCCAGGGCTGCTTCTCTCAGGTTTGTGAGAAGGGATTGCTCTTCTTCCAGGGGGCCTGTGTCAGACACACAGTACCAGCTCCCACAGCCCTGCATGGAAGGATGCCTGTGTGGCATCACAGAGTCATCAGCTGCCCAGCCAAGGAGACTTTGCCCCTGGACACTCCTGCCATTTGTCACCCATCCCCAGATGAACGTCCCTGCGCCCATGGGTGAATTTAAAGGAGTTTCCCACTGGGAGAGAAGGGCCTGGGCAGGTTTGTGGGAGCATGGTGACAAAAGAAAAATCAAAAATCAGCAGGAGATGTCTCATGGCATGGATCACGAGGCACCTGAACACTGACCTTCAGCCTTGCTGTCATCTACCAGCGGGCAGGCTGTCCTCAGGGTGACTGTGCTCAGCTCTGAGTGTCTCCCTCGTGTATCCACCGCGTACAGGGTAAATCTGGAAGGCAGGAAGCAAAAGGAGAACAAAGTCTTGATCCCTCAGTCCCACATCACCAGGTTGTTAAGAGAACTGGCCTTTAGAAGAGAAAGGAAAAATGTGGTCCAGGCACTGTCAGTCAGCTTTGGCATCTCAAGGAGATGTGAGAGGAGAAGCCAGGGACAGGAGCCAGGGCTGAGAGGACAGGCCACTTCACCCCTTTCTGGAATCTGTGGGGCTCCATTTCCTCTCCCCTCATCCCGGGGATCCCTGTGGGGCTTCACCCTGTACCCTCCTAACTGCAGAGTGATGCAGACACCTCAGGGCTGCTCTGCCATGCACTGATGTGAACATTTTAACACGGTGGTGTTTGTGAGCCGGGCTCCTCTCTGGCCCTTCTGGGAGCAGGGCAGTAATTCTTGCCGTAAGTGGGCTCTGTGCTGACAAGTGACAGCTCGTACTCATCCTGTGAACGGCCCTTGAGTTGTTTGCTCCCTCATTTCCTCACAAGGGTGGGGCTGGCCAAAGGGTGGGAATGATAATTTCACACTTGAAGCTAATGGAGAGCATCTGACAGTAAAATATGGCTTTTGTGCCTGATGGAGCATTGAATAAACAGGCTGTGGCTGCATGGAACGTCCCGGGATGCTGAGCTCAGAGTCCTGCTCGGAGCATCAAAGCTCCAAGACGAGAATGCTTCTTCGCAGCAGGGGTGACAATCTTCTGTCCACTCTCCCAAAGGGCAGCAGTTCATGTTTATTCACTGTGAGCTGGGCATGGCAACTCAAGCTGGCTTTGACAAAGTGCAGGGGCTGGTTTGAACCCCTCAGAGTCTGAGATGCCTGGTGGTGGGGTTCCCAGCCTGAGAAATAACATGCCACCCCTCCTTAGCCTAAGGCAAAACTGACCAGCTCTTGCAAGTGAGTGTAAGGAGTATTATAAAAGCAGCTGAAGCTTAAATGGGATTGAGACCCTGATGTCTGTTTATTTAAGTAATGGTCCTAAGTCCTTAGCATCCTTGGGGGTGACAGAAGCAATGCCTCCCTCTTTCCACCCCACACACGAGCACTGCCAGCCCCCTCTCTCCTCCCTGCAGGCCCTGCACATCCCACATGTGGCTGATAAGAACTGACATCTGCACGGTAGCAATTCCCAGCACAGGACATATTCCCTGCAAGCAATTAGCATTAGCTCCCTGACAATACTTGCTGTCTGAAAAGATGCCAGCAGACTGCCAAGGAACTCACTTGTGTGCAGGGACAACTCCCATTTTCACAAAGCTGGGGCACACAGGGGATGCAGACACTCAGCTCACCCAAGGAGATGCTATTTAATCCTTTTGGCATGACATCATTTTCCTTAATTTACCAGGAGCCTTGCTCAGAGTGGGAGTATCTGAAGAAGGACATCCACACTGTGCCACTTCACAAGTACCACACACAGGCTGTTCTCACTGAGGGACACCCAGAGCAATAGGGCAACACAGAATTCCATGCAGGAGTCTGACTGCAGGGCTCTGCATCCCATCCTGAAGGTTCCACTGGTCCTTTCCCTCCCTTCAAGGGGAGTGAGGAGTCTCCTGCTGGGAGCAGGGAAGGTTTCTGTCTCAGCAACACCAACAGGGGCACCCAGTGCAGGGTAGGGGCACTCCAGCCCCAGGAGATGAGGAGCTGGAGAACAGGGCAGGGACCCCCAGCTGCCCACCCACTGCAGGGCTCTTCTTGCTCATCAGCAGAAGCACAGCAAGCAGTAAGAGAGCTCAACATCAGGGTGCTGCTCCCCATCACCATCCTGGGGTCCTGGCTGTGCTGCTGTGTTTGCTTTGGAAAAAGGGTGAGCACAGCTAATGTGTAACCTCTGCTCTGCCTGTAGCAGCTCAGGCTGGCTCCATTAGCTCTGAGGCAATCAGTGCCAGAGCACTTTCCTTGGAAAACAGAAGACTTGTATCAAAACATATTTGTAATATTCAGCAATTAGTGCCCATTTCACCTATTCAACCGTCAGTGGGGTCAGGAGGATTGGTTGGGTGTTGAAGCACATCCACCCCTTTGGGTGATGCTGAAGACCTGTGTGAGCCTTTCGACTGCACTTCTCCCCTCTGCCCAGCTCACACAGGAGCAAAGTCACTCAGCTGCCAAGAGCATTTCTCCTGGTCAGGCCTGGGTTAAAAAATAGTTGTCAAAAAACAAGCCCTCATTTCATCTTTTTTTTCTTTTTTTTTTCTTTTTTTTTTTTATGACGTAAGGAAAAAAAAAAAAAACAACCAAAAAAACCCAACAATGTAAATGGAAAAACATCAGAATCAAAGTGATTTTGATCTTGTCAAAAATTCTTTTTTTTAAGAACAAACCCAATTGCTTTACCTCACCTGGAGCCAGTCCTCTTTCAAGAACCTTAGAGGAAACTCTTTCATCTCCATTCCTTGTGAATGACATATTTTGGACTCAGCACCAATCACCCCAGCTGGGTGGAGACTGACAGCCCAGCAGCACACAGTCTCTGCACCTCTCCAGCTCCTTCCAGCCAGTGACCTCAGAAGGTTTTAACATTAATTACAGTCCAAAAGATCACCCTGAAGCACAGCAGTATTAATAGCTCTGTTTTATCGACAGTAAACAGAGACATATGGGGTGAAGCACAGTGCCCCGGAGAGGCTCAGTGACATGAACAGTTTGAAAACTCGGGAGATGATGGTTTCCAATCTTGTTCTCAAACCACTTGACCACCCAGCCTCTGCAGCAAAACAGTTTTATGGCCAGTTAATGGCACTGTGCAGAGTGCTGGGGTTTAGTTTTGTTCTTTTATTCCCGGAAATGGACAATTAAGAGAAGAGAGTGCAAAGACCTGTGTCTTTGTGTCTCTGTGCAAACCCAGCATTCACATCTTGCTGGAAACCTTCAGCAGATGCAGGCAACGAGCAGCCTAGGACCCCAAGGGACACCAGTGGGGTGGCCAGTGGCAGGAGAGACCACCACTGCATGGGAAGGATGGGGATGTGGCTTTAAGCTAAAGGAGGGTGGGTTTGGATGAGGTATTAGGAATAAATTCATTGCAATGAGGGCGGTGAGGTTACCAAAACAGGTGTGGACTCCACATGCCTGGAGGTGTTCAAGACCAGGCTGGGCAAAGCTTGGAGCAACCTGGGATAGTGGAAGGTGTCCCTGCCCATGGTAGAGGGTGGGAATGAGATGAGCTTTCAGGTCCCTTCTAACACAAAGCATTCCATGATTTTGCACCTACATGACAAACCAGGGGAAAATCAAAGTGATCACACTGAGGGAGGGAGCTACGCCGAGGGCAAGGTGGGATTTTGCAGCACTCCATGGAGATCCTCCTGCCCCACTTAAGTCTGTTACAGAGTTGTGGGCCAAGACCAAACCAGGCATGGTCCCCACTGATGAGGATAGAGCTGCACTTGAATAGGCCATCCCTGGTAATTTGTAAATGAATGAGGCCAAAGAGCAGTTCTGAGCGCTTTGCCCAAGGCAGAGATCTCTGGGATGAAGCCAAAGCCAGAAACTGAAAGGTCTCAGACCTACAGTCATTGCACAAAACCACATCAGACAACCTGGAATGCCATATGGTAGCTACGATCTGGCAGAAGCTCCTTTATACCCTGGAGATGTTTTATTTAGTGATAAACCTTCCTCACCACATTTCCTCATCTTCTTCCTGCGCTTTCCAAAGGAGCTCCAGGCTCCCTGCTGCTGTCTCACAGCTGATTCTCTTCTTCACCTGATCCTACACGAAAACTTGTATATCTAGAAATACTAGAATGTATTTTACCTGAAGAGGTTTCAGAGAGGTCCAAACACATATGCTTTTGGCAGAGATCAGCCCTCCATGGCTGGAAATGCTGCCACCTCTGCAGCAAATCACAGCATACAAAGTCCTATAAAGTTATGCTGGTTAAATGCTTACTTCTAAATTCAAATCTATTGGGACCTGAAGGAACTTTCAGGGAGAGATAGAAACCAATCAACATTTGCCTCAGGAAATGTCAATACCTTCCTCGTGAATTCCCCACCCAGTGTTGGCTGACGGTTGGGTTTTATCACCAGGCTTAAGATGCTTCTTGGGGGAGGAAGAGAAAGCAAGAGGGAGATTTTAGTGCTTTGGTTCAAGGAACCCAATGGCTGTTGAGATTGTCCATTGCATTTCAAGAGATTTAAAACCCAGGAAAGAATGCTTCTATCCTTTCACAATGCAGAGAAAATAACCCAAAATACAAATTTATAAAGGCACAAAACTCTTAAGACTGAGAATGAAAGCTCAAAACATGTTACTTATTTATAGACAGCATGTTTTCTTAACTCCCTCTCATGATGCTCATGACGTTTGAGTGCTTTACTCATGATCCTTATTTGCGGGAAGCGAGATAAGGACTTCTGAGTCTGACCTTCCTTAGCTTGGCTGCTGATTTCTTTATATCCTACAGAGATACCACAGGCATTTCTGGTCTGCCTTGTCTGCTCTTCCTGAGGCCTTTGGGCTGGTGCAGCTGCTCCGTGAGATGCTGTACCACGTGGGCTGCCTGGGCTGCAGAGAAGGGTTCTGATAAGGAGCCCAATTAGTGCTCCTGCAGATGCCAAGCCCCCACGCTCATTAAGCATGTGTCTCCTGGGAGCTGGCTGCACCCAGCAGCAATGGCTGTGTGGCCAGCCCAGGCTCTGAGAGGAGCCCATGCGGATGAAGGACAGGGCAGAGGTGCTGCTCCAGAGCCCAGTGTCATGCAAAAACGCAGCCTCAAGCTTTCCAAAGTGGTGCAACCACAAGATGCTCCTGCCAGTGGGGCTTGGCTTGAGCTTGGCTACTCTGCCTGGGCTTGGTGCCGTGTTCCTGCAGCCACGAGACTCTTGCTGTTAACTCCAGCAGCTCGGCGAGGGCAACCCTGGCCGGCGTCCCACACACAGCGTGATGGATTCTCCCTCCCCTGGCAGCGTGGCTACCACCACCCGTCATGCCGAGCCTGAAAACACAAATCCTGCCTTGGCTGAGGTGTTACACGCACGTCCTGCCATCACTCCCTGGCTGGTCACAGCTTGTCCGTGCCTCCTGCACAGCCCAGGCTCGCGGGGCTCGCACGCACCCAGCCCCACGCTGCCGAGGCAGCTCCAGCGTGCTGACACACACACATCACACCCTGCCTTGCCAGCCCTTCTCGCTTCCTGTTCCAGCTGAAAAACAATGCTGAGGCCTCCCTTTAAAAGCCCTCAGTGGAGCAGCTCTTGGCATTCCGTGCTTCCCTGCTGCCCAGTGATCTCAGCACGGAGACTGGGCACGAGGGATGGGGGCCGGGCTCGGGCTGTGCCAGGACGTGCAGAATGGAGCTGCCGGAATGGTGCCCCCAAACACACACATGGGTGGGAACAGACCCATCAGACCCTGCAGTGTGCTTGTGGGACCCAAACAAACTGTTCTCTCCCAGTCTTGTAGTCTGGGATTGTCCTCAGCTCCCAGACACCAAGGTGAGGGGCTCTCAGGAGGCTTGAGTGTGGAGTGTGTTTCCTTGTCCTGATACCCACAGGTGGGCAGCATTAAACCTTCATCCCAGCATTTCCTGAAGCTAAAAGCATCCATAAATTACACACACAGTTTCCCTAAAAGATACTTCTTGAGCAGTGTGGGAGCCATGGGGTGCTGCAGAGTGGAGCAGAGCTTTGGGTGTGCCACCCCCAGCCACATGCCATGGGCTGTGAGTGGTCCAGGAGCCACCCACCCACTCCTGCCTCCTCACCGTGGGCTTGTACATCCCCTGTAGAGCCTCCCAGCCACTTCCATTGAGGAACATGGAGCAGGAGTGGGGCTTGCCTGCCAGGAGCTGCCTGAGCAGTCATGGAAAGGGGTGTCTGTGTCTAGTGCAAGCATTCCCAATTCAGAAACCATTAGAATTTAAAAAGAAATCAAATCAAATAAAAAGCAGCCGGTCCACACAAGCCACAGGAATGCAGCTGAGCTAATTGACGACTCTGTGATTTGCAAAAATTAAGAGAGGTAAATGAGACCAAACCCCCCCCCAGTTTCTGCAGCAAACGCTGAGCAGACAATTAGCAGGGGGTGGCTTTGGGAAGCAGAGGATTTCTTGGTCTATTTGTTGGGCTCTGGCTTTGGGCTTGCTCATGCCATGCCCATGTCCTTGGAGCCAGGGGAGGGCTGGTGTCCTGGCAGGGGACTGACCACACTGCATCCCTGCCAAAGGCCCTGCTGGAGGCCTGGGATTTGGGCAAAACTTTACAGGGCAGTGGTCACTCTTGTGCCATCTCCCTGGGGCTGGCACTGCCACAAGTGTCTTCTGTTGTTCATTGTCTTTGGTTCCAGCTCTGCTTTTCTTTGGTAAGGAAACAGTGGACAGTGCAAGCCTGAAATAATCTTTTAGAAAGCTCTCCTCACTCTTCTACGAACCAAGAAAAGGACCTTTTATAACTGAGCTGCTTTTAACCATCTGTGACAGTGACCTGCTCCCATCAGCATGATGGAGGAACAGGTTAGCAGCAACTGGTGCCACACTGGAGTATCAAAACCTTGCCATTGCACCAATACATGGGGCTGTCAGTAAACTCTTCTCATAATTCACACTTTTTTTCTTCCCAGGACAGCAAATGTTGCCCGACTAATCGTTGTCCTTCAACAGATGTCTCCCAACAAAACCAGACCACAGTTGTCAGACGTACCTGCCAGGACAAGCCTCAGGTGTCTGATGCCTTTTGGAAGGGGATAAAACAGTGCCCATCAAATACTGGAGGAAGGAGGCAGGAGGAAGGCACAGGCTGCTCTGCACAGCAAGAAGCTCTTTGATCAGGAAGACCTTGGGAAAAGGGCAGAGGAGACTTCATTTCTGAGACAGTGAGGGCAGGTGGAGCTGCTGTGGGGCTGGGGACAGCCTTGAACAGCCTGGGGTCCATTTTTGCTTTGTGCCAACCCTGGGAAAGTCACCCGGGGTTATCCACATTGCAAGGTTGCCTGAATTGCAGCAGATTCCATGGCATGCTCAAAAATAGTGACTGGAGAGCATAGTGCTTCTCACAGGGAGGAGGGCAGGGTCAGTGATTGCTGATGAATTACAGGGCAGCAGTGTGGGACAGTGTCACTTTGGTGTCACAGCATCCCACACCTTGCTGCCCCAAGTCTCCTGGGCTTGCCCTCTGAGCTGTGAGGCCACAGGGAGCCAAAAGCTGGAGTAGGCAGGTTTGGGTGCTGGTCCCCTCAACCCCTTGGCAGCATCTGCCCTGCACCTGAGCCAAACTGTGATCCAGATTTGCTCAGCTCTCTCTCCTTTGAGCATTTAATCAACCTCCTTTTGTTTCAGATCCCTGTTAAACAGGATCCAAACAAAGGGTGAAGGGGGAAGAAAGAAAGAAATTAATTAAAAATCCTGACCACTCCTTGCTACTGCCTGGATCTATTGTCTCCCTGACAAAGAAATGCCCAGCAGGGCATTCACCTTCCAAGCCTCAACCACGGCATCTCAATTTCCCAAGATTTCCCTCAAAACCCTGTCAATAACCCATCGGAGAAGTGATTCCCATTACTGCCATGGCTGTGAAAGAAGCCTTGATACACAGGCCACCTTCTGTTCCCAAGAACCCTGCTCCTGAATGATACCTGTGTTGGACGGCCAAGATTCCACGGGAGCCCCTCTGCCAGCCGGACACCTTGTGAGCAGAGGTGCCAAGACTGCCTTAGGTGAAAACGTGTTTCACTGGAAATGAGGGGAAAATGCCAGACAGGCCAGGGCTTCATCCAGAAGGTGCAGGAAGATCATTGCCACCCTCCTGGCTGCTGCCTCCCCAGCGTGTCTTCATCACCACCCTGGGGCTGAGAGCTCCAACAGAGCCACTGTCCCTCCTTGCCTTTTTCTCTGCCTTATGATCTCCTCCTTTGTCCCCCCTGATCCTTGCCAGCTGTTGCAAGAAGCAACAGCTGGCAAGATAATGACCCCCACTTCCCTCCCTCTCTGAGTGCATCCTTCCAGGAGCAAGATAATGACCCCCCCTTCCCTCCCTCTCTGAGTGCATCCTTCCAGGAGCAGCTTTATCCCTCTGTAAAATGAAGAGCAGAGCAATCTTCTCTGGAGAAAAGCTTGGAGCTCCTGATGGAGATGGGATGTGGATGAGAGAGCAGCTCCTTGGCGTGGCAGCAGGACAACACACCCAAAACAGCCACCCTGACACCAGATAACATTAACACAGCTGATGTCGCAACCCTGGGGCTTTAGCTCCTAGGCACTCTCCAAGGAGCAAGGAGGATTTAATTAGCTTGGAGATGCCCCAGCAGAATTGTAGGGTGTCCCATAGCGATGGCTCCCAGCTGTGAAGGCAGAACCATGGCAGCAGAAGCAGGATCATCATGGAATTACCAGCTTTGGAGAGGCTGGAGAGAGGGTGTTTGAGGTCCGTGTTTCTTGGCAGTCATAATGTCCTTGCTTTCGTCCTGCTGGCTGTGAGGATGAAGATTTGCAGATGTGTTTCTAAAGGCTGCGCAGTAAGAACTGGCCCAGCTATTCCCAATATTCCCCATCTGTCTCAGGGCTTGAGGCAAGGTGTTTCCCCCACTGCCTGGAAAGGCCACAGAAGGTCCCATGTTAGCCAGAATGTGAATTGTAACATCCTTTGGTGGAGTGAAGAACCAGAAGGAGGTGATAATAAGCCACTGCAGGCTGGTGCTTTTGTCTCCAGTGAAGCAACAGCAGCTCATTAGTCTGTGAAGTTCCAGAGTCCCTGTTCTGCTGGAATGCCCAACAAAGCCCTTGGACAGAGGTCAGATGAGTTGCCTCTGACTCCCTGTGCTGCTGGAACAATTCCTGCTGTGCCACAGCTTGGGTTGGTGCCCAAAGCTGCCAATGAGGGGCTGGTCCTGCTCGGGCTACAGAGCATCAGTGAGAGCTGGAGATGGATCGAGCTGCCCTTGGTGCAGCAAAGGAGGGCTTTCCTCAGGCTCTGCATCCCACGTGTCCCTGAGGGCCTGCCACAGCCTTTGCAAGGGCACTGCAATGTGCATCAATCCCCCCAGCTCCTCAGGGCAGGGTATTCCCTGGCAGCACCTGCATCCTCTCTTCCTCCTGTGCAACACCTGCTGCTGTCCCCATCAGTTTGGGACACCCAGCCCTGTTCCCTCTGCCACAGAGACCCCACAGCCCCCAGGCCCAGCTTTGCCGAGGCTGGGACTTGGAGGGTAAGTTTTGCTTTTAGGGGAGGTTTTGCTTGTCTTTGCAGTGATCTGTGGGTGGGTGGATTTCAGCCTCATCTCACAGCATTGGTGCTGTGTGCCAGGTGGGTTATCCCAGAGTGACACATCCCTTTAGTACCTTCCTTGGGCCACTTATGGGATGGCTGCCATCCTCCTCTGTGAAGAGACAGCAGTGCTCAGGGTGGCTGTGGCTGGCTGCAGGGGATGAGCAGGAGAGAGAGAATAAATATTCAGAAGGAGAGAGAATGAATACTCTTCCTCCAGATGTGCCAAGGAGAAAGGAGAGACAAGCAAAACCCTGGACCCCTGCAGGGAACTCCACAATGGAAATGTTCACAGCTAACCATCCCTGCTGCTCAACCTACGAACACTCTGCAGAGCTTGGCCATCACCGGCCCTGGGGACATGGGCGAGAGGAAGGTTGTGACCCCTGGCAAATTGGGAAATCTTTGCCCCTCCCAACCTCATAGTCCCTCTAAACAAGAACCAGACACTCCACAGCATGCTACCCCTGAGATCCCCTTGGTAGGGCTTGTTCTCATTCTCCTGGGGGCTTGGCTTCCATCTGGACTGCTGGTTGAAATCCAGCCCGGGCTGGTAGTGACTTCAAAGGGCAGTGTCATCTGAGGAACAGTGGGTGGTCCACGGCAAGCAAGTTGATGGCTGACTGTTCTTATAAAAGGCACCACAGTAGGGCCCCCTGCTTTCAGAAGAAAGGCAAGGGCTGCACTGTCTGCAGGGAGCAGAGCTGGTCCTGGGCCTGAGGGACAGTCACCTTAGTGAACTGGCACAGGGAGGTGGCTGTGCACCCCTGAGGGCAGAGCTCTTGATCTGTCTCCACTGTGTTTGTACCCAGCACTGCTGGCCAGCCCTGACTTCACCTTGCACAGGCAGCAGTGTGAAACAAAGCCCAGCAATAACGCACATGGGAGAGGGGCACCCTCTGAGCACCCCAGGCAGGATCCCAAAGAGACAAACTCCAGCTGGGCTCTGGGAGCTCAAGGGCAGCCAATGAGGCCCTGCAATGGCCTCAGTGTTGGCACGGAGATGGTGGCAGGTAGGGATGCTGTGTGCCAGCCAGAAGGATGCCAGCCAGATCTGCATTGCCCACTGTCCCTGTGCCCCAAGGCCCCCAAATCCAGGGGCATAGGGCAAGGAACTGGCAATGAGCAGGAGATTCTCACAGGTCCAGCAGGCAGACAGAGAGGGTGGAGGGCAGGATAGGGGGGCAGGGGGGCCCAAAACAAATAATAAAAACAAAATCCCAGTAAGCATGTTAGAATTCGTTTGAAGTGCAGAGGAGCTTTCAGGCAGGGTTATGCACATCTCCCAGCCCGGCGTGATTTACACATTCCTTGCAAGCAATGGAATCTTCCCTGATTTGAAGTAAAACAGATGTTTTGGGGTTTTCTTTCCCCCCCTCCCCACCCTCTTTTAATCATTTCTTTATTGAAATGATGGTTGTACAGACAACCGGCTCAGAGCCAGAGCCCTGCTACCCCAGAAGCCAGGACCGGAGACCCTCTGTCCTGTGCCATGGGAGAGCCCCTTGTCAGTGACTGTATTTGGGCTTCCAGAGGTGTGGAGCCAGCCCTGCTCTCCTGCAAATGCTGTTCCAGAGACATCGCTCCCTGCAGGTTTCTTCCCTTGTTTTTCACTCTGCAGGGAAAGGGAAAGGATTGTAACTCCCTGCAGTTTTCTTCCTCTGCAGCTACAGCTGATCCTCCATCCCTGCTCCAGCAGCCTAGGTCCAGGAGACCTTCTAAACCTCCACCACCAGTCCAGGAGATGTGTTTGATGGGGGGACTTGCCCTTGTTTCCACACTTCAGTGTCACACCTCACCCCAGGTGTGCTCTGTCCCAGCAGTCTGGATTGGGAAGGGCAGCCTGGTGCCTGGTCCATGCCCAGGGACTGGCAGCAGCAATGCTGCTCACACACCCCAAGTGAAACAACCCAGCACCAGGAATGGTGTTGGGCAGGCTGGAGCTGGGATATCTGTTGATTTCAGCACCATGTGATCTCAGTCAAGTTAGTTTGCCTCTATTTTTGTCACAAGTTTTTCACCCAGGAAAATTATTTGGGGAAGAAGCATCCATTTCCCAAAGGGATGCAGAGCACCAAGTGCAGTGGGGCTTCTGAGTGCTGGTTGATGCTGCAACCTACCAGCACAGCCATGCCCTTGAGTTTACACTCAGAACAATAAGTCATGGCCAGTAGCAAATCCATCCAGCTGCCCCATCTTTCTTTTTCTTTCTCTATTTTTTTTTTCCTTTTAAACCCTGTTGTTCTTTCTCAGTACTTCGTTGGTGGCAGGGTGGGAAGGTTTTTTGTAACACATTCACGTACCAGTGGGACTCACTCCCATTCCCGTCTGGTACAAGAGATTGCACAAGAGAGAGAAACAAATGGGGATGAGGAAATGCGTGTTTATGAGAGGCAGCGCTGTCATCGTGAGCAAGGGACCCCCCGCAGGAGAGCCGGCCTGGGAGCCAGTGGATTTCCATTCTCCCCTAACACTCCATTCATGCCTGGTTTCATACCTCCCTGGGGACTGGGGACTGGCCGGGGTCCCACGGCCCCGCGCGGGACTCCCAGCCCCTTGTGCCGCCTCCTGCGCTATTTGTTGTTGGGTGGAAAGAGGGAGATGTTGTTGTCTCATAAAAATGATGAGTTGAGAAAGAGCAGCAGCTTTTGCCATTGTGTGCACTCCTTGTTTTCCTGCTAAAGCAGAGGAAGGTCTTTCCTCCTGCATCACCTCTCCTTTGCCATGTTCTTTGTGCTCCCCTGCTGCCTATTCTGGCAGGGCTCTTCCCTAACATCACCATGGATTCTCTCATGGACCTTCCTGCTCATGCTGTGGTTGCTGCCATGAGCCTTCTCCTGACCTGATCAGGAACCCTCCCTCTAATCCAAACCACATTGCTGCCTGATGTGATACAGTCACCAGTAAATAACCTTGACTGCAGTGGTCTGGAAGAGCCAGGGATCCTATATCACTGCTATTAATGATTTAGGATTGTGCATCATTTGCAGATGACACAGAGAGGGTCTCATCCCTACTTCCCCCACCCAACCACCTCCTCCAGGACATTGCATGCCCCCCCTCACTTCAGGTAGCTCTAAGTGAAAGCCTGGGTGACAATTCCTCCTACCTGACACTGGTGTGCACACAAGGAATGGGAATGGCTGATTTCTGTGCTCCCTTGTGTGCTGCAGAGCTCCCAGCAATGGGGCTGGGGCTCCCCCACAAACAGGTGGGGTATTAATAAAACCAAAAGTAATCGCCCAGGCATGCATACTACAACCCACTTGGGTCCCTCTCCCGCCTGCTCCTGCAAGCCCCTGCCTCCCCCTGCTTTCTTCACACACCTCAATTTCATTATCTCTGATCTGGAGCTGCCCATTACATGCTTTCTGCCAACATAAATATTTAATCCCGGTGCATTGCACGGAAAGGCCCTTGTGGAGTTAATCCTTCAACTCAAGTTTCCACTTGGAAAACAATTTAGCTTGTGGCAGGGCAGCAGGTACGAGGCAGGGACAGAGCCCGGAGCTGGAGGTGGCCTGGAAGAGCTCGGGAGCTGTGTGTGGGGTGATGCAGGTGGGCTTCATTCTATGGGGTGGGCTTCATGCTGTGGGGTGGGGTGGCTCTCCTGGAGCTCTTCTTCACTGGGGTGAAGCAGGGATCAGGAGGGTTTGGATAGGTAATGGAAAAGCGACAGGGGTCACTGCAAGCTGCTGCCTGGCAAGGGAGGTACAAGGGGCACTGCCAAGGGGGACTCCAGGTGCAGCACTTTGCTGGGCTTCAGCAGCGTTTGGGACATCTGTTCTCTGTGTGCTCAGCTGCAACAATGTGGAAAGCCCAGAGTTTATCAGTTTTCTTCACCTGCCAGGGTGGGTCTAAGCAGCCACACGATCCCACACTGCTCCACCTCTAAATTCACCTGCAACCCAAAGGCTACTTAAAGCAGGATCTGGCCATGATTTTGCCTGTGGGCTATGAAGTAGGGTTATGGGATCATTGGTGTGTTTATGGGGCTGTTGGGTAGCACTAAAGTACCTGCTGTGGTATGGGACAGACCCTCAGCAATGTGAGATGTCGCAGTGCCAGGTCCAAAGCTATAAAGAGCATGGACAGAAATGAATGAGGATGGATGAGGGGCACCCTGCTCCTCATCCATCCACCTCTGTGCCCTCAGGAGGGCAGCACCCATGCGGATGCAACACCACAAAACATCCACCAACCTAACAAAGCCCTCAGACCCAGAGGGGAGGGGCACAAGGGGCCAAGACCACCCCGCAATGCAGGGCCAAGAGTACAACTTGTGGCAGCTGAAATGGTTTGAAATCCTTCCCCTTACATCAGCAGTGACGTGTCCAAACACTGAAGAAATATTTTGGTTTCAGTTGCTTTGTCTGAGAGGTTTCCCCAGCAGCCTGGGGTGGGTGTCCTGGAGACCAACCAGCCCTCCCCAGCATCCCCTGCCCCATGTGAGAAACTGGGGTGTGCAGGACACATCCCCACGGACCCTGCCCAGAAAGGCTGGAAGACTGGCATGTTGCAATGATGCAAACCAGAGGGAAGGAAAACATGAAAGTATCCCAGCCCTTCTGTGTGAGGTTGTGCAATGAGATTAGGAGGGGAGGCCAATCCTGTAGCTGCAGAGCAGTGGGAGATGCTCAGAGGGAAGGAGAAAACTGGCACACCCCAGACCTAGCTCAGGTTGCTGCTGCCATGGGCTGCCCTGGAGTTTCCCTGGCAAAAATCAAGAGGAGAAAAGATGGAAGACAAGCAACAGACCCTGATCCAGGGGTATGACAGCCCAGAGCTGTGGCAAGATGGCAAGCTCACTGCCCAGGTGTTGGGACAAGCTACTGGGACATGTCCCTGTGAGCCAGCTTTGAGCTCCCTTCACACCCATCCTGCCAAAGCAGTGTCTACACACCCAGCTCCATCCAGTGAAAACAGGACCCTACTGACCCCTCCATCCACCATCCCTTGAACAACCAGCACCCCACAGACCCTACCTCTTTTTTTTTTTTTTTTTTAGAAAATTTACATCATGACATAAGCTTTGGCTCCAAGGGTTTTTAGGGAAAGCCAGGGTATTTTTTTCCCCTCCTCATAACAGAAACCATATTGCTGTGTAATCAAATTTGTCTCATTCCTGATGAAGGAAGCAAGTGTGTGTGTGTGAGAGGTGACCAGGAGCAATGGGGGCATGTGTGGTGGGAGCAATTGCTCTGAAGGTACTCCAAGGAAATATCCTTGGCAGTGGCAGCAGATGGGGGTGACCAAGCAGAGACCAATGGGCCACAGCTCAGCACAGAGCATCACCCACAGCAAGCCCCAACTCCCCACGTGGTTGCCATCTCTGCAGCCCAGCAGAGATGCTCCTCGCCTTTTTCTCTCATTTTTCTATGGATCTCCTCACTGTATTGGAGCCCAGCAAGGGGTGTGGTTCAGTTTTAATGTATGTTTTACAGGTGGAAAACTCAAGAAGAAGCAGCTACTTTGAGGTTACTTTTTGCATGCCTGTTTAACTATGTCACAAATTCAGCTGAAGCCAACAGGAGCCGTGGCTCTGATGGTGAAGCCTTGAACACGATGCTCCCAAAATGGAGATGTCTCAATTTACTGGCTACTTTTGCAAACACAGGCAGGGGGGAAACAACCCAAACCCCAAGGAATAAATTAAAGGCCATTTGAGATCTGGGCAGGGGCTCCATTGCCTGCAGATCTCCCGTGACAAACTCCCTGCAGAAACTCCCTGTTTCTCTGGGAAAGAGCCATGGCCCTGAGGGGGAGAAGGGGTGGCAGAGCTGGAGTGGTCACTTTGTGCTGATAAACTCAACTTTGGCGTGATCAGGAGGTGGGTGCTTACTGATGTAATGTTCTACACAAGTCGGAGATTAAAAGACTTTTGGTTTTTTTTTAATAAATAACACACAAACAAAAGGAAAATGAAAATAACAAAGTGTTCTCTGGGAGACAAGGCTGGTGAAGGACTCTCTGTGCTGTTGTTACAAGAAAAGGATGGGCTGGGATATGCTGCAGGTGTCCTTTGGAAAAATGAAACAAAAAATAAAGTTTGACTATTTTTATGGACTTGCAGCCATATGTGAGAGAAATTCACATTGCTGGGCTGAGCTGGAAAAGAACTTGTAGCTCATGGCATCCAAACTTTGCTTTTGAGAGTGGACAAAAAGATGGGCAGGTAGGATTAGCTTGTGACTTATCCTTTTATTCAGAGAAGTATCACTGTCAAATATCTCCACCTTTGGGGAGCTGGGGTCCCACCCAGAGTCTGTCTGAGCTGATTTACCCCCAGGCTGTGGGGATAGTCTGGGTTCAGGTAAGACCTGTGGGTTCAGTAGTGACTGAACACCTGGCAGCACAGGAGCTGGTCACGTCCTTCCTTGGGCATGTTTGCGGACAGTATTGTGCTGCTTTTGGCCACTCTTTAAAGCTTGAATAAGCCCAAATATTGAGTTGTCTAGAAATATCAGCTTGAGCTGCTTTGGGTGCAGGGCAGCTGTAAAGCTTTCCACTCTCAGCTACCTGGGTCCCAGTCTGCACAAGGAAGTTAGGAAGAGAATAAAATTCTTTGCAGGGAGCATCTCTTAACCACCCAATCCAAAAAGCAACTCTCCTAATTGTTCTCCTAAAGTGGGACTTCTGTGAAATGTGAGCATGGCCAGCCCTCACCTTTGCTCAGCTCTAGATCACTGAGGAGCTCCAGGCATGTCACACCTCTCCTTTCCAGTTGCCCTTGCTAGGTGTGTCCTTGTCCTTGGCCAACAAGGACATTTGTCTTCTCCTTACACCCTTCTTCTATACGAGATCAAAAAAGCAGGATGTGTCCTGTGTTCCTTTTGTCCTGGAACTGGAGTGTGTCCAGACTGTGCTGGAAGAACCAAACCAACATGGCCCTGAGCTTTCCAGCCTTCAGGATGAGGGTGCTCTGCACCATGGAGACCTGATGAACAAAACAAATGGCTCCAAGGCAGTAGCACGATGCAGGTTTGGCTGGCTTAGAGCAAATCAAAGCCAGCTAGGCCCGTGTTGATATTTATATCACAGCTCTTGCACTCCCTCTCCCATTAGTCTGTGAGATAAGACTTGGACGTGGAGCAGCATTAGGTTTCCACACAGTCAGGAATAAGAAAACTCTCCAAGTTCTGTGACTAAAAGGCGTTGGTGATATGGGATTGCTGATAGGAAAAAGGTGGAATTGTAAACATCCATTTGTCTACCAACAGGCAAAGAGGACAAAATCTTCCTCTCCACCCCACTGCCATTCCCAGGAAGA
This sequence comes from Passer domesticus, assembly GCF_036417665.1. Taxonomy (NCBI): domain Eukaryota; kingdom Metazoa; phylum Chordata; class Aves; order Passeriformes; family Passeridae; genus Passer; species Passer domesticus. The sequence goes on from NC_087491.1 coordinate 5,474,823, forward strand.
ATCCTATATTGGCACACTCTCCCAGTTGCAATACCCCACAAAATAACCCCTCCATGCCTCCTCTTCCTCCTTCCTTTTCTCACTACACCACTGTCAGCCTTCCTCCAGCCACCTCCAGAGGGACACTGTGGATGGGCCTGGACCCAGAGAGGTCTGGGATTTAGATGCTGGCAGTTTTTAGGGACAAAACCAAAAATGTTGTTTCAGTCTGATTGTCCTGAGGAAGGGGCAGAGAGGAGACAGCCATGGGAGACAGCAAAAGCTGTTCTGTTGCTCTGTGTGGCAAGAGGTGTGAGCAGAAACAGAGAATTTGGGAAGGAAAACCTGGTCTTTCAGCATAAAGGTGTGAGATACCCGTAAACTTGGCAGATACTAAAGAAAAAGGTTCTACTGAGGTCAGAGAAAGGCATCTCCTGACTCCATATCTGTCCCAGGTGGTTGAGTACTGGTGGTAGAGACAGATCAGAAGGAAAATGCTGATTCAAACACAACCTTTAGAAAGGTAATGGCAAATAGCATAGCAACACTACAGCAGCACCTGGAGGCCTTGATCTGAGCCACCCAGGCCAGGCTGGACACAAGGACAGCACGAGAGAGATTAAAACCCGAGTTTTTAAAGGGGAGAGGTAAACAGATGATGACAGAAGCGAGACAAAATGATCTCTTTAAATCACTCAACAAAGTAAGTGGTAAAGTTGGGAAGAGCTTGACTGGCCATGAGGAAAACATGAATGTCTTCTCTGTGGTTTTTAGATGTGTATCCTCCTGATGCTGGAGCCTCAGCAGGAGCCCAACCCACCTCCATAAATGGGTCTTCATGGAAATGAGTGCAGACATTGCACCCTTCTGCTGAGCTCCTGACCTCCCTGCACAGCCCATCTTCCATGGGGCAAACCCCCTGCAACCCAGTGTTCCACACACAGCCCAGGTGAGCCCAGAGGGCTCTGTGCTGGACTCACTTCAGCAAAAAAAAAAACCCACACACCTGAGCCAGTGCTTGGGCAGCCTGGTTCTTCCACAACCCCAAAGTGCTGAGAAAGTATGAGCCTGCATTTGGAGTACATGCTAAGGATTTAACAAAATCAGCTCCTGACTTGCCTTGTTTGAGCTTCTGTAACCAAGGAATGCCTGAGGAGAAACTACAGCCCTGCCCCACTCAGCTTTGGGAAGCTGGAGAGCACATGGAACGGGAGAGGTGGATTCAGTGAAGCAGCACAGCTCCTGTGCACACAGGGGACCTGGCCAAGGGCTGTAACAGATGTGTTTTAACCCATGCCACGGAGCTATTTGGGATCTGCCTCCGATTGCTCCAGTGCTCATCCACGTGTCTTCCTGACAAAAGACCAACAACAACAATTAGCATCATATAAGGAGCAGGGGACTGCTGCCAGCATTAACACACTCTTGAGCACCAAGGGTTTTCCATCCCACTTTTTATCCCAGCTATGCACACAGCAGAGGTCACTCTGCATTAATCAGCCTCGCTCCAGGCCAGCTCCTTCAGCACGTTCAGCCTGTGGGATTGCAGCCTCTCCACGCTCTGATGGGCTCTCCCTGCTCCACACCCCTGCCTTTTTCCTTAAGCTCACCAAAAAAAGGATGTTCCATGTTATCCCAAGCTGAGCCTGGCCATGCTGTTGATGGCCTGCAGACCCTACAGAGGGTGACACTGCCTGGGCAGGACCTGGTGGGTCCTGGCTGCAGATGGGAGCCTCGTGTTGTCATTCTGAGCTCTGACTGAATCCCCTCCCCTCCAACAGCAGTCCTGAATCTTCAACCCCTAGGAAGAGGTTTCCACCTTTCCAACACCCCTGAAACGTGCTCTCCCAGAGCTTTTGGGCTGGTTCATGATCACCCTGGGGAAACCCCATCTGAGCCAGCAAAGGGAATGTAAAGGCTTCTTCACAGCACATGAACACACTCCAAGGAAAGGCTCTGGAAGGAATCCTGATGACTTCCATACTATTTCCAGTAAATTTTGTGCTGATTCTTGGCACAAACACTGGAAATGAATAGGCTAGGTCAGGAATGTAAATAAAGTGAAACATTGGGATTTAATCTAATCTATAATTATAGTATCTGTGGTGCAGGGAAGAGGTTGGTGTGTTTGCACTGCAGCTCCATTGAGGAGCTGGAGAGGGTTTTCATTTCCCTTTCCAGAATTTCTCTTTTTGGCTGAGGGTTACTTGGTGTGTCCCCAAGTATCTGAAGCAAACGTGCCGGGCTGGCAAAGCTGCCTTCTGGTAGCCAAGCAGGTAGAGCTCAGCCATGAGGCATCCCCAGGCACTCCCTGAGCAATAGGGTGAGAGCTGAGATGGATGAGCTGGGATGAAGGCTCAGGGGAAGCTCCTGCCTCCACAGTGAAGAGACTGGATGGGTTTGGGTACTCCAAGCTGTGTTTGATCTCTGAGACAAGCCAGAGCCCTTTCTCCTGACTATTGTTTTGTTTTTGGTTCATCACAAGCTGCCTGTCAAAGTCTGGTGCTCCCAAGGCTCCCACACCATCCCTCTGAGTGGCACTGGCTGCTGTCCAGGCTGGCTGGTCCATGCAAGGTGAGCACTTCACAGACACATCGACATCTCTCCCTCTGCTCTCCTCACCTCATTCTCTTACAGATCCACCTGGGGGAAAGCTTGACAGACAGCTCTGGTCCAGCTGACCTCAGGGGAGAGAAACACCTTCTCCATTTCATAAGAATATGATTTCTGTTTTTTAAGAACTGCAACAAAACTCAACAGTCTGCACGGATCATCCTCAGTACCCATGCATAGGTCCCTGGGAGTACATTCCCAGGAATGCAGCATGGATCTCCATGGATGGGCACCCGTGTGTGACACACTGGCAAGGGTGCCCACACGTGTACACGAGGCTTTGGAGCATGTGTCTTTGTTGACATGATCTACTCGCCCTGGAAAACCCTCTATGCAGGGACTGGCATCTTAGCCCCACTGTGTTAAAGGCAAGGGGAAGAAAAGGGCTGACAGGCAACATATTTTCCTCAGACTGAAAAGGACAAAGAAATTAGTTCTCCTTTTGTTCATTTATGTTTTGGAATTACAGAAGTCTTAAAAGCAAAGGAATCAATCAGACTTTGTTTATTTGTTTGCTTGTAGAACATTTTTTTGGGTTTGTTTTCATACTCCAGCTCAGCTTTGATCTCCGGCTGGTAGTACTCCAAATGAATGGTCCACAGCAGAGTGTAATTGCTGTAGGTACTACAGAAGAAAAGGACAGGATGTTCAACACATTTACGGGGCAGAAGAGACTTCCATGACCTCCCAGTCCCCTTGCTAGGGTTATGTGATACCCTCAGACTACTGCAGAAGCAAATGATTTGTTTTTGAAGAGCTCCGATGCTGCAGACTGTGTGCTTACCTCCCAGCCTAGAGAACAGCACAGAGCCCTGCAAGTGGCTATAATCAGTATTATATCCAGCCCAGAGCTATTATAGATAGCTATTTTTCCACAGAAACGAATGAAACAAGCAGAAGAAATTCAATTTCAGAAATGACCCCGTGCCCGTGGTTGTGTTGTTGTTCTGTCTGTGCGGGCGCAGAGCAGCGTTAGCCTCACATTTCACTGCTCTGGCTTTCTTCACGCTGTGTTGCAACCGTGTGGACATCTGAGCAGAGGAATATGTAATGGGGGTGCCTGTGTATCTGAGAATGCTCAGTAAACACGCTGGGCAGAGCCCAGGTTGCAGCAAGTGGGTGTGTGTTGGGCAGGCAGGACCCACAGCAGCTCATGCCAAGGTGGAGCAGGGGGTTATTGATCTGTGCCACGTGCTGGGGCAGGCAGCAGCAGCCAGCGAAGGGGGGGGTGCTGTAGCGTGCCCACATGAAATCTTTTTGGGTGCCCAGGAAGGTGGGTCTGTGCCCCAGAGGTGCCCACACAAACATGTGTCTGTCCATGTGCGCTGTGTGCACCGCCCCGGGAGCGCAGAGCCAAGCCCTGCTGAGCATCAGCTGTGGGACAGAGCCAGAGCTGTGCGTCACCCTGGGGCCTGTCCCCACACAGGACAAGCTCCAGAGCTCCCTGGTGCCAGGGGATGCTGCCTGCTGGCTGTCTGCAGCCCCCACAAAAGCTGCTGTCCCTTGCCCAGGGGCATGCACACAGCAGGAGCCACACCCAGGGCACAGGGCACTGCCAGCTCTGCTGGCACCTCCATGGCAATGTGCCTTGGGGCTGGGAAGCAGAGGACTGGCTTTGACCACAGGGATGACAAAACCCTGGACAAAGCCCTCTGCCTTCCACCCAAGGCTCTCCCAGCCCTTTGCAGACACCAGGAATTCGATCACAGAGCCCCTAAAGGGACGGGTGAGTGCAATTCCCCCTGCCTGGCAGATGGGGAAGATGACTTGGCAGCCCAGGCTGCCCAAGAGCCAGACCTGCTGGCTCCCAGCTCTGTGTGCTCACCACGGCAGCAGCCTCCATCAAAACCAGTGGCTCTTCCCTCTCCCAGTGCCCCTGGCAGCTGGGAGCTGAGAGCTCACAACGGGCCAGTTTTGTGGGCGTTGGGTTATTAGCAAGCTCTGTGGTTGCTCCAGTCTCTCCCTGGCACCTTTTCAGAGCAGCCCAGTCTCCAGATATATAAATAATTATATTTATGCATTATAGATATTTAACAAGAAAATATCAGATATTATTAAATGGCAGGAGGTATCACTTGGAGACCACTCCTGGAGACAGCCCTGCTCCAGGGATGTGCAATAAAGGCTTTGGAGGCTGTCAACATACTTAACTGGGGGGCGGTGGAGGGAAAGTATTAATCAAGGTCTTAAAAAGTTCTTGCTGACAGACTATTTGCCAGCTCTCACTTTAAATGCTTTTGTGGTCCCATAAAAAGTTTCATTACTCACTACAAAATGTGTTTTAATTATTGCAGTCACTCTGACATTAAGCCCTGGGTGTTTCTCTCTTGCTTACTCTGTCTCTCCTCTGTCTCCTTGCCTCTTTGCTCTATTTTTCCTCTCTTACTGATCTGACTCCTGATATCCCTCTCAGGACAGAGGATGCCCTGGCTAATGAGCCAGATTGGAAAGACCAGACCCTGTCCAAATGTTTCTAAAGAAGTTAAAATTCAGTTCTCAATATTATCCCTTTGCTCTGGAAACTCATGAATCCACAAGATTCAAACAGAAAATTCAACCCCCCAAAAGTATCTCAGAAGAGTGAAGTATCCACAATATGTGGGCAGCGGGAAGAAGGATTTGGGGTCTCTCTGATCTCAAATATATCCTGCTAAGGGAAACAGCAACTTATAAAAACGTGTCACGCTTTTGACATCTATTTCATCCCACCAGGCACTTGGCAACTTGCTCCAATCTGACCACATCAGCTTAGTCCATCCATCAGAGACAACATTATCCACCAGGCATGGACCTGGAAACCCAGAATGCTGAAAGTAGCTGTTATCCTGGAGTGTCCCATGGACTTCCAGTGCCTCCAGCACTGTGCTGGCAGACACTGGTTTTCCATTTCACCAGCTGTGTGTAACACCCAAAGCAACAGGAAAAGTCTGGCCATTTGGCCCATGTCTGGTGTAACACAGTGCTGACCAAAAAGGTGATTAACAATTCAATAACAGGATTGCAGATCCCTCCTTGCCCCCAGCAGCTCCCCACGTGTCACTCCTTACTTGTACAGACCATCTGGTTCCAGGCACTTGAAAATGACTGAATAGAGGCTGGTTTCAGGGACATCTCCGTGGCTCCGACCCGCTGCCACACAGGAGGTTGCCAGGCCAGAGAGCAAATCATCTGCAAAGCTCAAGGATTCTCCTGCAGATCAAAGAGAGGAGAGAGACCAGAGCATCAATACAGGTGTAGAATTACTGCTGACCACTTAAAAATCACTGTAGGAACATCTTTACACAGGACACGCAATGAACAAACTCCATCCAGCTGGCTGTGGCTGTGGAACGTCCCAAGTCTGTATGGAGAATGTCACCTATGGACAAAGCAAGTAGGAAACACACCTGGGCCACCTGTAGCAGGAATGGGGGCCAGGGCTAAATCATTGCATAGCCAGCTGCAATCACAGCACAGAGGGGATTTGTGACCTCACTGCAGACTCTGCAGGCAGAACCACCACCCAGAGGTGGGCTACAGGAGATCTGGAAGCCTGGCTAAACAGGAATCTCCTGTCCTTACTGCGTGTCCAGCTCTTAAACAAAGCATGGTCTTTTCCAAACATTACCTGCCATGTTGGACTAGCAGGAAAAAAATATTTTTAGTGCTTGGGTGGAATTGCTCTCAATGTGATTTTTTTTGGTTTTGTTTTTTTTTGTTTGTTTGGTTGTTGTTGTTGTTGTTGTTTGTTTTGTTTTTTGGTTGGTTTTTTTTTTTTAATTTTATGACAGTCAGTAGCTTTGCATTCTCTTTCATCTGCACTCTGCCAGCTCCTGGAGCTCTGACTGGATCTCCTTCAGTAGTGTTCAAGAACACTTGCTTTCTTATAAGCATTCGAAGAAAAAACCCCACTAATTAAAAATATGGAAAAACCTTTCTTTTTAGTCTTCTATTTTATAAAGCCTGTTAAACACTTAGATCATGACCCAGCTGAAACTGAAAATGCTCCATTTATTAAGGTTTTTGGGCATGACTGTCCACTGCTGTGCAACCTGTCTCCTCGCAGTGGGCAGCCTGTCTATTGGTTAGAGCTCATTGCATTTAATTCCCATTTCACACTGGTGTAACTGAAAGCCTGAGGTACCAAGGAGGAAAATAAGACAGAGCATCTGCCCAGGCTGTGCCCTATTCCCAGCGGTGGGAATCGGAGCAAGGCTGCTGTAGGTGATAGCTGTGCTGGTGTAAGCCAAGCTGGGCCCAGATTGCTGTGCCAGGTACCTTGTGCATGTGGAAATGTCAAGACATCGCAGCGGAGGGAGGAGGAGAATTCCCTTCTCAGCATTTTTGTTTTTCTAAAGGCAAAAGTGACTGAGGAGTACTGAAATGAAGCACCAGTTCTTGGTACAGACCCCAAGGAACAAGCCAGTGGTATAACCAGACCAGAACATCCCACTGTGAAGCTGAATTATCCAGGTAGGAGAAAAAATTCCCTCATCCCCAGCCCCCTAAACCACATTTGCGTCTTGTCTCAAAACACACAACTCAGTAACAAATATCCCCCTTGGCTAGAGAAAAGAGCAGCAATAAATTCTTTTCCTCCCTGAAGGAATCCAAGCCTTAATTATTCATTTTAATGCTCCCAGCACGACTTGTTCTTTCCAAACTTTTTCAGGCAGCTCTGTCACCAGTGTCTCTAGCTCAACCCAGCTCCTGGACGCAGGTCTGTCCCAAATCCCAAGACAACTCAACAGGCAGGTTGAGTTGGCAGCAGGAAAATCCCTGCCTGGAAGTCACGAGCGCTGCCCAGCCTTCAACAAGTCCCTCAGCTCTGGGTTTATGGTTTAAGCAAACAAACAAACCCCTATTATTCATTTCCAATTTTCATTTCCATCCCTTTTCCTGCAACATTGGGCTGGATTGGGGAACTCCCTGTCACCAGGAGTCATTGAGAACAGACTCTGCCATGACTTACAAACCTGATGAATCACCAACAAAGACCAGCATGTGTTGTTGAAGTAGAGCAAAGGGCTTTAAGGCTCTTCTAACTTCAAGCAACTTCCCTTCTGACCAGGAAGAAGCTTAATGGGGGACAGATCATCCCATGGATGAATGCTGTGGGATCTCACATCTTCCTCTAAGCAGCTGATGAGGGCTAGGAAAGAAAATATCTGGGCAGAGACTGCAGTGAGAGCTGGGCGAGGTTAAGGGGACTTGGAGTCCAAGATTTGGACTGGGCAGCCCCCAGGTAGGATCAGCCAGGATATCTGTGCCAGGGAGCACAAGAGAGGGGATGGGCTGAGACAGGGAGAGGGTGGAACCAGACTTGCAGGAGACTGGAAATGAAATGGAAAATGTCATGTGCAACCAGTGAATCAAAGAATGTGTTAAGGCCAGGTTGGACGGGGGCTTG